>NC_063163.1:90842659-91149359 GCF_023159225.1 Perognathus longimembris pacificus | reverse complement strand
CCCTGTAAGACTCTTATCTCCAATAAACTACTCAGAAAAAGCTTGAATTGGCACTGTGACTCAAGTGGTAGAACACTACACTTGAACAAAAGCAGCTAAGGGACAAAACCCACGCCCTGAGCTCAAGCCTCATGACTGGCACACATATACACACGAGCGCGCGCACACACACACGAATTACTCTCCATGGGCTGGGAATGTGGCTTATTGGTAGAGTGCTTGCCTAGCATGCATAAAGCCCTGGGTTCGATTCCTCAATACCACATAAACAGAAAACGGCAGAAGTGGCTCTAGTGGTAGAGTGCTAGTCTTGAGCAAAAAAAGCTCAGGGACAGTGCCTAGGCCCCGAGTTCAAGCCCCCTGACTGGCAAAAAAAAAAAAAAAAAATACCCTCCAAAATCTGACATGGTTTAATACATCCTTTGCTTGGGAAAGATAAACTGCTATCTTCCCCTGCCTCCTGTGTGCTGGATGCCCCTCCTCTTCCCGCCTCTGCTCAACCTAACTGAAAATGGAAAGGAACACAGCTCAGTCACCCCTCTCCTCCCTGTCTTGCAGACTCTGGCCACTGATAAGGCACCAAAATGACTGACTCAAAATACTTCACCACAACCAAGAAAGGTACTGTGTGTTTCACCTGGGCTTTCTACCCTTTACTTGCTTGATTGACCCTTCTAGGTGCTTTCTGGAGAGCTGGAACAGGAACAGGGTGGAGCCTGGGAGGCACTAGTGGGAGGGGCCTTGAACTTCTCTACCTGTGGATCCAGAACCTTGAACTGTTGATAGTATAAGGAATTAATTGATTTCTCCTTTTGGAAGTTGGGAAAGGAAAGGTAGGTATTAGCCTTAACTGTGGGAAAAAGCTCCTCCCCCTTTTCTTTCCCATGGCTCAAAAATGTTTAACCATAATGGGCTTTTTTTCTCTTTATTCCTCTCTCCTCCCCTCCTTTTCTCCCTCTCTTTTTCTCCCTCCTTCCCTTCCTCCTTTTCTCTCCCTCTCACTCCATCTCTTCTCTCTCTCCCCCCCCCCCCCAATTTTGGGCTTGAACTCAGGACTTAGGCACTGCTCCTGAACTTTTGTATTCAGGCTGCCACTTGAGGCACAGCTCCACTTTGGGCTTTTTGGTGTTCAATTGGAGATAAAAGTCTCATGGACTTTCCTGCCTGCGCTGGATTTGAACTGTGATCCTCAGATCTCAGTCTTCTGAGTAGCTGGGCCTATAGATGTGAGCCACCAGCCCCTGGCTTCTTTCTCTCTTTTGGGAGGGTCTGGAGAATTAAAAACAAAAGGAAGTGGAGCTGTGGCTTGAGGTAGAGTGCTAGCCTTGAGCAAAAAAGCTCAGGGACAGTGCTCAGGCCCAATTTCAAACCCCGGGACCATCACAGAAACAATAAAAACACTGTATAGTCCTATCAGCAACCCTAGATTGTATGTGTGTAGACTAGCAGTGCATATTTGGTCCTTATCTGTGGACACTCATTTTTTTTAAGAGATTTCATCCTGTTTTTCCTTTGACGTTATCATAAACATTTCCAAGCAGTTCTGATGACTCAGTATTAAGTTAACTGAGTTGCCCCGATAAAATTTGCTAAGCTAGGCTTATGTAGTTGGATATTTTGGTTCTTTTTGTTTTTAAGGAAATGCAACTATTGTGACTGACAATGTTCTTTAACCCTGTAAGCATCTCACTAGCCAGTCCTTTCTTTTTAAATTTGAACTGCAAGATAGAGAGATTCCTCCTGGCTTTATTAATAGAGCAATATCCTCCATGTGGCCCTTCCTCAAGGCTGTGCTGGATAATGGTTCTTCATTAATCATTTAGCTGTTTCTCAAGTCTCTAGTGTCCAGTTCTTTACTGAGTACCATATTATTTGGTCAGGATTTTAAAACAAAATTGTTTTCTTTTTTCTCATTGAAAATACACCTAGAACTTTGTCAGCACTTTTGCCAACTTAATAATCTTCGTCATCTTCACCTCAAGAAACTTGAGCTGGGTGCTGGTGGCTCACATCTGTAAATTCTTGCAGGAGGCCGAGATCTGAGGATAGCAGTTCAAAGCCACCCCAGACAGGAATGTCTGTGAAACTCTTATCTCCAGTTAACTACCAAAAAGCTGGAGGTAGAGTGGTAGCTGAAGTAATAGAGTGCTAACCTTGAGTGAAAAAGCTCAGGGACTGCACCCAGGCCCTGAGTTCAAGCCCCATCATCACCAAAAAATAAAATAATAATAATGAATCTTGAGAAGGAAACTCAGGACTGCCAAAGACAACTCAATAGCAGCAGTAGCCACTCTTAATATAGCTCACCCATTGCCGGGCACCAAGATGAATGTTCACTTCTGTGTGTTAGTGCCCAAGCAAGAGGTGGAGGACAGGCAGGGAAATGGGTTCAGAGAGGCGAAGGATTGTCTGGGAGCTTGGAGGGAGCAGATACGGTTTTGCACCTTGGTCCTCCCCCTTGGTAGCTACATGTACATTACTGGACTTTTTACAGCTTCCATTTGCTCATCTGTAAAATGAGGGAATGCAGAGTCAGTATGAAGATTTGGTGCTAGGCTCAGAGAAAGGCTTAGGAGATTCCCTGCCTGTTAGCTGGTTCTGGTTATCTCCACAGAGCACCCTTACTTCCTCACTTCCTTTGTCCAAATCATCAAGCTCTTAAGAACAATTTACTACATGCTAGAGCCCTCATAGGGCAGCTGAATTCCCATTTCCACCATTTCCAATCTGAGCAGCCACTTGTCATTCAGGAAGTGAAACCCTGAGCAAGCTGTTTGAGCTTGTAGTTCTAGGAAAACAGGAAAGACGTGTGTTATTGACCAAATCCTGCCTCCCCACAATCCCGGAGAACCCAGGGTCCGTCACACTCAGCCTTTAGAGCCTGGGGTTGAGTAAAGTAGCCAAAGACACCATTGATTTTTTTTTTTTCATTTTTAGCTGTCACACCCTGTCCACATGTTTCTATTTCACTCAGGACTTTTTTTTGACTGGTGGTGTTGGTATGGGGTTTGAACTCAGGGCCTGGCACTGTTCCTGAGCTTTTTCTCTCAAGGCTAGCACTCTACCATTTTGAGCCACATCACTATTTCCAGTTTTCTATTGGTTCATTGGAGATAAGAGTTTCATGCACTTTTCTGTCTGGGCTGGCCTTGAACCATGATCCTCAGATCTCAGTCTCCTGAGTAGCTAGGATTACAAGTGTGAGCCATCAGTGCCCAGCAAAACATTTAGGTGGCTTTTTTTTTTGTCTGTGTGGTTGGTCTTGGGACTTGAACTCAGGGCCTAGGTGCTGTCCCTGAGCTCTTTTGCTCAAGGTTAGCACTCTTATCACTAAGTGATAAGAGCCACAGCTCCACTCCCTTGGGACTTTTGTAGCCTGCTCCTTTGCACCACCACCACCGTGGTTCCTATTGTTTCAATCCAACATGACCTCCAAGCTTCCATCACTGTAATTCCTCTCCTAACCATCCCTCACTGTTGCTTGTCCCACCTGAAGCCAGGGTCCTAATGCTGCCCTCTGTCTCCCCCTAGTTCTTTGAGATGTTAGGGCAGACATTTGTCCACTGGCAGGGGATAAGGATGGACTGTTTATACTTGCCTCCTTTCCTTAGGAGAGATCTTCGAGCTGAAGGCTGAGCTGAACAGTGACAAGAAGGAGAAGAAGAAGGAAGCAGTAAAGAAAGTGATTGCGTCAATGACCGTGGGCAAGGATGTCAGGTGTGCAGGTGTAGGCCAAGTGGCTGCTGGGCACTCGCTGATGGGAGGAATTCCTCAATTGGGTCCAGTTCAGCTCTCTCCTTTAGAGCCATTTCAGGACTTCCTCATTTAGCTCCTTTCATGAGCCCCTGTTCCAAACAGAATGCTTTGTTTCACAGAAGTCACGAGCTCAAATGCCAGTGGCTCAGGCAGTCACGAAACAAGTGAAGCAGATGGGTTGAAAAGGCAGTGGATGGTGGGTAGATGTGTCAGGGACCCTCTTAGAAGCTCCAGAGAGTTGTAGCTGCTGGAGATGATGATCGAATATGGCCAGGACTTCTGATATTTAAAAGAATGGGAAATGTGGATTTTTCATTTTGACACTTCCCATTTGAAGTTGCCAGATGACATTAAATTTACACACACCCCTGCAGATTGGATTTCTCTGGCTTGCTGTCGGTTTGCACCTGACAGTTGGAGCAGGATGGCTATTGTAACTTTACTCAAGCTTTCCTGACATCTGGAATGCCTATGTCCAGCTCACTCTTCCATTTCTTTCTTTCTTTCTTTCTTTTTTTCTTTTTTGCCAGTCCTGGGGCTTGGACTCAGGGCCTGAGCACTGTCCCTCCTTCTTTTTGCTCAAGGCTAGCACTCTGCCACTTGAGCCACAGTGCCACTTCTGGCCATTTTCTGTATATGTGGTGCTGGGGAATTGAACCCAGGGCTTCATGTATGGGAGGCAAGCACTCTTGCCACTAGGCCATGTTCCCAGCCCTCTCCCATTTCTTAAAACCCACCCAACACTTGGCTTCTATTGCCATCCTTTATCACTCTAGCTTGCTACCCTAAAGTCAGCATTTGTTCTCTGTTCCTGTCACCTAGCACAAGTCTAGACAGTTCTCATGTTTAGCTGCCCATCAGATTGAGAAGTCCCCAAAGACAGGGATGGCTTTTATGCCAACTCAATGTTTGCAGTGTTTGAGAATCTGCAGAGCACTTTCAGATAGAATTTCTTAATAGTTCTTAAATTCCCATCATAAGGGCTGGGAATATGGCCTAGTGGCAAGTTCTCCTGTCTCATATACATGAAGCCCTGGGTTCTATTCCCCAGCACCACATGTATAGAAAAGGCCAGACAGAAGTGGCGCTGTGGCTCAAGTGGTAGAGTGCTAGCCTTGAGCAGAAAGAAGCCAGGGACAGTGCTCAGGCACTGAGTCTCAGCCCCAGGACTGGCAAAAAAAAAAAAAAATTCCCATCATAAGCAATGATGTTTTACTGCCAGAGAAACATGATGAAAAGTGAGGAAAATGACTGCCTAACAGCCATGGCAAATGTCAGATGGTGGGCTCAATTCCAGCCCTTAAAAAATCCAAACCCAGGGACTTAAGCCCAGACCCCTGTCCTCAGTGACTCTGAGACCTAAGACATATGGGGCAGCTCTCCACCCAGCACATGCCTATACCACCATCCCACTGCTCCAGACTTTCTCACTTTCCCGCGGTTACCCACCCAGGGCTAGCCTGGGCAAGGCCCTCCTGCCACAAACTCAGGAGAAACAACAGATACCTGCTGAAGACATTCCCAGAAGGATTGGATATCTGCTGGAAAATTGGCCTCCTTCCAAGATCCGTTCCTTCCACTGCTGTCACCTCCTCATGGAAGAAATGTCGTTGTTCGACCTCAAAAGAGCTCCCTTTGCTGGTGCAATGGGCCCCAGATAACACATCAAGTTCATCAGTATTTCCTCCTGTCCCCTACCCTGCTTCCTGGTGTGTCACCTGCCAAGGTGATACCTCTCCTTTAGCTTCAGAGACACTGCCTTCTGGGGCTCAGGAAGTAAGAATCGAGAGAGGAGGTGATGGCTCAGAAACAGAAAACTGGTCTCTATATTTCTCAGTTTGAGGGGACCTGAGACCCTCTAGGACCATTAGATACCATCTTGGAAAGGATTCCACCCAGGAGTCATAAGTCAGACCTGCCTCCTCAGACAGGTTGACATTTCTGACCCTCACTATTAACTTCTTGCTCTTAGACTAAATATGTTAAGCCCTTAGCACCAAGCCTTTACTGAAGGGGGTTTCAGTTTGGCCTCTACTAACTCAGCTTTGACCTTCTAGTGCCCTCTTCCCAGATGTGGTAAACTGCATGCAGACAGACAACCTGGAGCTGAAGAAGCTGGTGTACCTGTACTTGATGAACTATGCCAAGAGCCAGCCTGATATGGCCATCATGGCCGTCAACACCTTTGTGAAGGTGACTAGGAGCTCAGTGGGAGTGGGGGCAAGGGTTGCTCACTGCTAGGAGTCAAGGTCCTTTGGCCAAGGATTGGAACACTAAGGCTCCTTTCCAGATCCTCAAGCTACCTCTGCCTGCGCAGGCAGATGACCAATTCTTCCAGCAGAGGGCTCCCTTTCTCTCCAGAAGCTTGGCTGGGCCTTTGCGCTGTAGTCTTTTTGCCAGGGCAGGATTCAGCAAGTGTCTGAGAGTTGTTCTGTTCCTCTTCCAGTCTGCTCCCTGTACATTTTCTGTCCCCAGATGAGCAGCCAGTTCACATATGGAAAACAGGGTTCTGGTACTAGGTGGCTGTGGGTTTAGATCACAGATCTGCTCTGTGACTTTGGGTGATTGTCCATCTTCCTTAACAGCCTCAGCTTCCTCACCTGTGGAGCAGGGCCAGAATTGTTATCTGCTGTGAGGATTAGTAGGATAGTGTGCATATCCCCTGCCATGGTATTTGGTGACCACTCAGTATCCATCACCTTCCATTTACTTGGGTTCTGCTGGCTGTAGCAGGAAGGGCAGAGCTGAAAGCTAGGAAGAATAAGAAGCTGTAGGTAGCTCATCTGCCCTGCCCTCGCCAATGCTGGTTCCCCTCAGGACTGTGAAGACCCGAACCCCCTCATTCGGGCCCTGGCAGTGCGGACTATGGGCTGCATCCGAGTCGACAAGATTACAGAGTACTTATGTGAGCCACTCCGGAAGTGCCTGAAGGATGAGGATCCATATGTGCGAAAGACAGCAGCTGTGTGTGTCGCCAAACTCCATGACATCAATGCCCAGCTGGTGGAGGACCAGGGCTTCCTGGATACCCTTAAAGACCTCATCTCTGACTCTAACCCCATGGTAAGCAACTGCCACTCACGATGTTACCTCCTCTGCCTCCTGGGTTGCATGAGGAGACCTTGGCTTGACCCTCTGCCTGGCTGTCCCCAGTCCCTAGAAGTCAGAGTCCCACTGAGTTGCTCATTGCTCCTGTGCCTTGTCATGGTGCAAGAGTGGTCTCTGCTGGGAACTGGACCTGAATTCCCTTCTATGACCTTCTAGTGAGTTGTGTGACCTTGAACTTGCTGACCTTCCACAGCTCTCTTCCTCATTAGTAAGATGAGTAGCTTGCTCTATGACTTCCTGGAGTACTAAGAAGTTACCATGCCTGGCCTTGTACACAGTGTTAGTGCCCTCTTCCCCTTCCTGTCACTGTCATTGTTATGGTCTTGTCACCAAAACATCTAAGTGTGTGGCTCTTTTCCCTTATATCTTTGCAGAGAGTAAAGTAAGTGTAGTGTGGAAGGCAGGAGGTGCTGGGCAGGAGCCAGTCTTCACCGATGATGATCACAACAGTTTACAGGGATGCTTGGCCAAAGTCTGTTTAAAATGAAATACATGCCAGTAGTGTGGCACCACACACCTATGATCCCAGCACTCAGGAAGCTAAGGCAGGAAGATTGTGAGTTTGAGGCCAGCCTTGGCTACGTAGGAAGATATTGTCTCAAGTGTGTGTGTCCATGGGTATGCGCTGGTACATGGACTTGAACTCAAAGCCTTGGTTTTATTTCCCCTCAGCATTTTTTGCTCATAGCTGGCACTCTACCACTTAAGCAGCACCTCAAATTCAGCTTTTTTCTTTTTTGGGCTTATAAATTGGAAATGGAATCTTTTCTTTTTTTTCTTTTTTTTTTTTTTTTAGTGCCAGTCCTGGGGCTTGGACTCAGGGCCTGAGAACTGTCCCTGGATTCTTTTTGCTCAAAGCCAGCACTCTGCCAACTTGAGCCACAGTGCCACTTCTGGCCTTTTCTCTATATGTGGTGCTGAGGAATCGAACCTAGGGCTTCATGTATACGAGGCGAACACTCTTGCCACTAGGCCACATTCCCAGCTGGAAATGGAATCTTAAAGACTTTTTCTGTCTAGGCTAGCTTCAATCCATGATCCTCAGCAGCCTCCTGTATAGCTAAGATTACAAGTATGAGCCATCAGTACCTGGCTCAAAAAAATCCTTTAAAAAAATAAATAAAACAGCATACCCCTTAGGCCCAGCCCTACCAACTCTGTAGTCCATAGAAACCCTAATCACGCAGAAACCTTAAGCCTGTCATAGGGAAAAGTGAAAGACCTTGAAGACCACACATGGAAGGAGCTACCCATGGTTTCAGGCCCAGAGTGTCACCTGGCAAGCCTGTCTACCCAGCCATCTACTCCCAACACCTTAAGGCCATCTGCAGGAATCTTTCACCTCTGACAAGCATGCTGACAACTACTGAAATAAATACTGTAATCAGTAGTGGGGCTGTTGTGTTGACAGCAGGGATTGCTCTCCATTGCCAGGCATCTGGAGCTGGGCCTTTCCTCTCTTGTTTCCTTCATTTTTGTTGTTGTTGGTGGTTTTAGGTGATGTTAGAGTTTCAACTCAAGGCTAAGCAAGTGTAAGGCCCTGAGTTCTACCACTTTTACCAAGTTCCTAGCCCTTTTGATTTTAGTTAGCTTTTCAGCTAGTCAGGCTACCCTGAGCTGGCCTTGGACCATGGTCCTCCTATCCCTGCCTCCTAATGTCACCATACCTAACTTATTTTTTAAATGGTGTCTCTAAAACTTTCCCTAGGCTTAGTGGTAGAATGCTTGCCTAGCATTCATGAAGCCCTGGGTTCGATTCCTTAGTACCACATAAACAGAAAAAGCTGGAAGTAGAACTGTGGCTCAATAGAGTGCTAGCCTTGAGCAAAAGAAGCTCAGGGACAGTGCCCAGGCCCTGAGTTCAAGCCCCAGGACTGGCTAAAAAAAGGAAAACAAACTTTCCCAGAGGCTGGGCATTGGTGGCTCATGCCTATAATCCTAGCTACTCAGGCTAAGATCTGAGGATCTCAAGAAGCCAGCCCAGGGGCTGGGAATATGGCCTAGTGGTAAAGTGCTCACCTCATATATATGAAGCCCTGGGTTTGATTCCTCAGCACCACATATATAGAAAAAGTTGGAAGTGGTGCTGTGGCTCAAGGGGTAGAGTGCTAGCATTGAGCAAAAAGAAGCCAGGGGCATTGCTCAGGCCCTGAGTTCAAGCCCCAGGATTGGCAGAAAAAAAACAAAACAAAGAAGCCAGACCAGGCAGAAAAGGCCAGGAGGCCCTTATCTCCAGTTAACCACCAGAAAACCAGAAGGGGAGCTGTGGTTCTAAGTGGTAGAGCACTAACCTTGAGCAAAAGCTCAGGGACAGTTCCCAGGCCCTGAGTTCAAGCCCCACAACTGCCCTAACTGAAGCAGGGCACTAGTGCCTCATGCCTATAATCCTGAGATTTTAGGATTATGATTTAGAGCTATCTCAGGCAGTAAAGTCTGTGAGACTGTTATCTCCACTTAACAAAAAGCCAAAAGTAAAGCTGTGGCTCAAGTGGTAAAGCACCAGCCTTGAGTAAAAAAGCTAAGGGACAGTGCTCAGGCCCTGGATTCAAGCCCCAGTACACACACACACACACACACACACACACACACACACACACACACACACACACACACACACACACACACACACACACACACACACACACACACACACACACACACACACACACACACACACACACACACACACACACACACACACACACACACACACACACACACACACACACACACACACACACACACACACACACACACACACACACACACACACACACACACACACACAGCTGGATTTGAAACATGATCCTCGTCTCTCCATATCTCAAGTAGCTGTGATCATAAGTATGCACCACACCTGGCTTTGCCTTATTTCTTTTCAATGGCAGCTGTCCTTGTTTTAGTTCCACTTTGCTCAGGAGTCAGCAGGGTAAGTGCTTGGAGTAGTCCTCCTTGAATCTCCACATCCTGCCTATCAGATCATGTTCCTCTCAAGATGTCCTTCCTTTGATGACCCAGTGTCATTACCTCCCTGCCCCTGCCTGTGCTGTACCCCAGCCTCTGACCCTTCCACACTCCCTACCAGGTAGTGGCAAATGCAGTGGCTGCCCTCTCGGAGATTGCTGAATCTCACCCCAGTAGCAACCTGCTTGACCTGAACCCGCAGTCCATCAACAAGCTGCTGACAGCCCTGAACGAGTGCACCGAGTGGGGTCAGATCTTCATCCTAGACTGCCTGGCCAACTACACACCCAAAGATGACCGTGAGGCCCAGAGGTGAGCAGGTCACCCTTGCTTGCCAACCCAGGGGCACCAGGGCCGAATCAGGAGCTGGGTAGCATCAGAGCCGTTGTTGATGGAGTTTTCACTGTCTGCCTGCGTCTCTGACCCATCTTCATCTGCCATCTTAGAGATGATGAGACTGTTACAGAAGCAAGGGAGAATTGTGGGTCACCAGGTAGACACATGAAATCCTGCCTGACAGTGGGGGGAGAGAAGCAGCTGACAGGTGGAAGGACTGTGTGCCAGCACTTTGCTCATTCTTTACATGTGTTGTCTCACATAAGCCTCTAGCAGCCCTGGGAATAGGCATCAGCCTCTCCACTTTATACATGAGGAAACCAAGGCTCAGAATTATTGAGCCTGTGTGTGGGGTCAATAGGACACCGCAGACCCAGAATCTAGATCTTCCTTCCACAGAAGACACAGTATTTTGATAAGTAAAAACAGGATGTTTCCCCTTGTCTTTCTCACTGGAACATCTGGACCCCAGTATCTGTGAGCGGGTCACACCTAGACTCTCCCATGCCAACTCTGCTGTGGTGCTGTCCGCTGTGAAAGTGCTGATGAAGTTCATGGAGATGTTGTCCAAGGACCTGGACTACTACAGCACTCTGCTCAAGAAACTGGCCCCACCCCTCGTCACTCTGCTGTCAGCGGAGCCAGAGCTGCAGTACGTGGCCCTGCGAAACATCAACCTCATTGTGCAGAAGAGGTACGGAGACCACCACCCAGGTCCCACACTGGCAACAGGGGCCAAGGGGAAATGACCTGTCAGCATGCAGGAAGTCTAAAGAATGCTTTAGCCGAAGGCTCTCACCCAGGCCACCTTTGCCCCTCCCGTACATTTGGCAGTATCTGGAGACATTTTCAGTTGTCACAGCTGGAGTCGGCTATTGGTCTCTAGTGATTAAAGACACTGCTTAGCCTTCTACTAGTTAGTCTAGTACTAGCTTAGTACTAGTTAGTCCCCCATAACAGGTAACTGGCTCTAAGGGTTGGCAGTATCAAGGTTGAGAAGCTCTGGCTTAGCCCGGGAGAGCAGGTAAAGGTGAGCATGGGGCTACTCAGAATGTGTGCATATTCCTTGGGGTTAGAGTCCACAGCAGTAGTCCCTGAGATTGGAGGCCTCTGAGATGGTGAGGAACCCTTGGACTTGGCATTGACCTCAAGATCTGGGGGAGGTATAAAGCAGAGTGAGAAGAATACCATCCAGCCCACTCCTTCCTCCCAGGAGGTGACTTCAAGGCACCAGGGAGGGGACCCGGTGCCAGGGCACAGTGGAGCTGATGCTTCTTGGGAATGATCCTCCTTCCCTTGAGGCGGATCTAAATGAGTCCTGCTGCCTGATGGTATCGGCCTCCCAAGGGGCACTCCCAGCCTTTTGGTCAGTGGCTCATTCAATAGTCAGGACTTGGCAGTAGCGGGCCCCACTGGTAGGAGCAGATAGGGGCCTTGTATACAGGCCATCTGCTGGAAGTGGCATGCCTTTTTGTCATAATATCTGTTTGGGTTTTTTTGTTTGTTTGTTTGTTTTTGCCAGTCCTGGGCCTTGGACTCAGGGCCTGAGCACTGTCCCTAGCTTCTTTTTTGCTCAAGGCTAGCATTCTGCCACTTGAGCCACAGTGCCACCTCTGGCCATTTTCTATATATGTGGTGCTGGGGAATCGAACCTAGGGCTTCATGTATACGAGGCAAGCACTCTTGCCACTAGGCCGCATTCCCAGTCCAATATCTGGTTCTTGAACTGCGACATTTGTAACTGTCATAGGTTAATACAAGGAAGCATTCTAAGAGCCTAACAAAGAAGAGACAGGCTTTACATTGGCAGTTGGGTCTACACACCATTGCCCTTGAGTAACTAGATTTGTTAAGAGTGGAGGGACTTGCAGATCCAGATCAGCTGTACTTAACATGGTAATCTCTTAAGAAGTTGTCCATGTCACCCAGGCATGACCTGGGCCAGGCCTGACAAGTGATTGGGCAGCCTCCGCTACATTCTGATTGCAAAAGTCATTCTCTTGCTGTCCACCTTGGGGTCTTGCCTCCTCCCTGAAGCACCTCAAAGCCTGCTGGTGTGGCCAGGTCCTCCTTGCAGCTTTCCTAAGGAGAGAAAAATGTTTTATATTTTCCCTTTGTTGTTGCTGCTGCTGCTTGTGCTGTTCCTAGGGCTTGAACTCAGGGCCTGGGCACTGTCCCTGGGCTTTTTTTGCTCAAGGCTAGTGCTATACCACTTGAACCACAGCTCCATTTCCAGCTTTTTGATAGTTAACTAAATATGTTTCATGGATTTTCCTGCCCAGGCTGGCTTCAAACCATGATCCTCAGATCTCAGCCTCCTGAATAGCTAGGAATACAGACATGAGCCACCAGCGCCCGCATTTTACTTTTGATTTTTTATGTTACTGGTTTCTCTTCTGGAAGGGCATGGGAGTGGAAGTTGGGGTGATGACTCACTGTGCTTCTTTTATTAGTGTGTGACCACCAGAAGCTTCATAACCCCTCTGAGTCTCCTTGTCTTAGAACAGTGTGTGCATTGGAGGGCAGCAGGGCAGGCCCTTGAGAAGGTGCAGTATGCTAAATGCTCTGGACAGCTCAGCCTGGAGCTCCTCCTCTTGACACATATGGGTCCACCATTTTAGGTGCTTTGTCACACTCTCATAAATGGCCTGTTGTGTGGGTGTCTTGGTGGAGCCCCCAAGACCACCCACAAGCCAGAGATTCACTGGCAGGTCTCAGCATGTAATTCTCATGACGGAGATTTAGGAGAGCAATGTAGAAAGAGGTGTCTTCATAGGCCTCCCTCTCTTTGGGGGAAGGGAGAACCGATCACACTCCTCCCCTAGCAACAGAGTGTAGCAACACGTGTGGAATGCTTCTGCCCACAGGAGCCTAATTGAGACTCAGCATTGAAGGTTTTCATCGGGAACACCCACCAGATTTTCAGATTCCCAGAGGGAAAGCAGTATTGTTTGTGCAAGTAGCCACCTTGATTGTTTAGGGACCAGAGGACAAACACTCCTAAGATCCAGACTCTGACACGTCAGGCCTTTCTAAGACCTAGCAGATTCAGGCCTATGGGGTAAAGCGTTTTTGCTTGTGTCATTAGTGTTTCATAGGTTAGGAAACAGGCTGAGGTTGGAGCCCTTACCTGCTGCTTACTGCCCTTGATCGTGAACTGTCTTGCCTCTTCTCTGCCCAAGATATGGTCACACTTGTAATAACCAGGCAGAGCCTCCACTGGGCATGTGTAGCTCAACAATGGTTCTACCTCCCTGGACTTGGGGCTCCACTCCAGACCTCAGCAATGTCCTCAGCAAAGTGAAAGGGTTTTCTCACAGGCCTGTGCCTTGCTTATGCTTTCTGGGCATACTGCCCTGCCACCAGGCCTGAGATTCTGAAGCACGAGATGAAGGTCTTCTTTGTGAAGTACAATGACCCCATCTATGTGAAGCTGGAGAAGCTGGACATCATGATCCGCCTGGCCTCCCAAGCCAACATTGCCCAGGTGAGAGAGTGGTGGTCCAGGCATGAGCTTGAGTGTCTGACCATGCCATCACCCACTGGCTGTGGTGTCTGCATTGGTTCATCATGCTTACCACTAACAGTTCATCTCATGGAGAGTTTAGCACGGGGCCCAAGACTTTGTAAGCAAGGAAAATAATCTGGTGGAACCTTCTCAAGCTGAGCATGATGGTACATGCTTGTAGTCCCAACTAGTTGAGAAGCTGAGCCAGAAAGATAATTTGAGCCCATGAGTTCCAATTTAGCCTAATCAGCAAAGTCCTCTTTAAAAAAAAAAAAAAAGTACTTCTGGCTGGGAATGTGGCTTAGTGGTAGAGTACCTAGCATGTATGAAGAAGCCCTGGGTTTGATTTCTTGCTACCACATAAACAGAAAAAGCAAGAAGTGGCATGATGGCTCAAGTGGTAGAGTGCTAGCTCTGAGCAAAAAGAAGCTCAGGGACAGTGCCCAGTCCTTAAGTTCAAGCTTCAGGACTGGCAAAAAAAAAAAGGACTCCTTATTACCTATCATTAAAAGGTAGTAGTTGGGCTTGAGAATACAGCTCAGTGATAGAGTACTGGTTTAACATGCACAAGACCCTGTGTTCAATTCCTAACTCTACATATAGAATAGTATTTGGGGGCTCGGAATGTTGCTTAGTGGTAGAGTGCTTGCCTAGCATGCATGAAGCCCTGGGTTCAATTCCTCAGAGAGAGAGAGAGAGTGTCTTGGTTCGATTCCCCAGCACCACATATATGGAAAACGGCCAGAAGGGCTGCTGTGGCTCAGGTGGCAGAGTGCTAGCCTTGAGCGGGAAGAAGCCAGGGACAGTGCTCAGGCCCTGAGTCCAAGGCCCAGGACTGGCCAAAAAAAGAGAGAGAGAGAGAGAAGAAGTAGTAGTTGTATGTTAGCTAGATCAGTGTAAAACAAGAGTGTCCAGAGTAGGTAATTCTGACCAACATGCATTGTATGCACACATGTCAAAATGAAAACAACTAATTAATGCTTAATAACAAATGTGGGGTAAGGGGATGTCCAGCCCTGCCAGTTAGTTGTTCCCTGCTTCTTTTTCGGAATAACTTCCTGTTGGGACATCTGTCATCTCTGTCCCTGCTCTTAGCCTTCCATCTTGAACAGGAAGTAGTTCTGACACTACATGCCCACTGTCCAGGAGTGTTCCAGTAGGTTTTCCTGTCAGATCCCACCAAACCTTTTGTTTGGACTGTAGGTGTTGGCAGAGCTCAAAGAATATGCAACAGAAGTGGATGTGGATTTTGTACGGAAAGCTGTGCGTGCCATTGGCCGCTGTGCCATCAAGGTGGAGGTAAGAAGGCTCTGGGATTGTCCCTTCGGCTGGGGGAGGGGGGAAACTGCAGCCAGGAAACCAATGTGATCCTAGCAGAACCTATCAGCTGTGTGTGATCCTGGAAGACCAGGGTTGCCAACAGGTTGTGCCTATTGAAGAGACTTGGCAGGCACTTTCACACTCTGAAGACTCAGATGAAATTAACCCTCATGGGTCAAGGTGTTGCATCATTCTCTAAGATGATGGAGCAGTCCCCAGCCAGTGGGCCTGACCATTTGGGCACTTGTGCAAGTATCTCAGTTTACTGCCACAGGCCTCTTTCACAAGCTCCTTAGGCCACCCTAGACCCTGTGTCCTGGCACTTCATCTCCTCCTTGCCTAAGGAGAGGTTTTTTGATCACTGACCTGGGCTCTCCTTAAATTGGCCTAGGACAACTCAGACCCTTGAAGCATTTTCTCCTTGGTACTCATCATGGCTCCCTACTGGGCCACTAGTGTGTGGGGATAAGGGCGGAAGGGGAGGGCCTAGCAGAGACTTGGTGTTTTGGGTTGCAGGACTCCAATTTATGAAATAGCAAGAGAGGTTGGGCTGGCTGAAGTGGATACTACCCTAGGCCTGGAGGCCCTCCCACTCAGGAGCCCAGCCTCTGGCTTCTCCACAGTCTCTTTCCATCCCCGTGTTTCCACCACCCAGGGCTATCATATGGCACTTGTTCCTCACCTTCCCACTATGGGGGAGACTGTTCTCTTCTCACACTGTGCTGAGGAGGGTAGGCAAGGGAATGATGTGGGCAGCTTGGTGTAGTCTCTTCTAAGTGGCTATACTGGAAACCCAGTACAGGAACTATTTCCCCATACCCTTCTCCTCTTCCCATGCAGCAGTCTGCAGAGCGCTGTGTGAGCACACTGCTTGATCTCATCCAGACCAAGGTCAACTATGTGGTCCAGGAAGCCATTGTCGTCATTAAGGATATCTTCCGCAAGTACCCCAACAAGTAGGTTCCCAGCCCTCGTGGTGAGAAGGTAAACTGGTTCAGCTTGGAGAGAGATGGCTTCCCTCCTTTGCTGCCATAGACAGCATTCTCAGAAGAAACCCATCACTTTTCTTCTTTCCCTGAGCTGGACCTCCTCTGCTTCCCAGACCAAAATATGAACATAATAGAACACACCTGTGAGCCTAGCACTCAGGAGGCTGAGATAGGTGAATCTCAGAGTCTGAGGCTGAAGTCCTACGTAGCAAAACCTTGCCTCCAACTAACAAGCAAACAGACAAAAGAGTTAAGCTATGGCAGCTAAAACTTATGTCTCCTGTCCTCATTACCTCTTAGAGGCTTGCTGTTCAGTGGCCTGGTTTCACCCTTGAAGCCCTCCCCTGCCCCACCCCACACCCAGTTGCTGGGGCTTCCCTGTGGTTCACTTGTTGCCCATGCCTGCTCTCCCAGGTATGAGAGTGTGATCGCCACGTTGTGTGAGAACCTGGACTCTCTGGACGAGCCTGAGGCCCGGGCTGCCATGATCTGGATTGTGGGCGAGTACGCAGAGCGAATTGACAATGCAGACGAGCTTCTGGAGAGCTTCCTGGAGGGCTTCCATGATGAGAGCACCCAGGTGAGAGGGCACTCAGGTGAGCCTCTGGCATGAGTCCTGACTGGCAGCCCAGCCTCTGTGGCTCATGCTGACCTGAAGCCAGCTCCCCTTACCACGGTGCTTTGTGGATGGAGGGTGATGTGGGTGCCCCATCAGTACACCACCCCAAACTGCCTTGGGCATGAAAGATGGCCCACATTTTCTAGTTCTGTTGTAATAACATACTTATATTTGAATAGATGACACATGGGCCTGATGCAGATTTTTTTTTTTTTTTTTTTTTGCCAGTCCTGGGCCTTGGACTCAGGGCCTGAGCACCCTCCCTGGCTTCTTTTTGCTCAAGGCTAGCACTCTGCCACTTGAGCCGCAGCACCACTTCTGGCCATTTTCTGTATATGTGGTGCTGGGGAATCGAACCGAGGGCTTCATGTATACGAGGCAAGTGCTCTTGCCACTAGGCCATATCCCCAGCCCCCTGGTGCAGAATTGAAAAGTTACAGAAAGATATATAGTAGAAAATCACCCTGGTAATACTTTCTTGGCCACTTTTCCTCCCAGAGTCATTAATTCCTTGATGAGGATATTCAGACTTTCTACACCAGCAATAGACATTTCATGTGGGTTCGCATGAAGTTGATCTTATTATCCATGGTACCTGTGTTCTGTAGTTACCACCAATACTGATTTAGGACTCAACTATTGCTTCCAGGGGCAATTAGGTTAGGTGCTTGCAAGTGGCTATATGCAACATTTTTATCAAACGATTGATGCATAATCTTGTTGTGTATATGTTTGTTTTTAAAGAATCCTTATTTACTACATAGTGACTTTTTTGCTTTTTTTAGTTGGTCATGGGGCTTGAATTCAAAGACTGAGCACTGTCACTGAGCTTTTCTGCTTAAGGCTTGTGTTCTACCAGTTTGAGCTATAGATCCACTTCTGGTTTTCTGGTGGTTAATTGGAGATAAGAGTCTCATGGACTTTCCTGCCCAGGCTGGCTTTGAACCACAGTCCTCAGATCTCAGCCTCTCCAGTAGTTAAGATTACAGATGTGAGCCACCAGTGCCAGGCTCTTCTTTTTTAACATAATGATTTTTTAAAATTAATTTACTTTATTGTTATTATAGAGGTGATGTACAGAAGGATTACAATTACATGAGCCAGGTAATGAGTACATTTCCTTTTGTATAGTGTCTTCTGTTCCCTCGCTCTCCCAGTCTCTCCCTCCCATCTCCACCCACAACTTGTATAGTTTACTTTCATCCATGTCCAGTGAGCTACACTGCTACACTTTTTATCCTTTTTCCCTCAAGTTCTGTACCCTCCCCAATATAGTATTTCTTTAACATTGAACTCATGGCCAACAGCAGTGTAACATATTGGACAAAGTTTATCTAGCACACAGATTTGCTCTAAATGGCAAAAATCACAGCCTTTGTATGATTACGAACACTAGGCAAGCACTACACTTAGGTACCATTTACAAATCACAAAAAAACTCAAGCAAAAGCTGGGCTTTAGTGGATCATGCCTGTAATCCTAGATAATCAGGAGGCTGGGATCTGAGGATCACAGTTTGAAGCCATCCTTGGCAGGAAAGTTTATGATAGTTTTTTGTTGTTGTTTTGGGTTTTAGGTTTTATTGTTGTTGTTGTTGCTGCTGCTGCTGCTGCTGCTGGTTGTAAGGCTTGAACTCTGGGCCTGGGTGCTGTCTCTGAGCTCTTTTGCTCAAGGCTATATCACTCTACCACTTTGAGCTACAGGGCCACTTCCTGTTTTCTGATGGTTAATTGGAGATAAGAGTCTCATGGACTTTCCTGCCTGGGCTGGCTTTGAACTACGATCCTCAGATCTCAACCTCCTAAGTAGTTAGGATTACAGAAGTGAGCCACAAGTGCCTGGCTTGTGAGACTCATATCTCCACTTAGCCACCAAAAAGCTGGAAGTGGAGCTGTGGTTCAAGTGTTAGAGTGCTATCCTTGAGTGAAAAAGCTAAGGGACTATGCCCAGGTTCTTAGCAAGCCCTGGACTGGTACCAAAAACAAAAACTTAAAAAAAAGTAAGAAAAAGGAAAATATGACACAAAGTGAACTTTGAAAATGATGCTTTTTAACAGTATGAGAACTAAAACAGGGTTCTGTAGAGTATCACTCTACCTTGCTTGGAGTATGTCTGTCAGGTGGGTCCTAGTGTCCCCTACTTTGCCTAAATGTGTAGATGAGTGTTGACTCCAGGGCTACAAGGAGGTTTTAGCAAGTAGGCAGATGCACAGATATAGACTGAATAATGTTGATCCTCTATATATGTGTTTCCCTCTCATCCTTTTTTTTTTTTTTTTTTGTACGCCAGTACTGAGGCTTGAACTCCGTCTTATGTGAGCACACAGCTTTTTCACTCATGACTGCTGCTCTACCACTTGAGCCACACTTCAGTTCTGGCTTTTTACCAATTTACTTGGAGATAAAAGTCTTACGGTTTGTCTGCCTGGTCTGGCTCTGAACTTCAGGTAACCTCCTAGGTAGCTAGTGTGAGCCACCAACACCAGCATTCTTTTCTTCTCTTTTAAATTAACCATACTGCAACAACTAGGAAAGTGATGAAAGATTGGAGGACACTGCAGGTGTGGGGGCTGGGCTAGGATCAACATGTGAACTGAGGGGGAGGAGGGGGAGGACCAGGCAGAGACACCTTTCACCCTCTGTGGCAGGCTGGCTCTGTGACCTTGGTCCCTGGACCTCAGTGACACCATTGCCACTTGTTGACAGATGGTCCCTTTAAGAAGCATACCCAAGGAGCTGGGAATATGGCCTAGTGGCAAGAGTGCTTGCCTCCTACACATGAAGCTCTCGGTTTGATTCCCCAGCACCACATATATGGAAAATGTCCAGAAGGGGCGCTGTGGCTCAGGTGGCAGAGTGCTAGACTTGAGCGGGAAGAAGCCAGGGAGGGTGCTCAGGCCCTGAGTCCAAGGCCCAGAACTGGCCAAAAAAAAAAAAGCATACCCAAGCTGGGTGCTGGTGGCTCACGCCTGTAATGCTGGCCACTCAGGAGTCTGAGATCTGAGGATTGCAGTTCAAACCCAGGCTGGAAAGTCCATGAGACACATCTCCAATTAACCACCAGAAAACCAGAAGTGGAACTGTGGCTCAAAGTGCTGGAGTGCCAGCCTTGAGCAAAAAAGCTCAGGAACAGAGCGTAGGCCCTAAGTTCAAGCCCCTCTACCACCAAAAAAGAAAGGAAGAAGAAGCATGCCAGCCACTGGTGTTGCCTTTTGCAGCTGTAAACTTAGCAAGGACTGTGCTGCTCCGCAGCACCTGTGCCCTGCTTCCTTTGGCTGAATTCTATAGTTAACACCAAACCTGTAGGAGCTGTGCCGGGCTTCCAGAGACTTCAGATCCCCATGTGCAGCATCCCTACCTTGCCCTCCATCTCTCTACAGGTCCAGCTGCAACTGCTCACAGCCATTGTGAAGCTCTTCCTGAAGAAGCCCACAGAGACCCAGGAGCTTGTGCAGCAGGTCCTCAGTTTGGCTACTCAGGTGGGTGACCCGTCACTCCAGCAGGGGGAACTCTGGCCTAGGAACTTGTCTTGCCCCTGAGTGGCATCTATGGGGTTTGGCTTCAGAGTAGCCTCACACCTCTATCTGCAGGAGTCAGAGTTGCAGACAAATCTAAACCAAGGGTATCAAGGGGTGAAGTTGAAACAGACTGTAAATAGAAGGCATGGGAACCAGAAGTCTTATGGGAGGGAAGACACAGAGGACAGCTAGGAACGGAGACTGGAGTGAGCATGGCCTGCCTGTGGGCTGTCTATAATAAAAAAACAAGGAGAGTGAGTTGGGAGCTGGGATATTTCTGTTTAAACAGCATAGAGACAGCCTCATGGCCATGCTCAGGATGGCTGTCATCTGCCAGTCCTGTGAGCTCACCTAGAAGCTGGTGTTGTGGGGGAAGCATCTACCCCTCTTGCAGAGGACTTTCATAGGCTTTCCACCTGTCCCTCAAGGACTCCGACAACCCGGATCTGCGAGATCGTGGATACATCTACTGGCGCCTGCTCTCCACGGACCCAGTGGCTGCCAAGGAGGTGGTGCTGGCCGAGAAGCCTCTCATCTCCGAGGAGACGGACCTCATTGAACCCACACTGCTGGATGAGCTCATCTGCTATATTGGCACACTGGCCTCTGTCTACCACAAGCCACCAAGTGCCTTTGTGGAGGGCGGCCGGGGTGTGGTGCACAAGAGCCTGCCACCCCGCACTGCCTCGTGAGTACAGTCAGCTGGTGGGTCTGTACCACGCACCCCTCCCTCTGTTCAGTGGCCAGGTGCTAAGCTTCATGTGATACCCTCTGTTAAGGCCTGATTCTGACCCTTCAGGTGCTGCTTAGCTGCACATCAGATATCCTCATTTGATCCTATCAGTGAATGAGGGAAAATGTTCCCGTTTAGCAGATAAGGATTGTGAGTGTGGAATGTTTGAGTGAGGAGTCCAAAATCCCACAGTTGACAGAGCCCAGACTCAGGTCCAGTTCTGTCCAGTTCTAGAACCCTGTTCTCACCACATCCATTATGGTTCCCAAATGGCTGGTTTGGCCTGGGTACTGGCATCCAATTTTCTCTAGCATGGCCTCTCCTTTCATTCTGAAGACAGCCTGAAAGATGGATCAGCTATGATGGGGAAGCAGAGAGTTATGTGGATGGCCCCCTGTAGGACAACAAGCAGGAGACTGAGTGTTTGTTTTGGGAAAGATCTTAGATGCTAGGGTCTCTGACCTCTTTGGGGCCCCCAACATACCCACCAACTGACCTTCTGCCCCCCCTCTTCCGCGCCCCCCCCCCCCCGCCTCCCCGTGTCTGGCAGGAGTGAGAGCACAGAGAGCCCTGAGACAGCCCCCGCTGGAGCCCCTCCTGGAGAGCAGCCAGATGTCATCCCTGCCCAGGGTGACCTGCTAGGTGACCTTCTCAACCTGGACCTCGGCCCACCTGTGAGTGGTCCGCCATTGGCCACCTCCTCCGTGCAGATGGGAGCTGTGGACCTTCTTGGTGGTGGCCTTGACAGCCTGGTATGTCCCGGTGATGTTGGAGCAGTCATTGGACACCATGCCCCTCCTGCCAGACATCAGGCAGGGGCTGTGGGTGTTTTATATACCATGCTCAGTCTCTCCTTGAAGACCGTGTAGCTCCCTACTCGCAGATGAGAAAAGACAGCATGGCTACTGAGGTCCAGAGACAGGAATGGTCCCTTCCTTGAACACTTAGAGCCAATCTTATCCCCTTCCATTGTTGCCTAGTTGAGATGTTTCTGGTTCTTCAGAACCAGAGCTGTGCTCACTCATCCCCAGACTATCAGCTTGACATAGCAGCCTGCTAGGCCTCTCTGGGAGACCTTGAGATGTCAGGGAAGGGCAGTGGTGAGCTGGAGCCAGGGTTTCCTAGGTGTTATCAGGTAGTTGGTGGGAGTTAGGTGACCTTTCTTTAGCCCTGCCTCTCTCAGAAGCCCAGGCTGCACTGGACAAGAATCTGGCAGTCAGTGCCAGGAGGCAAAGATAGGAAGGGCTGTTGTATAGGATGTGATGGTGGTGGGTGTGGCCATGGGAGTAATGACCATACACTTCTCTGCTGGAGCTGCAGCTAACTAATCTCCCTCTTTTTCTCTCTTGTCTCTGTATGTCGTCTTTGATGGTTTTTCTCTCTGCATGTTGCTGCCTGTTCTCTTCACCTCCCTGCTTCTGCTTGGAGATGGGGGATGACCCTGAAGGGGTATGGTTCATCTCTGTCCTCCAGCTCTTGTACCTGCTTCTTCTAGAAGCATGGACCCAGCTTCGTCAGGGATGGGCAGTATCATAGCAGCCCCTCCCTGTGAGCTGGGGCCTGTGCTCAAGTTCTAGTAGCCAGGCTGGGAATATGGCCTGTGGCAAGAATGCTTGCCTCTAGTAGCCCAAGCTTTAACCTCCCGGCATCCAGTTGCCACTGACCTCATACTGTGAATTTTTCACTATGTCTTCTCCACCCATGACATGCTGCCTTGTCATCCTGAGGGTTGCTGACATTCATCCTACAACCCCTCTCTCAGAGGAGAGTGCCTGTGCTTAGCACCTCCCACCCAGCCGAATGTCTCAGATTCCCCTTTCAGCTACGGGCTGAGTCCCTTGCCAGGGGTCACTTCCTGAGGTTCAAGGCTCATGGGACTGGGCCTCTTCTCCACCTACCTCGCTCCTTGTGTCTACAACATAGAAATGCAGAGCACATGTGAGGGCTGCCCCTCTTGCCTCATTTTCTAAAGAGAGTATCCGCTACTACTCCTCATACCCTGATGTTTCTGTTTCTCCTTCTTCTTTCCAGATTGGGGACAACAACTTTGGGGCACCTCCAGCAGCAGCAGTACCTGCCAGAGTAGGTGCCCCCATTGGCAGTGGCCTAAGTGACCTGTTTGACTTGACCAGTGGCGTAGGCACCCTGTCAGGCTCCTATGTGGCCCCCAAAGCAGTAAGTACCTTGCCTTCTCTTGTGGCAGAAGCTGTGGAAGAAGTCATAGACTGGTTTAGGGGCCTCTTCAGTGGTGCATGTGGGGGAATCAGCCAAGCCAGTGCTGATGAGAAAGCTAGGCATGTTGCTGGATGGGACTGAGGTGTAAGGGAAAGCATTCCAGCAGAGGCTCACTAAGCCCAGCCTGCAGGACAATCAGCTTAGCTGAGCAAAAGCAGGATGATGTTCCAGCCTGGATAACAGCCTGTGGCCAATCTTAGAGGAAGAGAAGCAGTCTTCTCAGGGCACTTGTGCCCATCAGTCCCAGTGCCTCACTCATTGAGGACAGTTCTCCCTTCCTATCCCTAAAGGAAACTTGTAGATTACCATCTGCTTATACATAGGAATCCAAAAAGAATCTGGGCCATCACTACGTGAAGAGCACCGAAGGAAGGGAAGAGTACGGGTTTCAATGCTGTAACACTGGCCCACCCACCTGCCCCAGAAGAAATGTGGACATTGCCACCTGGCTGCAGCAGCCACAGGTGGTGTCAGCAGCTCCGGAACCACAGTAGTGTACCATTAGTTTTCAAAGAGGTTACCAAGTCCTGGAAAAGGTCTGAGCATGACAGATTGCCCCCTCACACACACCCCCGCCCCAGAGTCACGATTCTTGAAACTTCAAGGTATACATGTGTATTGTCTGTCTATAGATAAGCCATGTAGAAAAGACCCCATCATCCCCATGACAAAAAGGCCCAGCATTCCTGTCTCCAACCTAAGCATTGTAATGGCCCCTATTTGCCACCTAGAGATGCCTACAAGTACTCATTCTGTCCCAAGGACAACACGACTCTCAGGCTCTAGCTAGACCACAGATTAGTAAGGAAAAGACCCAGCAAGGCTCACAGAGCTCCCTGAGCCTCTGCTCTCCAGATACAGCAGACTCTTGAGCCAGGCCTCTAGCTAGATTCTTTGTGTGTGCCAGTACTGTGCTTGAACTCAGGGCCTAGGCACTGTCCTTTAGCTTTTTCACTTAAGGCTAATGCTCTGCCATTTAAGAAGCCACAGCTCCACTTATGGCTTTTTGCTGGTAAATAAGAATCTCTTGGAGGGGCTGGAAATATGGCCTAGTGGAAAAGTGCTCACCTCGTATACTTGAGGCCCTGGGTTCGATTCCTCAGCACCACATACGTAGAAAAAAGCCAGAAGTGGCTCTGTGGCTCAAGAGGTAGAAAGAAGCCAGTGACAGTGCTCAGGCCCTGAATCCACGACCCAGGACTGGCAACAAAAACAAAAAACGAATCTCTTGGACTTTCCTGCCTGTGCTGGCTGCAAACTGGATCCTCAGATCTCAGCTCCCTGAGTAGCTAGGATTACAGGCATGAGCCACCATTGCCCAGCCACAGTGACAAGAACAACAAGACTGCTCCATCAGTGAGCAAGGGCATGCACTGGTGATGGGGCCAGTCACCAGTCCGGAATAGGAGGAAGCTGATGGTTCAGGCTCAGGGCAGTGGTCAGCCGGCTGAGGCTGGACTCCACGGCCTTCATAGTACTATACCTGCCCTCTCACAGCTGAGAACTCGGTGGTTTCTGTCCAGGTCACTGCCAAGAGTCATCCAAGTAAGAGGGTGAAGAAAGGCCTGCCAACAGAGGGAAAAGTGGGCATGAGGGCAAGCAGAGCCTGGATCAGCCCCAGGCTGTGGAGGCCATTGCTAGGCGAAGGGCCATGATCACCTTGACATTCTACAAGCTGACTGGCTGCTGTGGAAAGCAAGGAGGGGAATGGGGCGGAGCTGTCTTACCTGTGGAGTCTGATGGTGGTGTCTGTGGAGAGAGAGGGGCCAAGGGGGTCCTGGGGGAAACAGGACTTGTTCTGTGTGGCTGCAGCCTGGAATATTTGCAGAAGCTGTCAGGTGGGACTAGACTGTTTTGATGCTTATGGGGTGGTGAGCTGGTCAGAGGAAATCAATGGCCTGAGACACATCTGTATGTCCACAGGGCAGCACCAGCAGATGCCCTTCCTTGCAGGCCTGCTTCCTATTGATGATGGTTCTATAAACACCCCTTGCATTCTGGCCATACCAGACTCTGATCACAGACTGAAAGTTAGAAAAGCAGAGCCCCTCTTTCAGAGAACCCCCTAGGAGCAAGGAGAGGGAAACACAGGCTCATGTGTATCTGCTCTGACAGCTTTGGGTGTCAGATGAGCTGGCTCTTGAGCTGAGACTTAACAAGAGCAGCCAAGATACTGAAGGCCAGATGGGAGGTCCTCTTAGGACTGTCCTTGGTCACACTAGTTTCTGTAATGAGGGGCCAGCCTGTCTCCTGCAAGAGAGGACAGCAAGGAGGCATCAGACTCTGGCCGGAGGCCAGGATGGGTGCAAGACACTCCGCTCTGTCCTTGGCTTGTCAGGAGGCTGGCAGGGCTCGCCTGTCTGATCGCCTTCCTCAGCATTACCCTCTCTAACCTCTGCATACTGAGCAGCCCTTGAGCACACCACATACCCCCTTACTCCTGCCATTCTAATATGTACCCATGCTGGGGCTGTGAACCATGAGTCCTCATCATCCTGTGATGCATTCCCTAATGGTGAATCTGGAAGGCCATTTTAGGAGAGAAAGGAAGGGCACCCCCACTCCACCCTCAGGAGCTGTTGGGTTTGGAGTAGGTAAGACACACGCCAGGCCTTTCTCACCTTCTTCCCTTCAGGTCTGGCTCCCTGCCATGAAGGCCAAAGGGCTGGAGATCTCAGGCACCTTCACCCGCCAAGTAGGCTCCATCTCTATGGACCTGCAGCTGACCAACAAGGCCCTGCAAGTCATGACAGACTTTGCCATCCAGTTCAACCGCAACAGGTGAGCTTGGGGGCTAGCCACTGAGAGTGCCTCTTGGGTCTGCAGGCACCTGAGGGCCTGAACTCTGCACGGAATGTGGCTTAGTAGTAGAGTGCTTGCCTAGCATGCATGAAGCCCTGGGTTCGATTCCTCAGCACCACATGCACAGAAAAAGCCAGAAGTGGCATTGTGGCTCAAGTGGTAGAGTGCTAGCCTTGAGCAAAAGGAAGCCAAGGACAGTGCTCAGACCCTAAGTTCAAGCCCCAGGACTGGTTAAAAAAAAAAAAAAAAGTACAGATTCCCCTAGTGACATATTTATGTGGACTCCAAAGCCCCAGGCAGATTGGGTATATGCCCTGAGTTTTGCCTTCCTGCACTTGCTTCAGGCTGGCAGCCATCTTTGGAAGCACCCCACATTTTTAGGACTCTTGTCCCACCATGACAGAAACTCAGGCCTCCTCTCCTGGGCTGAGTCACTCCACAGAGCTGCCTGCCAGCCTTCCCCCGGTGGCAAATGATGTTCAGACAGGGCATCTGGGGATGAATGGGAACTACTCCAAATTTCTCATCCCTCATGCCCCTACACTGTGGGAAATTGTACTTCCTGGAACCATGCTGGATTGGGCCTACTAGTCCAGGGCTCTTCAGAAACCAGAGCAGCCCCTCCTGATGATTCTTCTTCCTGAGCGGCTCTAGTGATGAGCAAACTGAGCCTCTAAGAAGTTGACTGAAGGGGCTGCTTCCTCAGAAAGCCTTGGGTAGGTCAAGGGAGCTGGTCAGCTCTGCCACTGCCCCTCTAGAGGACAAAAGCCACAGATACATTCCAAGCCACTAGGGATGGTCCTGACGATCACTCCTAACAACCCACCGTGCACTGAGTCCTTCTTGGGTTGCAGATCCTGTGCCAAGGGCTTTTGGAGTGTTTTCCCAGCCATCTGACGGCCCTATAAAGTTGGTACCATTCCTCCCTTGTAATCAGTAATGATACCTAGGCCCAGAATCATCCAGAGGCAGTGATGGAAGCTCCCAGAAAAGATTGGAGTGTGGAGTGCCACCACACAGGCCCAAAGTTTCCCCCACATCATCTTCCACTGTGTTCCGGGCGGGTCCAACTGGCCCTATGGGTAGAGCACAGTGAGGTCAGGCACTTTGAGTTGTTATCAGCAGAATCAGAAAGACAAATCCTGCAGGGCCTGGGCATGAGCCAACCCTCACCAAAGCTCGGCTCCTTTTCCCTGTCAGGAAGATGGGATGACATATGCCCCCCTCCTTTTATTCTCTTTGTTTTTTTCTTTTTGTCAGTTATTGGGGTTGAATTCATAGCCTTGCAGAGCACTCTGTTTGAACCATGTACCCATGCCATTTTGCTTTCATCATTTTTATATAGGGTCTTACTCGCATTTATATCTGAACCAGCCTGGACTTATTGAGATGTCAAGCATGCAGTATCATATTCAGCCTCTTCCATCAACAGAGTCTGCTGACTTTTCTGCCTAAGATGGCCTATAACTGCTATCTTCCATTCCCAACTTCCCACAAAGCTAAGCTGGCAGGCTCTTACCACCACACCCACCAGTGATTTTAGAAGGGAATCTCGTAAACTCTTCTGCCCTGGCTGGCTTGAACCACAATCCTGTTCTCACCCTCCAGAGTAGCTAAGATTACAGGTGCGAGCCACTGCTCATCAAATTTGTCTGTTTATGAAGATAGAAATTGTTATACTACCTATGCCTGGCTGGCCATGCTGAGCACCC
The DNA here is from genome assembly GCF_023159225.1 of Perognathus longimembris pacificus. NCBI lineage: Eukaryota > Metazoa > Chordata > Mammalia > Rodentia > Heteromyidae > Perognathus > Perognathus longimembris. The sequence continues at coordinate 91,121,760 of NC_063163.1, read as the reverse complement.
AGTCAGGTCCCCATTCACATATTGGGTCTTACTCCCAAGAGCCTGTGATTGGAAGGGGATTGTCCTAGATTGCCTACATGTTCCTTTACCAAGGAGCAGGGCTTTTCTGAGTTTCTGTGGCCTCGTGGTGAAATCTGGCTTTTGCTTAAAGCCATCAAACCTCTTGGGAAGGGAGGGGAGGGAGATGGACCTGGGTTTTCAGGTTAGAAGAAAAGTATAGTCCAGGCCCTTGGTGTTGCATAGAGCTTCCTGAGAGCAGGCAGGGTGGCCCAGAGAAGAGCAGAGAACTACTTTGGCTTACAGTTAGGTGAGGCAGAGCAGCCATCTCCCCAGGCTTTTGCCTCCTGTCTGAATACCATTAAGAGACACGTGGTCAAGAGCTTGTATGAGACCCACTCAATGGAGGCTCTCCATGCTCACCACCACCCCTGCTGGACTCCACCTGTCCTGTGTCAGCACTTGCTACCCCTGTGGGGGCTTCTCTTTTCCCAGCTTTGGCCTGGCCCCCGCCGCCCCACTCCAGGTGCACGCGCCTCTCAGCCCCAACCAGACCGTGGAGATTTCCCTGCCTCTTAATACAGTGGGCTCAGTCATGAAGATGGAGCCTCTGAACAACCTCCAGGTGTGTCCCCACAGGGCCAGGCACTACCATCCTACAGCCCCCAGCTTGTGCTAGCAAGGGGCTGGTCTATGGAGTCATGCTCTCACCTACCGACATGTCAGGAGGCCCGGGTCAGAGGGAGTGCAGAGGTGTGGCTACAGGGGAGGGTCATGTGAGAGATCCTGCTGGGGACTCCTTTCCCAGGCCTTTAGAGGTGGTCCCAGCTCAGGAGGCATGGTGTGGCCCCTCAGAGGCTGACTGCCCCCTTCCCTGCCCTCCCTTCCCCTCCCCATGCTTAGGTGGCTGTGAAGAACAACATCGATGTCTTCTACTTCAGCACCTTGTATCCCCTGCATGTCCTCTTTGTAGAGGATGGGAAGATGGGTGAGTCATCTCACTGATGGGCACTGCCACTTACCCTCAGCGTGTCCCACAGGCCGCAGATAATCTGGTCATTCCTAGTGCCCGTCTCTGTGTTCCAAGAAGGCAGCGGAGGGCTTGGCTCGCAACAGCATGGAACAGGTGTTTCCCCACCAGAGGCCTGTGAGGCAGGCTGTGACTGACTGATGAATGGCTTTGCAGGGCCAGCGGAGGAAGAGGGGCAGGGATGAAAGGAGAGCCAGCTGAGGGTTTGCTCAGGGGGAGTAGGAGGGGCTGGGGAGTAGCAATTTCCCACTCAGCTTCCAGGTAGCACTGGAGACCAGGCCTCTTTCCTCCCACGTGCCATGGAGGGGCTGCCACTTACCCAACCCCACTTACCCTGCAGACCGGCAGATGTTTCTGGCCACGTGGAAGGACATTCCCAATGAGAATGAAGCCCAGTTCCAGATCAGAGACTGTCCCCTCAACGCTGGTGAGAGCCCCTAGCCCTGAGCCCAGTGCTGTGGTCCATGCTGGCCTTCGCTTGCTACCCCTCTGACCCCAGGCCATCTGATTCCACAGAGACTGCAAGTAGCAAGCTGCAGAGCAGCAACATCTTCACCGTTGCCAAGAGGAACGTGGAGGGCCAGGACATGCTCTACCAGTCCCTGAAGCTCACCAATGGCATCTGGGTGCTGGCAGAGCTGCGGGTCCAGCCTGGCAACCCTAGCTTCACGGTGAGCATCCTGGTACCCACCCCCAGTCTTGGCAGCTCCCAGGCCAGCAAGGGGCTTGGGTGGGGGCCAGTGTACCAAGGGACCCTTCAAAACCAGGATGAATGGGAGTCAGTCTGTCCCTGATAGAAACCTTTCTAGAAACTTTAAACTCATCACATTCCCCTGATAGGACATCAGGGTTCCCTCAACTGGGAAGTGACATTGCTGGGCACAAGCCCTCCTGTACCCAATCAGGGGAAACTGGTTCCTAGCAGCCCACACTTTCTGGCCTTGACACCGCTTCTGGGGGTGCTTGGTCATCCAGGAGGCCACACTGCTGTTCCTGGGCCCAGGGAGCCCAGCTTCACCTCTTCCCGTCCCCCTGAATCTAGCAGACATGGCCCTTGGACACCACCTGAGTCCTGCTGGTGGCTGTGGCTGGTGGGCAGGGCTGCGGCCATGGCTTTGTTGGTGATAATTTGTTTCCCTGTTTGGTTGCTGCATGTCCACCTTCCCACTGGCATCCGTGGTGCAGGACTTGGAGGTTAGCAGACTGCCTTTTTCTTCCTCCTCCTCTCCGTCCTCCACAGCCTTACTGTGCATGCGCTGTCCGTCCTCTGGCCTGGCCCTGTGCACCTGAGATCCTCTGCTTATGCCCTTTCTCTTGGCCTTGCCTCTTTTTGCTCCCAAAGCTGGGAAAATGTGCATGCAGGCTGCTGATACCCTGCTGCTCTCCATCCACCCCACACACACTGTGCAGCTGCCTGCCCTGCTCCCTGACTGCAGCCAGCCAGTGTTGCCAGGGGAAGGGGAGGCTGACCTCTCCGCCCTCTGCCTGGATCTCAAGGCTCAGACCTCAGTCTCATGAACCTGCTTCCCAGGCAGGAAACCAGGAAAAAAGCCAGGGAACCCTGCCATCCCACGCTGCCCCCACCGCCGGGAGGTGCCCCCTCCCCAGCAACGCCCCCTCAGGATGGTCCATCAGGCGTGGTCCTGAGGCTCTCAGACCTCTGGGGGGCAGGGCTGCAACCAGCAGGGTGGGGGCTGGGCACGCCTGGCAGCCTCAAGCCTGTGAGTCACGGCCTGCTGGTGGGGCTCTGGTGGTAAGAATGACAGCAGATGTGTGGGCTGCAAGTATGTTTGGTCCCCACCTGGCTGGTTGCAACGACCACCCCCTCTGCTTTCCCTCACATCTGCCCTAGCCACAGCTGCCACCCTGCCACGTGTGCATGCACACTCTTCCATCCCATGCCCTCGCCTCCCCCTCCTCCCTGCATTCTTTCTTGAGGAGGAGCTCCAGGGATGAGCTCCTCTGCTTTCTCCCTCTGCAGCTGTCCCTGAAGTGCCGAGCACCCGAGGTATCCCAGCATGTGTTCCAGGCCTACGAGACCATCCTCAAGAACTGAGCCTCAGCCAGCCCTATGCAGTCCCTGGGGGGTGGCAGCGCTGCCTTCCTGTGCGAAGGGCTCCTAGCCACAGGAGGGAGCCTCCCTGGTCCTGACAGCAGGCACACCAGAGTCCTGGGCACAGGTGGTCCCCCTTCTGGGGTGAAATCCCAGCATACCCTGTTTCCAGTGGCCCCTCTTCCATCACTATGATATTAGTCAGGTGAAGAGGGGACAAAGGAAACAGCCAGGGCAGAAGCTGGGCAGCAGGTCTCAGGGTCCTCATGATGGGTGGGCACAGGACACTCCTCAGGTTCCTAGCTTCACCCTGTCCTGGTGTGGGGGAAGGGCCCTGGGTAATTGAGCTGCTTCCCAGGGTCTAAGTCCAGGAGTCAACAGTGGTGGCAGGAACAGAGCTGAACGAGGGGACCCTGGGCCTGCACCATCCACCAGCACCTACCAGCTGCTGTCCTGCGACCGCCTGCATGGTCACAACCACACTGTAGCTGAGCCCTGCCTCAGCCTCACTCCCCAGCAGCCATGCTAGCCCGCCTGCCCCAAGGAAGGCCACTGCCTCCAGGACATTCCTTGGTGTGCCCTCCGTGAGACCAGGCAAGGATGAGGCGGCAGCCAGTAAGGAGCCCCCAGCCCATCTGCCTGACAGTGCTTTAGGGCCTCCTGACACTGCTGTTCAATAATAAAGATTCTGCTTTGGCAGTCATAGACGCCTCTTTCCCTCCACAAATGTCAAGGCTGAGGTGGCCCCTGAGGGGCCAGGGATGGAGACTGCCCCCTGTGGCTCCATATCTAATATATATAAAGAGAACATATATATTGTATGCTTACTCTTTATTTTCAAAAGGAGTGAATAAAAATGGTGACATCACATGTGTCGCTGGCCAGTGTGTCAGGTCCTGAGCTGGCCGGGAGCAGTTCTGGGCCGAAGCCGTGTGCCCAGCTATGTCCTGCATTGGCCCCGGACACAGCTCATTCTCCCAGCTCCCTGCTGCCCCAGAGGCTCCGGGAGCAGTGAGTGCCTCAGGTGAGGGGCGGACAACCACTCCAAAGGACACCCGCATCCCTTGCACTGGCCTGGCTCTCCAGAGAACATCTGTCTGCATCGTAGCCCTGGGTTTGGGGAGTGGGGAGGGACTTGAGCCTGTTTGGGAGGGTGGAGCATTAGGGTACCACCCCTTAAGCCCAGAGACTGCCTGCTCCATTTGTGCTCAGCCCTGCAGCCTGCCTTCTGATGTGCTGCTGCCAGCTAGGCTTCTGGAAGCCCGGGGGAGGTGCTGGGCACCACCACTGGCCCAGGGGTTGCAGTATTGCTCCAGAGGCCACAGCCAGGAGCAAGTGAGGTCCTTGCTTACACAACCCTGGTTCTTACCTCACTTGGCAGTCTGCCACCAGAAAGGCCCCAGGCAGGAGCAGCCGAAGGAGCAAGGATGAGATGCAGCCTTGAGAGTGTCCCCCGGGGCCTGTTACCCAACACCCCTCACCCGATGCCATCCATGCGTGCACCCAGGAGCGCTGCGGTTACCTCCCCGGTCATCCAGGGTCTCACCCTCCACCTGGGCCAGAGGAGGAGAAATGAAGGAGGCAGCCGTCCCCACTGGAGGACAGAGGGCAGCCAGAGGCCCAAAACTGCACTGAGCTGAGCAAGGCTGGCCTGTCATGGAGCACCTCGGCCCTCCTGATACCGTCTGCGCCTATACCTCAGATGCTAGTGGGCACAACCCCCACAGTGCCCTTGCCCACCCATATAGTGCTCAGGAAATATGGCAGGTGCTTACTGTGCACAGGGAGCCCAGGGGCTGGTGGCTCACACCTGTATTCCTAGCTACTCAACAGGCTGAGGTCTGAGGAGTACACCGCAAAGCCAGCCTGGGTAGGAAAGTCCAAGAGACTCATCTCCAGTAGACCACCAGAAAACAGAAGTGGCGCTGTGTCTCAAAGTGGTAGAGTGCTAGCCTTGAGCAGTAAAGCTCAGGGAGAGCACCCAGACCCTAAGTTCAAGCCCCATGACTGGCAAAAAGGAATGGTAAGGGCTGGGAATATGGCCTAGTGGTAGAGTGCTTGCCTCGCATACATGAAGCCCTGGGTTTGATTCCTCAGCACCACATAGATAGAAAAAGCCAGAAGTGGTGCTGTGGCTCAAGAGGTAGTCTGCTATCCTTGAGCAAAAGGAAGCCAGGGACAGTGCTCAGGCCCTGGGTTCAAGCCCCAGGACTGGCACAAAAAAAAAAAAAAAAGAATGATAATATGCAGTGGGAAACATGGGAGGACATTTTGCACTTCACATAGGCTTTGCCGCCCCACTGTAGCAGAAAACAAGTGCCCAGACCTTCAGAAGTGCTGCGAGGGCCACAGGCCCATGCCCTTAGCTGCCCTATCCCACCCGGCAGGACTCACTCCCTCTTCAGCCCTTCGCATCCCTCAGGGAAGAACTGCACTGGCTCCTAAACATGTTTTCTAGCCAGGTGCCGGTGGCTCACGCCTGTAATCCTAGCTACTCAGGAAACTGAGATCTGAAGGTCACAGTTCAAAGCCAGCCCAGGCAGAAAAGACCAGGAAACTATCTCGAATTAACTAAAAACAAACAAGCCAGAAGTGGAGCTGTAAGTCCAGTACCACAGTGCTAGCCTTGAGTACAAAAGCTCAGGGACAGGTGTTCAGGCTCTGAGTTCAAACCCCAGGACCCCCCCCCACACACACACACACACACAGCCCTTGGGAAATTCACCTTTCTGAATGGTCCCATGATATCCTAGGTGGACAGCTCTTCATGCACCTGCACCCTGGCCTCATCTCACACTCAACTAGTGGCTTATGTTCGTTTTTAAGGAGAAAGTGACTCAGGAAAGGGGGGAAGATCCTTCATATATACCTTTTTCCCCCACTCAGTCCTTAATTTTCCTCTCAGTAGACAAAGATTGCTAGATTGGGGATTTCTGTCAGGGACAGTCCATGTGAATGTCCAAACCAAGGCCTGGAAGTATTTACTAAACAAATGGTAGCCCACCTAGGGATAGCCAACATGTGGCTGTTTACTAATATCTGTCTGTCAGATCTAAGTACTGGCCTGGAGCCTGCAGCCACGCATAATGCTGTACCCTCAGCACACACTTCTGTGCTTACTGGAGTCTCGTTTCTGGAGCTCTCTCCTATCAGTACAAATCAACAGACCTTGGTAATTTCCAGAGCATGGCCTTGTGGCCAGTCCCTGCGGATTGGATGGACACTTCCTGTCTCCCAGGTCCTCCCTGCTCAGAGACACAAGTGGGATGACCCCTCCAGGATGATGTTTTCCATTGCAGTTAGTCGTGTGGTAGCACACATCTGGTACTGGGACCTGAACCCGGGGGCCTCCCACTCAGTTTTCACTGCATCTGATGCTCTACCTATTTAAGCCACACTTCTAGCCCCCCACTTTTTTTCCTGGTTAATTGGAGATGGGAGTTCTATAGACTTTGAACCATGAACCTCCAAGTGTCAGCCTTTTCGAGTAGCTCCAATTACAGGCTTGAGCCACTGGTACCCAGCTTATTTTACTTTTGGTGGTACTATGATTTGAACTCAGGACCTTACATAGGCTAGACAGGTGTCAGCACCTGAACCTAGACTCCTGATGAGCCATGCCCAGCTCCTTTGCTTTTTCTTCTTTTCTTTTTTTTTTTTTGCCTCAAATGAGGAGGTCTCTTTCTTTTTTTTCTTTTTTTTTTTTTCTTTTTCTTACCTGGGCTGCCCTGAACCATGAGACTCATTTTCTCTTCTTGAGTAGTTGGGATGACAAGTGTGTCACCACGCCTACCCTTTTTATTGGTTGAGATATTATGAATGTTTTAAAATCTGGCTTCTAATCATTATATGCTCAGTCTTTTCCTCCTGCATAGCAAAGATTGCAGGTATGAGCCACCACACCCAGCTATTTAGTTTTGAGGCAGGGTCTCCTTCTGAAGAAGCCCCGGCTGGTTTGCACTCACTATGTGAGTTCACGTGTGAGCTAGCCTGGAACCTAGATCCTTGTGTTTCAGTCTCAGTGCTAAAATTACAGGGATGGACCACCACACCCAGCCTTAGTGTTTTAAATGTTCTGCTTTCTATGTGTTTTAGAGCCATTGGACCTTTTTTTTTGTGAGCAAACTCCATAATTTCTGCCTGTTTTTCTCTAGTTACTGGTTCTTATCCACTTGCTGGTTTTTTGTGGGTTTTTTTTTAGCTCTCCCATTTTGCTATGCTTTTTCCTTTACCATGCTGACACTGGGTTTTATGTAATTTACTTTTGATCTTTTCTTCCTAGTACTGGTCTGATCTTGGTGTTTGCATTTCCCTTCTGTTCCATCTGGCTGTGTGGAGGAATGAGGTGGGAATCCAACTTCCCCTTTCCCCCAGCTGGCTCCCTCTTTGCCTCTACAGCATCTATGAATAATTCATCTTTCCCCAGACTTTACAGGCCATTTTTATCATACACTGAATTTCCACCTATATTTGAGTGTTGCTCTGTATCAAAGAATTTCACTATTCATTGGCTTCTGCCTTTTCAAAAAGTACCTGCTTTGTTGTTTCAACTTTAGAACTACATTGTATCTTTTTTTAATGATCATATTTGTATTTGGATCACACCAAATATTTATATGGAAAACTGACATCCTTGTACTATGTCAATAGGGGCCTTAAGGGGGATTGAGGGTGTAGCTCAATGGTGGAGCACTTGGCTGGCATGGCTCAGGCCCTGGGTTCCATTGTCAGCTGCAAAAACAGTAACAATAAAAATAATACCATTAGACATATATAAGCAAATATGAAAATAGAAGCCTTTTCATTGTAACTGTAAAGGGTTTTCCTTATGGGTTTTGGTTGTTGTTGTTGCCAGTCCTGGGGCTGGAACTCAGGGCCTGGGCACAGTCCCTGAGCCTCTTTGTGCTCAAGGGTAGCAGTCTACCACTTGAGCCACAGTGCCGCTTCTGGCTGTTTCTGAGAAGTTTATTGGAGATGAGAGTCTTAGGGGCTTTCCTGCCCAGGCTAGCTTTGAATCACAATCCTCAGATCTCAGCCTCCTGAGTAGCTAGGATCACCGGAGCCTGGCTCTTCTCTTTTTTTCTTCCTCTTCTCTCCTCTTTCTCTTCCTTTCTTTTATCTTTTTCCTTCATTCTCTCCTTCCTTCTTTCTCCCTCCTCTTTTTTCTTTTCTTTCCTTCCTTCCCTCTTTCCTCCTTTGCACTTCCTTTCTTCTGACAGTCCAAGCTGCTCCAGGCTCATCTCACATTTGTCCCATCCACACCAGCAATCATTTCTCCAAGGAGCTGGTGTATGTTGGTTATGTGGTGATAGGTGTGAGCATGCTGGAGGGCTGGATGTGCATGTTACTATGGTAACTATGGTGAGGTGTGGCTTCCTGGTCCTCGCTGACAGATCTTGAGGCAGAGGCAGCAGCACGCTTGCCCATGTGTGCGCACCCCTCCCCTTGGAGTGAAATCATCTCAGATAGACTTATTTTGATCTCACCAACCTATTATTCCAGTTCTTCCCTCCATATCATTTCATCATGTCATGTCACTGCATCATCTTCCCATGTCCCACAACTCTCTGAAGCCTGGACCTCGTCATCCACTTTACAGAGAAGGAAACTGAGTCTCAGAAAGTTTTCCTAACTTGCAGAGATGACACAGCCCTGGGAGGAAGGATCAAACCCAAGAGGTCCCACCAGAGGCCCGAGGTGCCCCCTCGTGTCCTGTCCTGATAGCTGAGAGACATAGCCTGGCTCCCTGGAGGCTGATGAACCATCGAGTGGTCAGTTGACAACATAGTCCCAGACATCCAGGCAGACCCCCATTCAGAGCTCAGAGAGGTGAGTTGCTGCCAGGACAAGTGGCATGGACCCATGGCTCATGGCAGGATAGCATAATTCATGGTCAGTGTTGTGGCTCAGATGGCTGACCACAAGAGCCAGGCTCCCTCCTGGGAGCTGATGCAGTCTGGGATGTTGAAGCCAGGCTAGCTGGAACACACCATGGCTACAGTGAACTGTGGGAAGCAGAATTGTGCATGGGTCCTGGGTCTGCTCAGCTGCCTTCCAGCCCGCTCCATTATCTGGGCCTTGACCCCTCAGAGCTCAGCCTCGGTGTCACCCAAACCTGGTGCCCCCCAGGCCTGAGTCAGTCCAGGCTGACTGACCTATAATGGCTGCGAGTCTGTATTCCTTAAAAGCCACAAAGCACAGAAGTGATCAGCTTGGCTGTCATTAGGGAGATGATTTGTATGTCTTGTGGGTTATCTCCAAACTCTAGATGGGAACATATGAGGGGTCAGGAGACCCCCCTGGGGAATAGGGAGAGGAGTGACGGAGCAGCCCACAGCCATACTTTGGGGGAAGGAAGGAGGAACAACAAGAGAACCCTACAACAAGAGAATCTACATCCCAGGCAGTGCAAACTGGTTGGTCTTTGGAAAGCCTAACTCAGGGCCATCCACTTCATAGCCCAGCTCACCTCCAAGAGTGATGGGGCCACCACAAAGTCCCAAGCTGATAGGACCATGGGTTCCAGCTGACCACCTCCTGATGCCCCATGGCCCTGGGCCCGTGAAGCTGGTTTTTTCTCTGTAAGTCAGGCTCAAGGGCACAGGGGTCTGGGTTCCAGTCTTCCCTCCTGCTAAACATCTTCCTTCTGAACCTCAGTGGACAGGTAGTGGGAGCCAGTGCTCTCCTGGTCAGAGGGAGCAGGTTAGCAACACTAGTGACAGTTCCCCCAGGGATGGAGTGCACAGAACTTTGTGGGGACCTGGGGGCACTTCTACTTCCAGGAACATGCAGACAAGCCGTACTGGGCCCCAGAGGGGCCTGGCATGCAGCCCTGCCTGGGAGAGGCCGCTGTCAGCAAAGAAGGCTTCTCTTAGCAGCTGAGAGGGGCATAAGCAAGACCAGCTTGACATCCACCCCCTAACCTGCTGTGTCCCCAACAGAGGAAGGGGGCTAACTTGATTTCCTCCCTGCCTTGTTCACCGAAGGAAGAGAACCAGCTCACAAAATGTCCCAAGTCCAAAGATTTCATATGAAAGAGGGGAAATCAAGTGATTGTCAGGAAAAGCAAAGCCTGGCATCCCCTATCGTTAAATGTGAAGACTTCAAACATCTGAAGAGGAGACTGTGAGTTCCCCAGTGTCTAAGGAGAGGAATGGAATCAGATTCAGGTCCTTGGTTCAGCCTCGGTCTTGGAGAAATGTCCGATTCATTGCTTAATCTGCGTCTTCCATTGCAGAATTAGTCCTTCCTTCATTTTCCCCAGGCTGGGATGAGGATGTTGTCTGTACTTTTGTAGTTCCTAGACCTTGATGGTTCTAAAACCTTCCTTCCTAAGGAACATTTTTTTTCTTTTTTTCTGTTGTTCCTGGGATTGCTTGAACTCAGGCCTGGGTGCTATCTCTGAGTTCTTTTGTTCAAGGCTAACACTCTACCACATGAGCCACAGCCCCACTTCGGTTTTCTGATGGTTCACTGGAGGTAAGAGGTTCATGGCCTTCCCTGTTCATCTGGCCTTGAACTGTATTCCTCAGATCTCAGCCTTCTGACTCACTGGGACTACAGGCATGAACCACCAGCACACAATTCATTTTTCTCTTTCCTTCCCTTTCCCTCTTCCTTCCTTCTCTTCTCTTCTCTCCTCTTCTCTCTTTCAAAATCTATCTTTCAAGGCACTAGTGGCTCACACCTGTAATCTTAGCTACTCAGGAGGCTGAGATCTGAGGATCACAGTTCAAAGCCAGCCAGGGAAGGAAAATCTGTGAAACTCTTATCTCTAATAAACTACTCATAAAAAGCCAGAAGTGGTGCTGTGGCTCAAGTGGTAGAGCGTTAACCTTGAGCAAAAAGCTGCTCAGGGTCAGAGCTCAGGCCCTGAGTTTGGGGTAGGTCATGCCTGTAATCCTAACTAGTCAGGAAGGTCTGAGGATCTAGGTTTGAAGCCAACCTGGGCTGGAAAGTCCATGAGACTCTTACCTCTAACCAGCAAAAAGTTAGAAGTGGAGGTGTGGCTCAAATGGTAGCATACTAGTCTTGAGCAAAACTACCAAGCAAGAACATGAGACAGAGAGAGAGAGAGAGAGAGAGAGAGAGAGAGAGAGAGAGAGAGAGAGAGAGAGAGAGAGAGAGAGAGAGAGAGATAGACAGAGAGCGGGGCACTGGTGGCTCATGTCTGTAATCCTAACTACTCAGGAGGTTGAGATCTGAGGATTGTGGTTCAAGAAGCCAGCCCAGGCAGAAAAGTCTGTGAGACTTTTTATCTCCAGTAAACCACTCAGAAAACCTGCAAGTGGTGCTGTGGCTCAAGTGGTTAGCCTTGAGCACAAAGAAGCCAGGGACAGTGCTCAGGCCCTGAGTTCAAGCCCCAGGACTGGCAAAAAAAAAAAAGAGAGAGAGAGAGAGAGAGAGAAAGAAAAGGAAAGCCATCTCAGTATCTGGCAAGCAATAAGGCTTGAAATATTCATTGAAGAGATTAATAAATAAAACCTTTAATCAGTGCAGAAATGGAGATTTCTGTGCACTCCATGTTTGGGGATGCCAGAAGTGTGAGAGCCCCAACTTAGTGGGGAGAGGGCCAAAGCAAGAGCATGAGGGTTGGGCAGATCCAGATTTTCCCAGCCATGGGGGAGGAGCTCCCGCCTGCTGCAGAGCCCAGGCATCTGGGCTCTGGGAGTCGAGTTTGGACGCTGTGCCAGAGTCTTAAAGCAGAGACTCCTGCCCTTAAAGTGGTCTGCACAGTGACCGAGGCGGGGCCAGCCCGTCCCTAGCTCTTTTCTCTACTGATTCACTTCTAGCTTGTTGATGCAGGAAAATCGCAGCCACGCTGTTGTGCTCCACGTGCGCTGGCCCCAGCCCCTCCTGCCTCAGTTTCCTCCTTCCTGAGCAATCACATCTCTCTGTGGCTAAAGGTTCAAGGCTGTGAAGCCGGGGGTCGCTTAGAGGAGGGTCTGGCTCTTAGTAGGTTCTCAGAGGCCATTTCGGGAAGGCCCTAGAGGCCTCTGTGTGTGCTGGAGGCCGGGCAGAGCCCCAGGGCGGTGCGGTGACTCTGCCAAGGTCACACAGGCAATCCTGATGGGGCCCGGCGGCCTGGCACCGGGCGCCGGCTGGTGGCTGGGCGCGGAGGGGGCGGCAGCCGGGGCTCCCTTCCCGGGAGGGGGCCAGGGAGGCGGGCGCGGCGGTTACCTCATCGCCGCCTCCCTCCCGGAGCCCTGCTCGCTCGCGTTCTCACTCGCGCCACCGGCTGGGGCGGGACAAGGACGGAGGCCCGAGACGCCGGCCGCGCCGCGCGGAGCTCGGAGCTCGGAGCTCGGGGCCGCGCTGCGGGCGGAGGCGGCGTCTGCGCACGGCGCCGGCTCTCTACTCCCACCCCGAGCCTCGCCGCGTCCGCACCGGCTCGAGCTGCTGGCGCGTCCGCCACCGGCTGCACGGCCGCCGCCAGCCCCGTCCTCCGGCCTCAGGTGTCGCGGGGGCCGACGAGGAGCGCGGCGGGGCCGGGGGCACCGGGCAGGGCGCGCGGCGGGGCGCACGAGGCGCCGCACCGGCCCATGAGGCTCCCGGGCGCGGGGCGCGGCAGCGCGGGCCGGCCATGGGGGGCAGCCTGCGGGTGGCAGTTCTCGGCGCCCCGGGAGTGGGCAAGACGGCCATCATCCGCCAGTTCCTGTTCGGTGACTATCCTGAGCGCCACCGGCCCACGGACGGCCCCCACCTCTACCGGCCCGCGGTGCTGCTCGACGGCGCGGTCTACGACCTGAGCATCCGGGACGGGGACGTGGCTGGCCCGGGCCCCAGCCCCGGAGGCCATGAGGTAGCGGCTCAGGGCTGGGCAGGGGAGCGGGACGGTGGGGCCGGGCGGCGAGGGTGTGCGCTCGCGGCCCACGTGCGCGCCCACGCGGCCAGCCCGGGGCGCCCTAGCGCCGGCCGCCCAGATGGACGCCGGCTGGGCTCCCGCTGGGCGCGGGTCCGAGTCCGCTCTTGCTGGCCTGGAGGCGCCACACAGGGCGATTCCGCCCGGTCCCGTGCGTGCTTCGCTTTTCTCTGCCCCCGGTGCTGGTGGGTCGGGATCGGGGTCCGGCCAGACCGGTGCCGCACCCCGGAGGGTGCGTCGCTACGTTGTTTGCGACCTTGGACGGAGCTGTAGTGGGGGAAACGGGGCCGAGACACACAGGTGTACTTGTCAAAAGGGCATCGTCTCGCATTCCTGTAGCCTGGGGCAGACTCGGCTAGTGATCTGTGCCAAGCTCGGGGTGGACCTCCGTCCTAGATGCTTAGAGGAAAAGGCAAGGCAGGATGCAGAAACTGGGCTGGAGGGGATGGCATTGGATCTGAACCTAGAAAGGTGGAGTTTTAAGTGAAAATAAATGGCTAAAAGCATTCTAGGTGGGAAGAACAGCAGGTGCTGGGCTCTGGGAGGCGTCCGTGTGCGCAGCTGCGGGCAGTGGGCTGAGGCCGGGGGCTTGGCCGTTCATCTGAAGGGCAGCAGTGACCCGCAGAGGCGGCGGTGGGGGAGCTAGGCTGGGGAAAAACTGGCAGGAGGAAGAGGAAGATTGGGGTGAGAGAAGCCAAGGGGAGGCCCCGGGGTGAAGGAGAGCTGGAGGATGACAGGCACGAGTGGAAATGTGTTTTCACCTTGGCGGCCATGAGGTTGAGGCCTCGAGGAGCTTAGGGGAGACCGGCTATAGGTTGACTGGGGCCTGAGGGCGGACTGTGGGGTTTGGCGTCAAACGCCTGCAGAGAGTTCAAAGGGGGTGGGGGAGAAAGAAGGCTCCGGCATCCCCTGGCCTCCGTCCCCAGGACCCTAAGGACTGGAGCCTGCAGGACACGGACGCCTTCGTGCTGGTCTACGATATCTGCAGCCCGGACAGCTTCGATTACGTGAAGGCCCTGCGGCAGCGCATCGCGGAGAACAGGTGGGCGCGCGGCTGCGGGCGCTCCGGTCTGGGTGGGGGCCGTGGGCTGTCACCGTCGCTGGCTGGGTCTGTGGGGTGGGGGTGGGGGGCTCAGGCCTTTGCCCACGGAAAGGTCTCCGTTTGGATGAAGTCTTTGGCACACTCAGCACTGGTGTATTGGGGGCGGGTCTCTGGCGTAGTAGGGACTGCGTCTGCGTGGGGAAACACTCGTGGGGGCGGAGTTCCCGGCCCCGTGCCTGGTCCCCTATCCTGGCCACTACCTAGGCCGGCGGGCGCACCCGAGGCTCCCATCCTGGTGGTTGGCAACAAGCGGGACCGGCAGCGACTACGCTTCGGACCTCGGCGTGCGCTGGCCGCCCTGGTGCGCCGGGGATGGCGCTGCGGCTACCTCGAGTGCTCCGCCAAGTACAACTGGCACGTGCTACGTCTCTTCCGCGAGCTCCTGCGCTGCGCTCTGGTGCGCGCGCGCCCTGCGCATCCGGCCCTGCGCCTGCAGGGGGCACTGCATCCGGCGCGCTGCAGCCTCATGTGAGCGGGCGGGGAAACCTCCTCCCCTATTGGACAGTCAGAGTCCCGCCCCGTCTCCTAGGCAACAGGCTTTTCTTTGAACTTCATTGGACCCGGCCAGACCTAGGCCCCATTGGATAAGATCACTGGGACTTTATTTGGTTGCTACCCCGATGATGTTAAAGACGAGACTACGAATGTGATTACAAGCACTCAGACTGCTCCAGGAGCTTCTTTGGATGCATTTTTTAAGCCACGCCTCTCACGAGGTAATAAACAATAATTTAAATTGTTTAAGCACTTGGAGTTTGACTCGAAACTGGCACTTTGATCCAGAAGGTCAGAGGGTGCCAGGCCTGGTTCCCTGGCATTTAACACCAGAATCCCAACTTGTAATGAGGGTTGCCAAAACGGGCTGCGATGGCTCAAAAGTTGAGTCTCCAAGAAACAAAGACAGGTGACTGGAGCAGAACTTTACTGTCAGAGGCTCTGCTGAACCACAGGTCCTCAGGACACCGGGCTGGGCCGGCGGCCTCCTCTAAGGCATTCAATAATATTAGTAATTAAATAGCAATGCTGATCCCCCAACCGGAATGTACAACAGAGGTCCCATTGTGCCACGTGGTCCCGAGGGGGTCTGGTCCCATGAGGTCTGGAACGTAGGGGGGTTCCCTGATGCAAAGGGCAGGTTAAGGCCACAAAGGAAAATAACGAGTGGGTTTGGGGAGCAGCTGGACTGGTCCATCACATTCAGGAATCTGGCTCAGCTCTTGGGGTGACAGAGTGAAGGGCTTGCCAGGCCCTAAGCTCTGCGGGTTCAGATGGGCGGCGGGGGCCCCGGGGCGTGGGGATGCGTGAGGGTTTACGATCTGGCTGCGTGTCCATCCGCCCCCGTGCCCAGGTCCTTGTGCGTTCTGGGTCCGACAAGGGGCTCCCAAGTGTATCTAGGGGCGCCCCTGTGCCAAGGCATGGGCCGCCTTCGTCGGAAGAGCTGGATAGGGCCTGGCTGCAGGGCCCAGGCAGCCCATTGGATGTCCGGCCAGAGTCCCCCGCTTGCCCACACTTGCCCACCAGGATGCTGAGCGAAGAAGAAGAAGAGCTGGACGAACAGTAGGCCGAATCTGGTGCCGAAGGATCGGGGCCCCGAACAGGGTCAGGGGCGGGTCCGGTGGGGGTCCTGCTGGCAGCAGCCTCCAGGGCGCGGGCGTTGGCTAGGAATTCCTCTTCCAGGCGCTGGAACAGCTGCTGCTCCTGCTGCGGGTCAAGCTGCAAGGGTGTGCGGAAGACGCTGGCTGGGGTGGCAGCCGGCTCTGGCGCAGGGCTGGAGAGGCGGGGCGGCCGGGGTGCTGCGGGGCTGCGGGCACGCGGAGTCTGCGGGGTGTGCCGGCCCGAGCCCCCGCCGCCCCGGCCCCGGGGCAGGTACGAGTGCTGCCCGTCCCGGTCCCTGCGCACGAGCAGCACGGCGGCCTGGTCTTCTCGGCTCTGGCTGCGGGCCCGCCGCGCGGGGCTGGGGGCCGACAGCTGGGCCCCGCGGCCGCCCGGAGCCGCGCAGGAGCGCCCCCGGTCCGGCCGCTCTCGGGACTGGCTTCGGGGGACGGGCGGCCGTCTTGCGGAGGCCGGGGTGCCGGTGGTCAGCCGCCGGCTGGGCCGCTCCCGACGGGGGCCGCCCGCGTCGTCACCGCGGGCGCCCAGGGGGCCGCTGTGGGCTGAGGAAGCGGAGGAGTCACTGTCCCCGGAGTGGCGGCGGGAGCGGGGCAGGGAGGGCAGCGGATCTCGGATCCTGGGGATGGGGAACAAGAGGGGAGCGTCACTGGCGCGCAACGGGGGCAGTGTGTTGGGAACCGCACGGGGGCCTCCGGCCCGAGGGCTTTCGGGGAGAAGTGAGACCTCGGAGCAGCTTCCTGTGGCCACTCGGGGCCGTCACGCAGCGGAAGGAAGGCGTGAGGGCGGCTGGGCGCTGGGCCCCCTTCCGCAGGCCTCTGGTCCCCCCGCCGCGCCCCCCTTCCCCGAGGGCGAGCCAGGAGGAAGCCGGGTCGGACTGGCCGCGGCCCAGGCTCAGGCCCCGCCCGGGCCGTGTTGTTGGTTTGGCGGGGTTGCCATGGAGACGGGGAGCCAGGCCCGCCCCCGCCCGCGGGAACTTTTCCCAGCTGTGAGTCACTTGGCGCGGCCGTCCGGGCCGCGTCCCTCCCGCCACCCCCGCCACCCCCCCCCCCCCCCCGCGTCCCGTCCTCCCCCGCCCCACCGGGTCTCACCTGAGCGGGGTCTCGGGCCCCTCCTTTGTGCTTCTTAAACTAACGGGAGTCACTTCGGGCCGGGAGCTCCGACGCTCGCCGCCGGGGACGGGGCTGCCAGGGCTCGGGCTGGGGCTGGGTGACACCCTCTGCGGGGAGAAGGTTGGGGCCCGCGGCTGGGAAGGGCGGTGGGCTGTGGGGAGAGGGCAAGCGGGGCGTGAGGGGCGGGGCCTGGGGGCGCAGCCCGCGCCCGGCCCGCCCGCCCGGCCCGGCTCTGACCGAGGGAAGCGCAGCGGCACGGGTCGTGCTTGTCCAGGTAGTGCTCCAGCGTGTCCCAGCCGCCGCCCACGCGCACCATCACGTGGCTGCGCAGCACCTGCGTGGGGCGGGGGCGCGGGTCAAGGCGGGGTCCGCGTCCGCGGGCCGGCCGGCCCCGCCCCTCACCCGCACCACTCACCCGCACGAAGATGAGCAGGCTCGAGTCTCCCACGCGGTACTTGCCCTCCGACACCTTGATCATGGGAAACTGGTCCGGGCAGGTGCAGCGACCCAGGATCTCCCTCACCTGAGACCGGGGAGAAGAGGCTGCAGGTCAAGGGTCAGGCCCCTCCCCTGGAGCCCAGGGGCAGTCAGCTGCTCTGGAGCCAGGAGGAAGTTCTTCCGAGGAGAACTGGCACTGTGCTGCCCTGGACATGGGGGCAATTTTTCCACCGGCTTTTCTTCCTTTTCCTTGTTTGTGTTTTTGGAGACAGGTCTCACTAGGCAGCTCTCCCCCTCCAGGGTCCCCCCCCTCCCCCCAGTTCTTCCCTTCTTGGCTCAGAGTCCACGAAGCTGGCCAGGATAAGATGAGGCTAGAGCCTGGGCCCCCAATGAACCATGGTCCCCCTTCCCCCTTCACCGTGTCACTTTGCCAAGGCCCACAGAGGCCAGGTGCTGGGAGGGGGCAGGTCAAAGGGGACAAATCCAGGGGGCCTATGCTACTGGCTGAGTGAGCATCCCTGGCAGGGTACCACAGTCAATGGTGGGGCACACAGGCCACCCGCCTGGTGAGCACACAGCTGCACACATGTCACCTCAGGCTGGAGTTGCCAGGCTGGCTATGTGGGAGGCACTGCCCGCCTCCTCACCCAGTGGCGCTGGAGGAAATGAGCAGGTGGGGCCTCCAGCGACCCAGACCCAGGCTGGGGGTGGGGCATGGGCTCTCCCACAGCCATCCGGCTACCCACCTCCTGGGCAGGCACAGCCTAGTCCTCAGCTCCTGATAAGAAAGAAACTCTTGGCACAGCTGCGGGGGTGGCAGGGACGCCTAGGCCCTGGGAAAGGAGGCAACTGGGGACTAGGCACTAAGCTCAAACTTCTCTAGCAACTCCCAGCAGGCCTTCTGCTTCCTTTTTGCGAGGGGGTGGAGGGCTCCAGGCACTCATTGCCCATCAGCCTCGATGGCACTTATTCGGCCCTGAGATGAGGGTTGCAAAAGCATGCAGGGTGCCCAAGTCAAGAGGCCCCAGATCAAGGAAATAGGCAGACTTGAGTGGAGGTTTAGCATGGAAAAGAGGAGACCACAATTATGCCAAGAGTCCAGATTCTCCTCTCTGGGCCAGCATTTTCCCCAAGGCCAGGTACACCCTTGGCGTTTAGCATATGCACCCTTTCCATGGAGCAGACCCCAGGACCCCAGGAGGTACAGGGGCAGGCGGTGGGGACAGACTGTGTCCTCTGGTCCACCTGCCTGGCCTGCGGTTGGAGGCTGGCTGATGACCCCATCACTCACCAGCTCATCGAGGTTGCGCAGGTCACTGGGCGTCATCCGGGGCCCCCGCATGGGGGCCTTGGGCGCAGCGATGGACTCGATGACACTGTCCCCAGCAGCAGAGTTGTCACAGGCTGGGGGCGCAGCATGCAGCTCCTGCTCAATTTCTTGCTCAAACTGCACGAGGCGGGGGGCAAGCAGGCCGAGGCGGGCACCGCGCCGGGCCACCTCCAGCAGGCACAGCACCACGCTCTTCTCGTTCTTGCGCAGCACGAGGTCCTCGGTCTCGAACATGAGCACCTCGGGCACGCCCAGTTCCGTGCGACACCAGCCGATGAAGGTGGCTACGTTGTCCCGGGCCATGAAGGAGCCGGGAGCCACGCTGTGGGCCTGGAAGGCCACACCTCGGGCGGGGCGGGGGACGGCTAAGGCCCGGGCGGCCTCGGTGACAGCGTTGGCATGTTGGCACAGAGTTGTACCTGTGGCCAAGCCCGTCAGGAAGCCATCTCCGCCGCCCGGCAGACCCAGGCCGTACAAGGCATTGAGCCACTCGGCCAGGTCCTCCTTCATGGCCTCCACGTAGGCCTCGCTGGAGCGGAACGGCCGCACGCTCTTGGCTGCCGAGCCCTCGATGCCCGCCACGGGGTCCGCCATGCCCGGGGCCCGCCGAGTCACTGCAAGCGGGGACACAGGCGGGGTGGCGGTGAGGACACGGCAGGTGCCCACCACCGCCAGCTCCCCCCGGGGCCGGGCCCGGGGCAGAAGGGCGCAGGGCGCTCCGGTGCCCGCGTCCGTGGAACGGGCGCAGGGCCATCGGGCGCCTCCGCCCGGCGCACGCGCCCACAAGACCTCCCCGGCGGCTCCTCCCGCACCCCTTCCCCGCAGAAGCTCCGTGGGAACAACCGTGGAAAGGCGGTACTCAGAGCCGGGCGCGTGGCGATCTCCGCTGGACGGATGGGGGAAACTGAGGCTCCGGAGGCTGGGGGCTGGGGGGAGGGCGCTCGCGACGCGGAGGGCGAGGCCGACCTCGGTGGGGATCCCTCAGCCCAGTCCGCCGGGCCCAGGCCTCGCCTCCTCCGGGAAGCCTCCCCAGCGCCGCGGGCCGGTGCGGGCACGGCCGGGGTGCAGAATGGCTTCCTCCCACCGGGCTCCGGGGCCGCGGGGCCGGGCCCAGAGACGGTGCGGAGCCGCCCAAGGTCACACAGCCTTCGGGACGGCGCCGCCGGGCCACGGCCCTGCGCGAGCCGGACAGGGGTCCCCGGGGTCCCCGCGCTCACCTGGCTCATCCCGCCGCGGCCCCGGGCAGCATCGCCCCGGCGGGCCGGAGCCAGGCCGGGCCGGGCCGCCGCAGAGAGACGCCGCCCCGAAGCCCGGTGGATCCCGGCGCCGTGGCCGCCGCTGCCGCCCGCGGCCGCCGCCGCCGCCGCCGCCGCCGCCGCCGCGTCTCGCCCCGCCCCCCTGGAATTCGGATCCGGCCCGGAGGGGCGGGCGGGGCCGCGTGCTCTTAAAGGGGCCGCGCCCTTCCCGGGCGGCCGCGCGGATTGTGGAGGGGAGGAACTGGGCTCTTCCGGCCTGGAGTCGGGGGGGTTCTGCTCTATCGGGGTTCCCACGCCGCGGCCATCCGCTCGCCCCCCCCCAGCCCCCTTCCTCTGGTTTCCTAGAGGAGAAGTGGACGCTTTTAGTCGTCCACCCTCCCCGGGCAGAGGCCGCAGCCGGGCCAGTGCCTGGGATGCAGGAAGCGATAGGGCTCCAGGGCTGCAGAGTCACCTCCGACCCCGTGGCCAGATAACCAGGCCCCGTCCCGCAGTGCCGGCGCACCGAGGGCGCGTGGCCGGGTGAGGTGGCCGTGGGGACCCCGAGGCTAAGGGCCGGCGAGCGGCCAGGGCACCCGCAGGTCCAGCAGCAGAGCTCCCGCTCCCGCGTGGCGTGGAGGTGAGCCCCACTGGGCTCTGCCAAGGCCGAGGAGGGACCAGACCCCGCCGGGGAGTCCCGCCCCCTGCATCTGATGCGCAGAGCTGAATAAAGCGCCTACTGTGTGCCCTGTGTGCCGGCCTGGCTCTGTGCCCTGGGCAGGCAGGAGAGCAGGCGGAGCTGGGATTTGGCAGTGACTAGGACACCCTCATTTGAAGGCCAGAGGTGTCTTTTGAGCCAGAGGCCAGTGGCTCACGCCTGTGGCTGAGATCCGAGGACTGGGGGGTCAAAGCCGCCTCAGCTGGAAAGCCCTCGTGAGACCAAGATCTCCACTCAAAAACTGAAAGAGGAACCGTGGTTAAAGCCCCAAGACCGACAAAAGAAAAAAGTTAAATTTACCAACTCACAGGTTATATAGCTCAGCTTGCCAAGGTCATGGGATGTCACTGTTGTTTTGGTAGTGGTGGGGCTTGGACTCTGGATCTGGACATTATCCCTGAGCTCTTCGGCTCGAAGCTAGAGCTCTACCACTGAGCCACAGCACCACTTCTGGCTTTAGGTTGGGCTAAGAGTCTCATGGCCTTTCCTGCAGGGGCTGGCTTTGCACCTTTGCACAGGGGTCCATGAACAGATGGTTTTTGAGTTCCCCCCCCCCCCACCTAAAGACTGAAGAAAAGTTCTATTCAATTTCTGTGTGTGTGGTGTGTGTGTGTGGTATGTGTATGTGCATGTCTGTTCATTGGTCAGTGTGTGCATGCCAAAACTGGGATTTGAATTCAGGCCGTAGAGCTTGTTAATTGAAGATGAGCCAGAGCTGACTTTGAACTTCCATGCTCAGATCTCAGCCTCTTAAGTAGCTGCTAGGAAAACAGGTGAGAGCCACCAGCATTTGGTTTGTTGTTGTAGTCAATCTTAATGTATGTCAAGGAGGTTTGAATTCAAGTTTTCACACTCCACTTGGGCTACACCTCCAGTCTAGCTTTTTGGCTATTTTGGAAATGGAGTCTCATGGACTTTTCTACTTAGGCTGACTGCGAGTCTCCTGATCGCAGCCATAAGTCACTAGGATTATAGGCATGAGCCCATAGGCACTGGCTTGGAATAATCTTTAACTTGCCCACCCAGTCCAGCAAGTCAGGCCCTAGAGGTCAAATGTAACAGTAAATTTCCTCCAACTTGGGATGGTGACTGCTCAGTGAACTGGTGCTGGTGAGCAATTCAATGTTCTAAGCCCTTTATATGTCAATAAAAAAGTTGTGCCTGGGTAAAAAATCAAGCCAGGCTCATGCCCGTAATCTAGCCATACAGGCAATGGAGATCAGATCTGGAAATTGCGATTCAAAGCCAGCCTGGGCAGGAAAGTCCTTGATATTCTTTTCTTATCTCCAATTAATCATCAAAAAAGCCAGACATAGAAGGGCTGGGAATGTGGCCTAGTGGTAGAGTGCTTGCCTAGCATGCATGAAGCCCTGGGTTCAATTCCTCAGCACCACATACACAGAAAAAGCCACAAGTGGTTCTGTGGCTAAAGCGGTAGAGTGCTAGCCTTGAGCAAAAAGAAGCCAGGGACAGTGCTCAGACCAAGTCCCCAGCACCAGGACTGGCAGAAAAGAAAGTCAGGATCATGACAAGTACTGCAGGCTCCAGCTACTGCACCATGCTTTCAGGGTTGGCTTGGTCTTACCTGGTCCCTGTGGCTATGGTGGTGGACAGGGGCAGGAGCAGAGCCTGGGGAAACTCGGCGGCAGTGAGGTTGAGAGGGTGCTAGTCTGAATTTTTTTTTTCAGTCGGGCCTAGGCACTGTTCCTGAGCTTTAGGCTAGTGCTCTACCACTTTGAGCCAAAGCTCCACTTCTGAGTTTAATTGGAGATGAGTCTCCTGGGGACCTGTCTGTCTGGGCTGGCTTTGAACTGAGATCCTTTGATCTCAGCCTCCTGAGTAGCTAGGATTACGGGTGTGAGACACAGGCATCCTGCTCCCACTACTCTCTCCAGGTCCATTCCAGAGCCTCCAGCTTTCCGGTTCCAGGACATGAATGAAGGAGCTGAGAGGGAGACTGTGGCTTCCATCCAAGGCTCTTGAGGGCCCTGGGAACGCTGCTGCGGCCACTACATGGCCTCTCTTGTTCTTTGGGACAGGAGGGCTGGGTTCTGAGCGCAGAGGCAGTGGTCCTGGGCATGGCCGCATGACCATGTTTCTTTCTTGTTTTGAGGCAGGTTTTCAAGATGCAGCTCATGCTGGTTTTGAACTCATCTTTTTGCTCAGCTTCCTGCTGCTGGGGTTAGATGGAAAGCAGAGCACCTGGCTGGCAGGCAAGTTCCTCTGTTCTGTTGCCATTCTGCTCATCTGACAAGTGGGTAGGAGGGATTAGAGTGGAGGCACTGGACCTGACACAGGCGGAGCCTGGTGGTTATGTGACAGAGCACAGGCCTCACAGGCAAGCCTGGGGGTGTGGTCCCCTGGTGCAACAGCCTTGGCCTCAAGGTGGACTGCAGTAAAATGGTAAGTGCAAGGTAGCTGAGGTCACAGGCCTGTATGTCTCAGAAAGCAGGGCAGGAGCCACAGATTAATACAACTTCAGGGTTTTTGCTTTGTGCTGGTACTGGGGCTTGAACTTGGGGCCAAACTCTCTTAGGCTTTTTTCCCCTTAAGGATAAGGCTCAATAGAGCCTTGAACCACACCTCTACTTCCCAATTGTCCTGCTGCATGTCTGGACTATGATCCTCTTTGTGTTCCTGGTTTGACTTTGAGATAGTCTTAAACTTTTAAGCCCAGGCTGGCCTCGAACACTGGTCCAATCCTGACCTCTACCTCAAGTAACTAGGATTACAGACTTGAGCCACAGTAGGTTTTTTGGAGTTTCCTGTCCTGAAGTCACTAGCTTAAGGGCTGGGGCAGATAGGACTGAGGTGGCAGCAGTGGGAAGATTTCTGGGCAACCTGGAGGCTGTGTTGAGGCTGTTCAATTTTGAATTTGGTGGTGCGATAGGGCAGGATCAAACTGCTGTCAGCCTCCCAAGCAGCAACTGCACTGGGAGGGAAGGGAGGGACCCCTAGCTTGGGAATGAAGAGCATGGATGACTCGGACTTTCAGAGAAGGCACAGGCTAATCCTCCAAAGGCAGAGGAACGCCCATGGGCAGGATGCAGGTTAACTTGTGCTCAGGAATAGCAAAGCAAATGCATCCCAGCACAGGGAAAAGGGCAGAAGACAGCGACTCTATCCACCCCTGCTAGTTCCAGAAGGGCTGGAGGTGAGCGCAGAGGACAGGTGCAAAACCATAAACCCTTCTTCCTACTTCGTCCCCCCAGGTTGTCAGGACCTCCTGATAACCAACAGCATGTCATTCCCTTTTGTTGACCACTTCAATATGTCCCCTCCATGTACCTAGGTGGCACCCTACCCCTGGGGGCCAGGGGCAGGTGCCTGCAGAACAGAGGCCAAGAAGGATGACTGTTTATAAACATTTGGAATTTTATTTAAAAAAAAAAAAACCATCACAACCACGAACATTGTTACAGTTAGAGGCCCTCTGGTTCATCCACAATGATACTGAGCATGCTCACAAGGGTTCCCATTGTTACGTCTTTAAACAACCATCTTTAAAAGGGGGGAAAAAAAAAACTCAGCACACTACCATTTAACTTGTTTTAATGTTTCTTCACAAATGGTGAAAAATACTAAAGTACAGACAAGGAATAATCATAATGTTGTGACCAACATTATAAATATGGAATTATAAATTTAAAACATTTTCTGGTTTAAAAAATAAATCTGGTAGTCAATGCGGCTCTGCGGGCTGTGGTCTAGTAGGGCCGGTCTCTGCGCTCCTGGCGGTGCTCCCCTCTGCAAGGTAAAGGGGCCGTTGGCATGCGGAGGGCCCGGGGGCCCCACCCCCATCCCTCTCCCCCAGCACCAGCACCCTGTGGATGCCTGTCAGGGGTGCTCTTCCCCACCACATACTTATCCATTTTTCCAGGTCCTCCACGTCCGCCTCTTCTTCCTCCCATTTGTTCCATCAAAGGCCCCGGGGGCCCCCCTGGTCCCCCTCGTCTTCCTCCACCGAAGCCACCGCGGTCCATGCCACGGCCACCACGGAAGCCACCTCTGTCTCCACCACGGCCGCCTCTGAACATTCCACCGGGGCCACCGCGGTCCATGAGGCCACCTCTACCCCCCCGCATGCCGCCGGGGCCACCTCTGCCACGGTCACCACCTGAGGTAGCAAAGGGCAGGAGGCGAGGTTCCTACCTTAATGGGGAGTGGAGGCTGCCCCTTGCTCACAGAAGCTAGCACAGGAAGCCTAGACACACTCCGGAAAGCTGTACCTACCCGGAGGAGGGAATGGTGGAGGGAGGAAGCCCTCAGGTTTCGGGGCCTTGCACTGGTTGCACTCTGTTCTCCAGGCGAAGTTTTGGTTTCCGCAGCCCCTGCACAAAGTCAGGATAGCACAAGTCACCGAGGAAGTCAGATGAGCAAAGGGGACACAAGGTGCCCCTGCTGCTGCCAGTCTCGGGCCGGGCACAAACCACCAAGAGGATCTCCTCCATCAGGTGGCTTAGGAGCCCAGGAGCCTCTGGCAGTCCCGGCGCAAGTCACCGGCAGGCTCTGCCCCCCACAGGAGTGGCGACCAGGCTGTCAAGGGAAATACATACGGGTTGGGACACTGCCAGTCTCCAGCTCGGTGTTGGACATTGCCTCCTCCAGAAGGGTTCCCTCGGGAACCCCGCGGTCCTCTTGGGGGGAAGCCTCCTCGGTCTCCTCCACGGCCTCCCATGCGACCCATGGGACCCCCAGGACCTCCTGGGCCACCTGGACCTGCAGGCAGGAACAATTGAGCCCTTTCTAGGAGCAGCCCTGCCACATCCAACACCAATTCGGCCACAGGACCCCCCTCCCACTGTCAGTTTGTTCACTCGACTCCCGCAGTAGCACATGGTGTTTTCAGAGTGAGGCAGAGTTCACACAGGCAGGTGGTGAGCCCTGCCCCCACCCAAGCAAGTGCCACCTGCTCTCATTAGTCCAGCTCTGACTGCATACTCCTTATCCACCCCCACTTGGTCAAGGCATCCAGGGCAGAGAGCGGGCTGAACTGCGCAGCATACCTCCCCGCAGTGGCGGCGGCATCCCTCTGCCCTCACGGGGCGGCATGCCGCCCCTCATGCTGTTCACTGGAGGTTTCTTCCGAGCAAGAGACACTTTAAGTTTGCTCCCTTGGAAATCTTTCCCTGGAATAAGACAGAACACAGTGAATCCAAGTCCAATCCCTCTCTGTGTGAGAGGGGAGGAACCTAGACTCTTCTCTCCCACCACCCCTCCTGCTAACCCTGACCACCTTGCTCAGGGGACCATGCCTGCCCTTCGCACCCAGGTACAATGGTGCCCACCTGGAATCACAGCGGGGTGGGGAGACTGAGGCAGGAGGATTGAGAGTTCCCTGTCTCAAAGCCCTGTATATTAGTACCGTGGGGGACAAGGGCTGCTGGGAGCTTACACAGCAGTGCTCAGAGGAAATGGAGGCAGTCAAGCCAGCAACCATTTAATACACTGACACTTGCAAATACATCTTGTCTAAGGTGAAATTTCAATTATATGCCAACAAGGCTCTAACACACACACACATGCACTCAAATGTACACTGGCTATGATGTTTCTTCTGTATTGCTGGAGACTGTGTTGCTGAGTGCTAGGCAAGCACTGCCACCAGAAGGTCCCAGGGTATTCTGGGGTATGGGCGCAAAGGAGAAGCATTTGCAAACTAGGCAAGGTGGACCTGTGGAGACACCCAAGAACTAGGCTCGTCTTGCTCCTCCTGCTCTGCTCTATGTACGCGAAGGGAGACTTCATCTGTCTCTTGTCCCTAAACTTCAAAGGATGCATTCTAAACACCCAACATTATTAATGCAACTGCCACTTGCTTACAAGCTGACAATTATTCCAAGACCCTACGCATGCCCAAGTGAGAAGAGCAAAGAATGCCAGCGGGCACAGCCTACCATCAAACCACTCCACAGCGGCCTTGGCAGTCGGTGGGTCTTCGTAGGACACTGTGGCATCGCCTTTGGGCTTTCCTGTTTCTTTGTCCAGGTAGATGTGGATCATGGGTTGTCCAGTTCTCTTGTTCATCTACACAAAAAAAATATCACAGTTAGGATGTGGCTATAATATATTGAGAAAGTCCCTCAGCTGGCCAAAGCAGTCATTTTTTTCCTCACAGGAAGCATGCAGGCATAAGGATATTACTTATCTATTAAAATTATTGATTGCTCCAGTGGCTCTTACATGCAATCCTAGCTTCTCAGGAAACTGAGATTTAAGGATCATGGTTCAAATTTCCAGTAAAGTACCAAAAAAGCTGTAAGTAGGGTTGGGCTCAAGTGGGAGAACAATACCCTCGAGCAAAGAACACTCAGGGACTGCACCTAGGCCCTGATTTCAAGTTCCAGGACCTGCACAATAACAAAATAAAAACAAATCTCAGTCAGGAGCTAGTGGCTCATGCTTGTAATCCTAACTATTCAGGAGAGTGAGATCTAAGGATTGTGGTTGGACAATGGCCTGAGCAGAAAAATCCACGAGACTTTCATCTCCAATTCATAATGGAAGAAAGGGAGGACAGTAGAACAGATCACTCTTTGGCCAGATCCTAGTAGTAATGCATGTCAATAATCCTAGCTCTTAAGAGGCTGAAGTAGGAAGTGGTAATGTGGCTCAAAGTGATAGAGCTCTAGCCTTGAGCTGAAAAGTTCAGGGATAGTGCCCAGGCCCAGAGTTGAAGTTCCACAACCAACTAAATAAATTTACCAAAAAAGAAAAAAAAAAAGAAGAAAAAGAGGGTGATGTAGAGGGCCCTGCTGAACAGAAAGTCTGAGTCTCCAAAATAACTACCAAAAAGTAGGCTAGAGGCAAGATTCATGGAGCATCAAGTAAGCAAACTGTAATTTCAAATCCTAGTCCCACCAAGAAGCCTGTGTATGTGTGTAAAAAAAAAAGGTAAAGGTATTAAGTAACAAGAAGGGAAGGTGTTTTTTGTTTTTTTTTTTGGTGCCAGTTCTGGGGCTTAAACTAAGGACCTGGGAATGGTCCCTACATTTTTTCGCTCAAGATTAGTTGTTCTACCACTTGAGCCACCACAGCTCTGCTTCCAGCTTTTGTAGTAGAGTAGTTGGATTAGAGGTGTGAGCCACCAGCTCCTCACTGTTGACATATGTTGTTTATTCAGGTATATAAAAGTTCATTCTGGTTAAGAAGTAGCCTTGCATCAATTAAAAAAAAAAGTGGAAGTACAGCTGTCTAGCAAGTGTGAGAGGCCAAGTTCAAAATCCAGTATTGGGCTGGGGATATAGCCTAGTGGCAAGAGTGCCTGCCTCGGATACACGAGGCCCTAGGTTCGATTCCCCAGCACCACATATACAGAAAACGGCCAGAAGCGGCGCTGTGGCTCAAGTGGCAGAGTGCTAGCCTTGAGCGGGAAGAAGCCAGGGACAGTGCTCAGGCCCGGAGTCCAAGCCCCAGGACTGGCCAAAAAAAAAAAAAAAAAAAAAAAAATCCAGTATTGTCAAAAAAAACACAAACAAACAACTGAAGGGCTGGGAATATGGCTTAGTGGCAGGAGAGCTTGCCTCATGTACATGAAGCCCTGGGTTCAATTCCTCAGCACCACATATATAGAAAATGGCCAGAAGTGGTGCTGTGGCTCAAGTGGCAGAGTGCTAGCCTTGAGCAAAAGGAAGCCAGGAGCAGTGCTCAGGCCCTGAGTTCAAGGCCCAGGACAGGCAAAAAATAAAAATTAAAAAAACTGAAATACTATCTCCTTAGCTAGGTACTGGTGACTTACATCTATGGTTTGAAGCCAGCCTAGGCAGGAAATTCCCCGACTCTTATCTCCAATTAACCATGCACTGTGCATTCACATGCTAAACATGTTTATAAAGATAATGCCAAAATCAATTGTACAAATTTTTTTTTGGTGATACTGGCATTTGAACTCAGGGCTTCAGGTTTGCTAAGCTGGCCCTGAAATTTGAATACTTTTTTTTTTTGCCAGTCCTGGGCCTTGGACTCAGGGCCTGAGCACTGTCCCTGGCTTCTTCCCGCTCAAGGCTAGCACTCTGCCACTTGAGCCACAGCGCCACTTCTGGCCGTTTTCTGTATATGTGGTGCTGGGGAATCGAACCTAGGGCCTCGTGTATCCGAGGCAGGCACTCTAGGCAGGCACTCTTGCCGCTAGGCTATATCCCCAGCCCCTTGAAGACGTTTTTAAGTTCAGGAATTTATGAACTCTGAACAAAACTTACATGGATGAAGCTCTCAATAAATGCAACCAGAACAGCCAATGTAAACAGATGTGTGTGTGTGTGTGTGTGTGTGTGTGTGTGTGTGCACGCTAGACAAGCCACTATTTAACTACATTAAAATCAACTTCTATAAAAATGATAGTTGCTGGGTGCTAGTGGCTCACGCCTGTAATCCTACCTACTCATGAAGCTGAGATCTGAAGATTGTGGTTTGAAGCCAGTCTCAGCAGGAAAAGTCCATGAGATTCATCATCAATTAACCACCAAAAAAAGCTGAAAGTGGAACTGTGGCTCAAGTGGTAAAGGGCTAGCCTTGAGCAAAAGAATCTCAGGGACAGTGCCCAGGCCCTGAAGTTCAAGCCCAAGGACTGGCCAAAGAAAAAAAGCGTTTAGTAATATAGCACTATTCTAAAGATTAAGAATATAATAGTGAACAAATAAGAATACTTGGAGCCTGGTTCTGGTAGTTCACACCTGTAATCCTAGCTATTCAGGAGGCTGGGATCTGAGATCAGGATTCAAAGCCAGCCTGGCCAGAAAAGTCTGAGATTCTTACCTCCAATAAACTACCTAGAAAAGGCTGAAAGTGGTGCTGTGGCTCAAGTAGTACAGCTTGAACAAAAGAATCTCAGGGACAGCACTCAGGCCCTCAGTTCCAGGCCTAGGACCAGGAAGGGGAAAAAAAGAATACTTCGAATTGATCCTAGGGTGAATGAATAGTTTGTGTGTTACATGGAAAGTGTTGCAGAGGAAAATAAAGAAACGTAGAAAGAGCTTGGAGCAGGAAGATGCTTTCATAATGGAGGGGAATAAAACCTGACTTGTATTTGATCCAGGCAACTAAAAATGTGAAATGGGAACGACCAAGAAAAACATTTCTAGGCAGAATAAGTCAATGGTCCCAAAATTTGGGGATTCCAGACTCTATTTCTACTTATAAGCAAATCAACAGCACATCGGGTTTGTAAATACACTTTTGAGTTAACCTAAGGCTCCACCAACAGATGTCCAAACGGTCTCAGAACTGAGGTTTCTTGCAGTATCGTGCCTTGTTCCTGCCATGTGCCATGCCCAAAGCCATTGGATCACGATCTGTTAACCTTAGTTGGGGGCATACACATCAAGCCATTTTAAGTATAAATTACTGCTACTGTTTATGCCTGTGGATGATCATGAAAATGCTAGGAGTGGGGCTGGGGATATGGCCTAATGGCAACAGTGTCTGCCTCGTATACATGAGGCCCTGGGTTCGATTCCCCAGCACCACATATACAGAAAACGGCCAGAAGTGGCGCTGTGGCTCAAGTGGCAGAGTGCTAGCCTTGAGCAAAAGGAAGCCAGGGACAGTGCTCAGGCCCTGAGTCCAAGCCCCAGGACTGGCCAAAAAAATAAAAATAAATAAAAAAGAAAATGCTAGGAGTAATTTTGGAGGTAAGTTAGTAAGTAGGCATTAATGAGGATATACTTCATTGTAATACAGCTTTCCCTGTTTGTCTTTTGTCAACATATGGCTGACCTCCCTCAGGGCTTTCTTTGTATTTGGATACCTGGTTTTGCTACCTTGGCCAAACCTCTCTATGAGCCAGCCAAGGGCTCCCTAAAAGAGATGCCAGACCCCCCCAAAGCCCATTGACACCCCATTTAAGGTACTGGAACAAGCACTTTTACGGGCTCCAGCATTGGTTCTACCCAACCTTAAAGAATCCTAATTTTTACTTTGTCACTGAGAACTGGGGAACTGGCCTTGGGGTTCTTTTTTTTTGGCCAGTCCTGGGCCTTGGACTCAGGGCCTGAGCACCATCCCTGGCTTCTTCCCGTTCAAGGCTAGCACTCTGCCACCTGAGCCACAGCGCCCCTTCTGGCCGTTTTCCATATATGTGGTGCTGGGGAATCGAACCGAGAGCTTCATGTGTAGGAGGCAAGCACTCTTGCCACTAGGCCATATTCCCAGCCCGGCCTTGGGGTTCTTGGACAAATGTCAGGCCCCTCTTTTAGACCTGTGGCGTACCTCTCAAAACAACTAGACAGTGGTAAAAGGCTAGCCACCCTGTTTTTGAGCTTTGGCAGCAACAGCCACATTAGCACAGGAAAGCACAAAACTCACTTTTGGCCAGCCCACTACCATTGGCTCTCTGTACAGGCCAAAGGACCTTTTATCTCATAAAGCCCTGTCTTCCCTTTCCCTTTCTAGCCTACGGCTGCTTCGTGTTACGTTTACTGAGAACCCTGACTTTGTGCATGCTAGGCAAGTACTCAACACTAAGCCACTTTGCCAGCCCAAAAATATAGTTCAAGAGATGAAAATAAAATTCAGAGTTCAATTGAGTATATGCCAAGTAAATAAAAAATTATTCAATTACTCCCAAGTTTTCCAGGTGCTGGTGGTTTATGCCCGTAATCCTAGATACTCAGAAGTTGAGATATGAGTGAGGATCAAGGCTCACAACCAGCCTGGGTAGATAAATCCAACTAACGAACAAAAAGCAAAAAGTGGAATGATTCAAATGGCAGAGCACCAGCCTTGAGGAAAAACATTTTTGTAATGGTTTTGGGGCTTGAACTGGCCTGGGCACTGTCCCTGAGCCTCTTTGTGCTCACTTCTAGCTTTTAAGCGGTTAATTGGAGGTAAGAGTCTCATAAGGACTTTTCTGTCCCAGCTAGCTTCAAACTTCGATCCTCAGATCTTAGCCTCCTGAGTGATGGCTTAGGCCACCAGAATACAACTGAGGGGGAAAAAATTGCCAAGAGTGCAAGACCCGGACGGAGTTCAAGGCCCAATACCAGTATATTCCTGTAAACACTACACAAATACACAAATAGGTCTTATTCTTATGATGAGCTGGGTATATGAATGTTTATGTTCATGAAGAATTCATATAAGAATTTTTAGTTGTTTTTGACTATGTTTAATTTGTTTGGCATTTTGTTCCTATCACATACAGGCTAGTGGCCAGGCACCAATGACTCATAGACTATCCCCTAGCTACTCAGGAGTTTGAGATCTGGAGAGTGGAGGTTCAAAGGCAGGAAAAGGTGTTGAGATTCCATCAAATGGTGGACTGAAAGCATAGCTCAAGTGATAAAGTACTAGCTTTGAGTGAAAAAGCCAAGCAAGAGCAGGAGGCCAAGTTTCAAGCCTGAGTACTTACACCAAAAACTGAAACCAAAGCTACACCAACTGTTCCCATCCACCCAGGAACAATAAACAACCACCACCACAATAAAACTAGCTAGCTCTCTCTTTTTCTTTTTTTTGGTGGGTCAAGGGACTTGAACTTCTGGTTCTTTAGTGGTTAACTGGAGATAAGAGTGTCTCATAGGGGCTTTTCTGTCTGGGCTGGCTTTGAACCTTGGTCCTCTGATGTCAGTCTTTTGAGTAGACTGGATTACAGGAGCACTGGTGCCTGGCTCAGCTAGCTTTTCTTTTTCTGTTGGTTGTGGAGCTTAAATTGGGGCCTGGACGATGTCCCTGAGTGCTTCAGCTCAAGGCTAGCGCTCTACCACTTG
The DNA here is from genome assembly GCF_023159225.1 of Perognathus longimembris pacificus. Classification (NCBI taxonomy): domain Eukaryota; kingdom Metazoa; phylum Chordata; class Mammalia; order Rodentia; family Heteromyidae; genus Perognathus; species Perognathus longimembris. The sequence continues at coordinate 91,089,573 of NC_063163.1, read as the reverse complement.
AGCTACAGCCCCACTTCTGGCCTTTTCTGTTTATGTGGTGTTGAGGAACCAAACCCCAGGCTTCATGCATGCTAGGCAAGCACTCTACAGCTAAGCCTCCTTCCTAGCCCTCAGTGAGCTTTTCAAGAAGTGTTTTCCCCTTTTGTGGTGCTGGAGATTGTATGGTATATGCAAGCATGAGCTAACAGTGCCAGTGTTTTTCGTTGTTTTCTTTTGGTCATGGGGCTTGAAGTCTGGTCCTGGGCTCTGTCCCTGAGCTCTTCAGCTCAAGGCTAGCGATTTACCTCTTTGAGCCACGGTGCTACTTCTGAGAGCCTTTTCCGCCTGTGCTGGCTTTGAACCTTGATCCTCAGATCTCAGCCTCCTAAGTAGCTAGAATTACAGGTGTGAGTCACTGTAACATGGCCAGTGGTTGTTTTTTTGAGACAGGATCTCACTGTGTAGACCAGGCTAGTCTTGAACTTACAGTCCTCCTGCCTCTACCTCCTGAGTGCTGAGATTACAGGTATGCTCCACCTTGTAGGTAGGAAAGGATTTTAAAGAATAAACCCACAAGCTGTCCAGAAAGAAGCCAGAAAACTTCAGAAACAATTCTTGACATGAATTAATGTGCTTTACTTACCTTAACAATCCCACACTGTTTAAAGAAGTCTGCTAGGTCATCAAGAGTCACGTTGTCATTTAATCCTTGCACATAAATTGCACTGTTGTCAGAATCTTCATCAGGATCTATGGGAGGGCCTCCAGAAAACAAAAGACAGAAAGGAATGATTATTGTAATAGGAGGTTTTTGTTGTTTTTTTCCCGAGACATGGTCTGTGTAGTAGCCTAGGCTGCCTCAATCTCACTATCTCCTGCTCAAACTAGTCAAGGGCCTGAGATCATGTGTGTGGTTTTGTTTTTGTTTTTATTTTTGGTTGTGGGGTTTGAACTCAGGGCCTAGCTCTTTTCTTCAAGGCTAGCATTTTACACTTTGGCCACAGTTCCACTTCTGGTTTTCTGATGGTTAATTGGAGGTAAGAATCTCATGGACACTCTTTCCTGGGCTGGCTTTGAACCATGACCCTCAGATCTCAAGCGTGCTGAATAGCTAGGATTACAGGCATAAGCCAACAGCTCCTAGCTCTGAGATTACTTCTGTGCCCTTCACTACTGGGGAATGAAGGTAGGGCCTTGCACTTATAGGCAAAGCATTCTACCACTTGACCCTTTCTTCCTCCCAGACAGAGTCTGGACTCCATCTTGCCAAGCATCTGCCTCAGCAGTCTGAGCACTGGGATAGATAACAGGTCTGGGGCCATCATTTTGAAGTTAAAGAATTGAAATTACCTAGATCAAGATCTGGTCCTTCATCCATGGGTCCTGCCAACCAGGAAAGATCATACAAAGTCATGTTAGTGCACGTCTTGCAAGCTACAAACCTTACAAACACACATAGCTATCTACTATACCACCATTTGATAGGGACTCATTAAATTCAAAATGACCCACACTGCTAAAATGGAGCAGTGCCTCTTTAACATTTGTGCAAAGTTTCTAGGGTTTGCTTTTTTCTTTGCTGGTTTGCTTCTAAACCATTAGCCAAATACACTCTTAATGCTTATGTGCCAAATTAAGTGTTAAATTTAAGTCAAAATTTTTTCTTCCAAAAAACCAAATTTAACTGTACTCTCCCCCATATTACAGAAGCAGTTGCTCAATACTTCAAGTTACCCTTTGTTTTGTAACCATAGGTTAACCTTATTACCCCTAAGACAATGCCGGCAGTACCCATTAGTCTGTTTTGTACAGATCATTTCTAAACCACTATGAAACTAATAAAAATTATAGTTTTCTAATAACTGACTGTATTTTTTAAACACTATCCATGGTAATACTCAAAAACTTACCACCAGGCTTATTGAAGCCACCTCGCTCTCCAGCGCTGCTGGGGGGATAAACGAAGAAATGAAGGCCTTTCCCTTTAAAAGCCAGTACCGCTCTGAGCCTTGGGGGGGCTCGTGGGGAAGAAGGGCACTGGCTAAACACATCTCCAAACAATGCATCTCTCTCATCTTGTCACTATGCCTTTCTTCAGGGCAGCTTGCTCAAATTTCCTTAATATACAACCTTGCTTGTCTGATTGTATACACCAGTGTGGTTGGTTCCTTTCATTTCGGGGGCTGGTATTAATAGTGCAATACTTGGCAAATTAGGGAGGAAAAACTAGATCCCAACCCCCACCCCCATTAGCTGAAAACCCAGGAGAGGAGGAATAAGCGGAGGCGAACAGCTTTCCATGTTCATAAAGGTGCACCCTCAACCTCTCCCAGGGGAGAGCCAAATGAGGCCCTGGACTTCCTAACAAGTCACAGTATCCTAAGCAGGAGACAACCACAGTAAATGCTACAACACACATCAGAGGACGCGTCCAGCCAGTCTTCAGCACAAAGCCATACAGATGAGGACCCTAATGGACTTAACAATCGCTGTGAAAGGAGAATTTACAACAAATACCAAGGCTTAACGGACTGGGGGTGCAACTTTATAGACATATCAGTTAAGAGTAACTATGGCAGTATTAAAGTCACATATTTAAAAACTGTAAAGGGAGGGAGAATATTGGGCTTTTTTTGTTAGACTAGTTTTTAAGAAAAAAGAACAAAACAAAACAAACATTAAATAAAGGCAGTTCCCTACTGGGAGGCCCAGTTTTTTCTAACCAGTATTGCACCTTTAATACCTGAATATACAATTTCAAGCTGTTGCATGCAGCTTTGTTTCTCTTTTAAAATTACACACCATAAAATGTTCTCTCTCTTTAAACACAAAAGTTTACACTTTAATGTTACACAATTCTAGAGTATTATAACTCCTCTGGTTCATTATTACCAAACAATAAGTATGCAGTTACCAAAGTTACAGAAGGATTCCATTTATACAATGAATACATTTTGTTAAAAATATTCTATGTATATTTTTCCTCTCCATATGGACACCGTGTCTAGTCCCACTTTTCATTATGCTGCCGGCTGAGTACTGAGTACGGGTACTTTTTAAGTATTGAAGTGTATACAAGGCTCTCACTTTGTAACCTGTAGCATATAAATGCGACAAAGCATGTTAAAAAGTTTCCACGTTTAACAGCCAATGAAAATATCAAAATATTGAGGCAATGAAAAAGGGCATGTTAACAACATTGAGTGCCTTACCTGCAGAAGACACTGAAAACCATCACCACACCACAATAAAAAGGGGAAGGGGAATGGCCCTGGAGTATCCCCCCAGGATTCACCAGACTGCTTGCTTCAGTCTGTTGAAAGCCTACGGGGAAAGTCATGGTCTCTTCTATGGATCCAGGAGAGACTTCTCATGCAGAAAGAGGGCCCCTCTAACAGTCTAGCAAAATCAGTACAATCATTACTTGTGGAGTATTAAAACAAATAAACTTGAAATTGTTTTTGTAATTGAAAAATACTGAGAATTCTAGGTGATTTGAGACGTGATGATAGTGATTTCAAGTGTCTATGTCTATTTTAAAACACCCATAAAGAAGTGAAACCTTTATTATGGAATGATATTCTCCAAATGGGAAGATTGACTTTATATCAAATTATTCATAATTTTTGCATGTTGTAAAATTATTTTTCTTCCAATAAAGATTTCACTAAAGACTTATTTTTTTAAAGTTATGCAGAATATGTAAGACAGTATTGTTAAATAGTGAAGATGCAATAACTCAAAGATCAACTTTTATCACTGATTTTCAATGTTTCCATGAAAAATGCTATTCAGTTTGTCCTTGAACAGTGGACTTCAAGTTCAATTTATACTTGACATTCTGCATAACTTTTTTTAAAACTAGTTTATATAGGGACAGAACACACACAGAACTAAACCTTCTGGATTATGTTAACCACCAACATTATACCTCACCTTCATCAAGTACAGACCAGAAAGGGAAGAGGGAATGGGAGGAGGGAAGGGAAGGGAACAGAAGGGAAGGGAAAGGAAGGGCAGAGGTAAGCAGGGTCATGTTACTGATCTAAACAAGTTTTCTAAACCAGATTGAACCATCAATCAAATGGCCAAACCGATTTAGACAAAAAATCTCCAATGAGGAGTGATCTGTATTTAATATACATTACTCTGCAAAGAAACTACTTTGAATTTTCTGGCTCTAACCAAACTCTACGTATCAGGTGCATCTTAGGCCAAAGTTTATGGCTATGAGACCAAAACCTATAATTATGCTCAACAATTCTGAGTATCAACAGAAGTTTGGGACAGACATTGAGGACAACAGCTGCAATCCTTTTCTGCAGTATATACACCAGGTATGGCAAGAAGACAACCACTCAGAGGCATTAGTTAAAACTTTAGGGTGTTAGAAAGGTTGTGTGTGTTCCATCCCAATCTTATTACCCACAGAGGCTTTTCCACCTCTGAAAATCACGAAGGGAACTGAAAGCTCTAGTTTCAAAACCATTCTTTGTTTTCCCCAACCCAACACAGTACTTGGCAGGAAAAAAGCAAACTGCCACTTAATATATATGCTGCAGAGATGACATTTCCATGTTTTGGAAAATGGCTTGGGCTCTACAGATTGTCCATGGAAATGTTGAATAATAAATTTATGTCTTTCAGTCCCTTCTTTCCAATGAAAATCCTATGGATGAAACAAAATTAGGTAAAAGGAGAAAAGGTTTGCTCTTACCCCATTCCACCGCGTCCTCCTCCCCGCCCACCTCTGCTCATGCCTCCACGATCAAATCCCCCTCTTCCCCTGCCCCGGTTATCAGGGCCACTCATGCTCCGGTTTTCTCCTGGTCCGGAAAATCCTCCAGACTCCTGCCCATAAACACCCATGCTACTGGGGTGGTCCTGTCGGAATGAACCTGAGGAAAAAGTCACATCTGTAAGCCACAGACCAGCATTTATACAGCTTCCTGATACATTTTTGCCTGGAATTCTAGGACTCTCAAATACAAGGCACTAATTTTTTTGTGGGGGGTGGGGGAGGATATGATAATGATGAAGTATCATCCAGACCAGGCAGAACTTGACCTCCCAAGTGTTGAGATTGTAGGTGTGTATCACCATGCCTGGTACTAGGCTCTTGTAAGTTTAATAAAAACTATGGCAAATTAAGTCTAAACAGGGACAGGGACACACAGACACATACACACCCTAAGAAGTCCTTAGAGCAGCTTCTTCAAACTATTCTCCAGAAACTAAGTAGAGCCCAGTTTTTTAGAGCCTCAGTAGGTTGGCTAAGGGATGGGCTCCATCAAGCTGCACTACTTATTTCAAAGTCCTAACAAAACATACCCACGGTAGAAGAGTAAACAGTAGTTCAAGATTTCTGGTTACTTTTTTTTTTACACACAAGAGCTACAACTATTAGGGGCAGAGCTCAGCAGCATAGACTGCCAGCTTGTGCAAGGCTGTGAGTACAATACCTGGCACCAACTTCACCTTCTAAAAAAATCTTCAAGTGCCCAGCACTGGTGGCTCACACCTGTAATCCTAGCTACTCAGGAGGCCCGAGATTTGAGGATCATGGTTCAAAGCCAGCCTGGGCATGAAAGTGTCTATCTCCGATTAACCACCAAAAATGCCAAGTGGGGAAGTGGCATCGTGGCTCAAAAGAAACAAATAAAAACTTGAGGTATTTTGTGAAGAGAATTTTTTGTTTTGCTTATGTGTTTTGACTACCAAAGTCATATGGCCTTCTGTAGCTGCCTGCCCATTCTCTGTTAATGACATTTTGGGTGGGCAGGACATCAAGAATGCTGGTCATTCTTCACCCCTGTAAAAGAATGCTTGCTTCACTCACTGCATACAACCTGCCCAAGAGCAAGACTGGCAGGCAAAGTCTGACAGGGCAGAAAATGTTCTCTTTTCTTTTGCATTATGGCACATTAACAACAACTAAATAAACTGAAGCATGGTCTCCATTGTCAGAGACTCCAAGCACAATCATTTGTTTTCTTTCTTAGCAACTCACTCTGCTGCCCGTAGCTGCTGCTCTGTTGACTATATTGACTTGGAGCCTGGCTGTAAGATCCAGTCTGTGGGGGGTAACTAGTGGGAGGCTGCTGCCCATAGCTGCTTTGTTGACCATAGCTACTCTGCTGTCCATAGCTGCTCGGCTGCCCATAGGTGTTCTGCTGAGAGTAACTGCTCTGATCATAACTGGTTGGTTGTGTAGAAGAATAACTGAAAGAAAGGAGAGAGATTTGGTTGTTAGAATCAGCTCCCAAATATGAGATATTTTACAGGTGTCACAGACATTTTATCTTAGCAATTCCACCCCAGTTCAAAGAGAATGGTTAGTTTCAACTATATCCCAGGCAAATTAGGGAGATGCTTCCTGTAATAAAGAAATAATTTGTACACGTGCTTTTAGGGAAGGCTAATTTCCCTAAAAAAGGCATTGAGAAAAAGCAGGGAGAATTAAGAGTAGTCAACTAGTTTCAAGACTGCCTCCAATTATTTTTTTTAATCTTAATTAAAAAATTATGTCAGGTGCTGGTATAATCCTGGCTACTCAGGAGGATGAGATCTGAGGATCACAGTTCAAAGCCAGACAGGGCAGGAAAGTTCCTGAGACTCTTATCTCCTATTAACCACCAGAAAACTGGAAGTAGTGCTGTGGCTCAAGTGGTAGAGTACTAGCCCTGAGATGAAGAGCTCAGGGACAGTGCCCAGGCCCAGAGTTCAAGCCCTAGGATCAATCAATCAATCAATGTGATATACAGAAGTGGTAGTTACCTAAATGAGGTACTGAGTACATTTCTTTTTGGACAATGTCATCTCTCTCCCAGTTTTTTCCTCCTGTCCCTTTCTACAAGTTGTATCGTTCATTTTCAATGTACTGTGTAGTTCCACTGGTATACTCCAATAATTTTTGGAGTTTGAACACAAGGGCCTTATATCTGCTGAGAAGGTGCTTTACTACTTGTACCAAGCCCCTAGTCCTTTCTGCTTTATTTAATTACTGTAGGGCCTCATGTTTATGCTAGCCTGGACAGTGATTCTCCCATCTCGTGAGTAGCTGGCATTACAGGCCTGAGCCATCACAACATACTCGGCCTTCATTCCTTTCTTTTTTGGTGCCACTCCTGGCAACTGAACTCAGGGCCTGGATGCTGTCCTTGAGCTTTTCCTCAAGGCTAGTGCTTTAACCATGAGCTATAGCCCTACTTCTGGCTTTTTGGTGGTTAATTGGAGGCAAGAGTCTCATAGACTTTCCCATGCCCAGTTTGTTCAAACCACTACCCTCAGGTCTCAGCCTCCTGTATGGGCATGAGTCAACCAGCACCTGGCTCTCACATGTTTTTTTAAGCCCTCATCAGAGAGCATGTCAACTTAGGTCACCTTACAAATATTACGACATGCACATACATACACAGAAAAATTTCTTAAAGTCTATCCTGGCCTTGTTTAAGATGGTGCATCTTTGTCTTCACAGCTGGTTCTGATATGTACCTCATCCTAGGACAATCTGCTTTATTTATGGAGGCATTATTACATATTGTAGAAAGTGGTATTATAAGTCACAGCTCTAGTTCCAGCTTCTTGCTTAAGTAGTTTACAGTGTCATAGACCCCAAGCTAGCTTTTTGGTTTGTTTTGCCAGTCCTGGGCCTTGACTCAGGGCCTGAGCACTGTCCCTGGCTTCTCTTTGCTCAAGGCTAGCACTCTGCCACTTGAACCACAGCGCCACTTCTGGCCATTTTCTGTACATGTGGTGCTGAGGAATCAAACCCAGGGCCTCATGTATAGGAGGCAAGCACTCTTGCCACTAGGCCATATTCCCAGCCCCCCAAGCTAGCTTTAAACAGTAATCCCCAGATCTGTTTCTAGAGTAGCTAGGATTATAGGCATAAAAATAATGGCATCTGGCCATTTCTCTCTGTCTGGGTAGTACCAGGGCTTGAACACAAGGCCTGCTCCTTAGTCTTTTCTTTTTGCTTGAAAGTCTAGTGCTCTACCACCTGAGTTACAGCTCCATTTTTCAGCCTTTTGGTAATTAAATGGAGATGAGAGTCTTTTCCTACCTGGGCTGACTTCAAACCATGATCTTAGATCTCAGCCTCCTGAGTAGCTAGGATTACAGGTATCAGTCACCTGCACCTGGCTACAGATTCCTTTTATAAGCCCTGGACTTTACTCATTATGGCTGTGGGGGAGAAAATAGGGTGGCTTTTTTGGTCCATACACTTGTTTCTCATCCTTCTGAGTTAACTAAGAGTAAATTAAAGGAAAGAAACCTGGAATGGCAAGTGCTTTTGCCTATATTTAAGTACAACAGTCATTAGTGCCAGATATTGCTATGGAACCCAGGAGCAGGAATTGTGGAATGGAACATAACTACTTGTGGTCAGAATTATCACTGTGAGAGTCAGACAACAAATCTCATTTGAGAAAGTCTATGGAAGCTGATCAATAATGTGAAAATAAAAAGTCAAAAACAAATACTGCTTTGTTAGCCTACTAATACAGTGGCCTTAGGAAAGCAGCAGACTGACCTGGTAGGAGGATAGGATGGTGGTGCGGTGACTGGTTGCATGGGGTAGCTCCCAGGAACCTGGGGATAACTGTAGTTACTTTGTCCATAGCCTAGGCTGGGCTGATTATAACCCCCTGTGCTAGATTGAGGTTGACTAGTCTCGGCAGGCTTGTTACCATCTTGAGGTCTAAAAAGAGAAATAAAATAGTGAAACTTTGTTTCTCAACCACAAACATAACTGTTAGATTAATAATTGTATAAATCTGTGAGTAATATGCCAAGTTAGGACTGAACTTGGAACTACAAAGTAAACTATAAACTCAGTGTTTATTTATCATCTAACTATATATTTGCTGGAAGAGAACATTATAGTAGAAGATCAGCCTTACCTAAGAACTAACAACACACTCTATTCATTCTACATGAACAGTCACAAGATGGAGCTTCAATACTGTGTGTTACCAATTTAAGTGATAGAGGTGGCTTATTTCTCAAAGTGAACTGTTTAACAAAACTTAATAGTGCAAGATTTAGGTGCAGAGTAGTAATTTTAGGTTGAGAGTAGTTAAGTCCATGACATTACAAATCTGGACTGTTTTTCTTTATTAAGGAATTTCCTAAATTGGGTGGGTACAAATTAATCTTAAGGGGCCAGAATAAAACAGAGATGTGGATGTACCACTTCCCTGTGTTTAGGTTAACTGGCCAGTTACTCCCCCACCACCCATGAAATGAGAATCATAAATACCAAGGGAAGAAATCCAGGGGTATTTAATATCTCTAACCTCAACAATTTATGCCACAGCCATAGCAGAGTGAGCTACAGCTATTTTAAACAAAGTCTCTTGAATCCGTAGATAGCCCAGAAAGTATGTGGAAACACTGGTTTCACTGAACTAAAACGAGCCAGAAGCTCCTTCTTTCCAATGTAAAAAGGACTAGCTGCCAGTGATTAGGGGGCAGCTGTTTTAAAGTGGTTAAGTCTGAAGACTAAGGAAAAAACAATTAAAAAGGACAACTTCTCAAAATGATTTCACATATAAAACCCTCCAGCTATGACGGTTGCATGAGAGCAGTACATGGGGCCCTGTATATTGGATGACATTATGAAATCCCTAATCAACTAAAAGGGAGCTCTTCTAGGAATCAGCCAGTTAGGTTAATGTAACTACTGTAGAGGCTGTCTACTAGGTGTAACTAGCAAGTGGCTCCAATTACTCACTGTGCATTTTAGAAGTAATTTCACGAGTGTTTGCCAGAGCTAATTTCTTACCTCTACAGCAGATAAAAACTCTAGGTTACAAGTTGATCTTGTTTATTCCCTAAGTCTTCATTCAAATCAGAATTCAGTATTCCTTCAAGACTGTATGCAGAAGCCACCTAAGGGCATTGTCTAAAGCAAAGACCTGAAATCTTCTGTTAAGTAATAATACATCCTATTTATCTGCTAACCAGTCATGGGGCACTGAGTTTTGATGGAGTTAATATTCACTCCACGGCTGGACACCCAGTTAAGAATTTATACTTGCCTACTGATAATTGGGTCACAGGACTGTATCATGACTCCCATGATGTTACCCTCCCTCTTGCACTGACTGTGATCTACTACCATGCTTTTCCCAAGGGAAAAAGCTGTTATACATTTACAGATTCAATAAACCAAAAGATTATAATATCCAAAGCACACTTCTTTAAGCAGTTCAATTGAGGGAAAGCACATCATTTCTTTCTGGGTTTAGAAAAGTAAAAACAAAATAGAATTGAAATAAGGCAAAATAAATAAGTCTCCTCCTACTCCCCAAAATAGGTTCTAAAAGAAATCTACTGAGTGGCATTCTTCATTCTGGCCCTTGAATAGTGCCATATTCTGCAATGATGGTAAAACCACAATCAGCACTTAAAATATTAGAGTAACTATAAAAGGGAACTAAGTCTGTATACAGAGTTGTTCTCTCTCTCTCAAACCCAAAGCTGATTAATCAGTTATGAAAAAGTGACTGTAGCCTTACCTTGCAGGTGCAGCAGTAGCTGGCTGCTGCCCATAGGTTGGGTAAGCAGGCTGAGTGCCATACGCAGACTGAGCTGCATAGGAGGCCTGGGTGGTGGTGACTGTAGCAGTGGTGGTATCATAAGCACCAGTGCCATACCCCTGGACAGGCTGGCTGTATGCCTGAGGGGCAGTTGGAGTAGTATAACCTAGGACAAAGGAGAGCTGGATCAAACATCTGGTCCCTCAGAAATCTGCCTAAACACTTATTAACAGAATAATCTGTAAACCAGCTACTTTAAAACATCACAAGATTTAATCCCTGTAAATATCACTCCTTCAGTAAGAGCAGCAACCAGTATTTAAAGCCTGAGTCCTCTGACAGTATTGTTTTCAATAAAGCACTACCTTGTTGGCTTTCAAACTGCACCTAACAGAAAATAAGAGTGCTATAGAAAACTTCAGGCTACCCTTAACCTCTTTTCAACATGTATAGTAGGAGACAGGGCTATCTTTTTGATGATTTGGTAGATTTTTTGGCTGTCTTAAATTTCTCAGTAATAAATTACTTCAAAAGCCTTCAGCAGGAAATATAATGTCTGAGATGCAGGTAAAAGGCAAATTGACATAGCATTTTAAAATAGCTACAAAACAATGATCTAGGTACTAGTTTAAGCATTAATACCTATAAATATGGGTACTAACCCATTACTTTCTAAGACAGGGTTTTGTTCTTGTTGGTCATAGGGCTTGAACTCAGGGCCGGGAAGCTGTTCCTAAGCTTTTCTGCTCAAGGCTAGTGCTCTACCCCTTTGAGCCACATCACCACTCCCCAGTTTTCTGGTGGCTAAATGGAGTTAAGAGTTTAATGGACCTTCTTGTCCTAGCTGGCTTCAAACCATGATCCTCATATCTCAGCCTCCTGAGTAGGTAGGATTACAGGTGTCAGCCACCAGTGATCAGCTTCTATCTAAGACAGGGTTTTTATTATTCAGACTAGACTGACCTCAAACTTTATCCTCTTGCTCCAGTGTCTAGACGCTAAGTACAGGCATGTGCCACCAGTTTGGCTTCACATGTTTCTTTCACATCCAAAGGGGAAAAGGGATCAAATTCTCTTTAAAGTATAAAAAAGATGAGGCTTTGCATTCAATGCAGTACTAGTATTTATAAATAAGTAAAATGTGGTCCAGGGCTGAGCATCTAGGAACATCATGAGCTCTGAGCCAGCTTCAGTTACAAAGCAATAAATCAAAATGAAATTTCAGTAAAATGAATATGAATTAATTTACCCCATATTACCAAAAATCAAGCATGAACTTTTTTTTTTTTTTGGGGGGGGGGTATCAGTATAGGGGCTTGAACTCAGGGCCTGAGCTCTGTCCCTGGCTTCTTTTTGCTCAAGGCTTGTACTCTATCACTTCTGGCCTTTTCTATTTATGTAGTGCTGAGGAATCGAACCCAGGGCTTCATGTATGCGAGGCAAGCACTCTACCACTAGGCCATATTCCCAGCCCATTGAAGAGTTTTTCAATTGGCATGTTCATCTCAAGTACATTTTTTTTCTCTAGCAGTGCCAGGAGTGGAACCCAGGGCTTTGTATGGGACTAGGTAAGAACTCTACCCACTGAGCAACACCCTCAACCTTTGATAAAGCTAACGAGACAAAAGCATGATTCATTGGAAATTAACTATAGCTGGCCACTGGTAGCTCACATGTATAATCCTAGCTACTCTGGAGGCTGAGATCTGAGGCTGGTGGTACTAAGCTGGCCTTAGCAGAAAAGTCCATTGAGACTCGTATCTCCAATTAATTAGCCTCCCCCCCCACCCAAAAAAGACTAGAAGTAGAGCTGTGGCTCAAGTGGTAGAGTGTTTTAGCTGTAAGCAAAAACAGCTCAGGGACAGCGCCCAGACCCTGAGTTTAACCCCCAGGCACATCAAAAAGTTGAATTCTACAATCTAATTCTATCTACTCTGTACTTCTTACAGATTTTCCCCTAACAGCCTATCTGTGAGATTCATAAATTAACCAACAAAATATTAAAACTGATCAGGGCAATAACTTATGTCACAAAACTATGCAGCAACAGTTAGAGCCTGTGGTGCTCAAGATCAGAGACCCTAGGTTAATAACCTTTAATTGAACTGTAGTACCCAAAGCAGCAGCCAAGCAAAATTAGTAAGCATCAACAGAGCAAAATGACTTAATGACAACAAAAAAAAAAACTCACACCTACTATGAACTGATATGAAGAAAAAAGGCTTAAGAAAACACAAACACTTTTGTCCAAGGAAAACAGTAAAAATTCAGTACTTCAATTAAAAACTGTGATCTACTATAAATAGCCTTTTCTTCTGAAGCTTAATTTAGATTCTAGGAGAAAACCCTAGAACAGTGTTATTTTTTATCATTTCTTGTGATAATTATCCAATGAATTGTTGTTTTTTTTTGGCCAGTCCTGGGGCTAGGACTCAGGGCCTGAGCACTGTCCCTGGCTTCTCTTTGCTCAAGGCTAGCACTCTGCCACTTGAGCCACAGCGCCACTTCTGGCCATTTTCTGTATATGTGGTGCTGCGGAATTGAACCCAGGGCCTCACGTATATGAGGCAAGCACTCTTGCCACTAGGCCATATCCCCAGCCCCTCCAATGAGTTTTATATATAAAGCAGCTGAGGTACAGAGGAAAAAAAAAAGGTAGGGACTGGTGGTTCATGCCTATGATCCCAGCTACTCAGGAGACTAGGATCTAATCACAGTTCAAAGTGAGCCCAGGCAGGAAAAGTCCCATGAGACCCTCCATCAGAAAATCAGGAGTGGTACTGAGGCTCAAAGCACCACAGCCCTTGCCTTGAGCAAAATAGCTCAGGGACAGCTCCGAGGCCTTGCATTCAAGACCAACAACTGACCAAAAACAACAAAACCAAACCAAACAAACACTAGAGGTGTCTAAACCTACTTACAAAAACCTACTTACTACCTATTAGGCTCCTACTTAACACTATTCAGAAAATTTGCTCATCAGGTTTAACTTTGGTTCCTATATTCTGAAAGTTGTAAATGAGGTATGAGGGATACCCTAAGAAGTTACAAAATCGTTTCTACTAACTAAACACAATTTCCAACTCACCAAAACCACTAGCTACTCTATTAGGATGCCCTATAATTCTGTGGCTCTGTCATGATGATGTGACTTTCTCAGTCACAGACACAAATATGTGGAGCCTAACAACTGCCCACTTTGCCTAGAGACAATGCCCTGGAAAATAGTCTGGTGATTTCAAAGGCTGGAAGCATATTATTTCCAAATCATACTTGCTTCACAATTTCAAAATCCTGTGCTAAAACTCCCAACTACCTAGTTTTTCTTTTGTCAGTCATGGGGGCCTGGGCATGGCTCCTGAACTCTTCAGTTCAAGACTAGTAGTGGTGCACTTGAGCCACAGCGCCACTTATTTTTCTGGCGGTGAATTGGAGATAAGAGTCTCACTTTCCTGCCCAGGCTGGCTTTGAACTACAATCCTCAGATCTCTGCCTCCTGAGTAGCTAGGAATACAGGCGTAAGCCACCTATGCCCACCCAAACTACCTTTTTTTTTTTGGCCAGTCATAGGGCTTGAACTCAGAATCTGGGCACTGTCCTTGAGCTTCTTTTACTAAAGACTAGCGCTCTACCATTTGAGCCACATCATCACTTTCTGCTTTTTCTGTGTATGTGGTAGTGAGGAATTGAATCCAGGGCTTCATGCATAGTAGGCAAGCACTTTACCACTAGGCCACACTCCCAGCCCTCAGACTACCTAGTTTTAATTTCAGCTCTTCCCACAAGTGAATTAGAAAGTTTAAATTTGTCTCAGCGAATCTGTTAACACTACTAACTCAATGAAGTAAATGACATAGGTATCTTCCTTCCTACTACAGTACATATAATTATAAGAACTGAAGGTATTTGGAAAAGTGTTTGTACTCCTCTACTAACATTTCTATAAATCAAAACCTTAAAACAAAGATGGAGGAAGTAGGAAATCTGAAACTTTACACAGCACTAAACTGGAAATAAAAAAATCCCAAAACCAACACAGACTTCTTACATACTGTACTCAACCTTGTTCTAAGTTTTAGAAGTCTTTTCAAGTATCCTGTAATGATTTTATATATGTACATTTTACATACACTATAGATTAAAAATAATTCATAATACTTAAAACAAATATGCCTGGACTGGAAACCAACCAACAGACAAACATGGCACATGCAGGGTGGTAGTCTGCTTCTCTAAATAAATCTAATCATGCAATCTAACCTTTGGGGAATAGGGGAAAAATCAGCTGGGGCATAATCATCTGAAATACCCTTGGGAAGGTAACTATTATTAAGGTTTGACAAAAATTTGTATTATATAACAAAACTTTCCCCAAAATCATATATAAAAAAGGACATGGACCTTGAATGGCAGCTGAAGCAGTTTTATTAGCTGTGTGTGATGTTAGAAAATCTGGGGGTTAAACAAATGAAAACACCTAAGGGTTAACATTACAGGGTTAGACAAGATGGAAAGCATTTCCCATGCAAGAATGAGCAGGATAGTCAAACCTGTACTGGTCCCTTCTACTGTGGAAAGCACAAAACAGAAATAGAGGGTACACTATCAGATGAAGCAAACAGATTTTTAAGCAGCTCAGTTAAAGACGGCTCATTTTTGAGTATCAGCACAACAAGTCTTCATTTTGTTGTGTGATTGTTCAATTCAATATAAAATTTCTTTCTCGCTCTTGGAATTTATCCCACCCACTCTTATTTGGATATCCCACAAGAATTCAAGGAAAGAGAAAAGAAAACAAACCCCTCCTTACTAGAATAAAAGATCCCCAGACATCAAAGTATGAACTAGAATATACATTTAAGAGCACAAGCAACAAGCCTCTCAGCAAATTCCCTAGCCATTATGACCCAAAAATCTCTCCAAGATAGGTCTTACCAGTGGGAGGCTGTCCATAAGAAGTTGCATATGCTGTCTGCCCATAAGTGGCAGTAGTCTGAGCCTGGGTATAGCTGACATCAGTGGGCTGTCCATAGGTTCCATAGCTTTGTTGCCCATATGCCTGCTCCAAAGGAAATACATATATGATCCATCTGGTTTTAGCAATAAAGTGAACTTTAAATGCTTGTTACCCTTTATTTAATTTACTCATACTTCTGATAAGGTTAAGAACAAAGGAGTTTAGACAATTAGGGAAAAGCCTCAGTTAATTTATACAGGAAATTAACAAAGTACTCTTGTGGAAAGAGCAATAAGGGCATAGGTGTTTAACTGTCACTACTTAACAGTAGTACAGCGGGGGCTGGGAATATCGCTTAGCAGTAGAGTGCTTGCCTTGCATGCAGGAAGCTCTGGGTTCTATTCCTCAGCACCACATAAACAGAAAAAGCCGGAAGTGGTGCTGGGGCTCAAGTGGTAGAATGCTTTGAGCAAAAAGGAAGCCACAGGCAGTGCTCAGGGCCCGAGTCCAAGCCCCAGGACTGGCAAAAAATAAAACAAACAAACAAAAAGGTCCAAGAGGGCCAGTTATGTTGCCAGAGGCAACACATGCTACTTGTCCTACCAGTTTTCTTACAGTTCTTAGTATCCATATTGGATAATTTCAGAATCTGAGGTATTGTTTGATACCAGGCAGCTAATTTCTAGAACCAATTGTTGGTGCATGTCTATTACTTTATTTTTTTGGGGGGAGGTCAGAACACTTACACCTACTTCCAATTCCTGGCATATGCTTTTATTTTTGTAGCACTGGAGACTGAAGCCAGGAAAGCACTCTATTCTAGCTCTAGGTTTAAACTATATAGACTCATAGCCTTGAGCACAGAGAGGGTCAGAGACAGAGCCCAGACCCAAGACCCAGGACCAGGGGAAGAAGAAAAAAAAAGCCAGGCATGATGGCACAAACCTGAAATCCCAGCACTCAGAAGGCAGAGACCCATGGATTGAAGGCCAGCCCTGGCTATGTACTAAGACCCTATGTCAAAAACGGTCCAAGTGGGGCTGGGGATATGGCCTAGTGGCAAGAGAGCTTGCCTCGTATACAAGAGGCCCTGGGTTCGATTCCCCAGCACCACATATACAGAAAACGGCCAGAAGTGGCGCTGTGGCTCAAGTGGCAGAGTGCTAGCCTTGAGCTAAAGGAAAAGGAAGCCAGGGACAGTGCTCAGTCCCTGGGTACTTGCCTTGTACACATGAAGCCCTGGGTTTGATTCTTCAGCACCACATATATAGAAAAAGCCAGACAGAAGTGGAACTGTGGCTCAAGGGGGTAGAGTGCTAGCCCTGAGCAAAAAGATGCTCAGGCCCTGAGTTCAAGGGCCAGGACAGGCAAAACAAACAAAACGGTCCAAGAGTTCTTCAGCTAGGCAGCTATGATTTTTAGACCTTAACCCACCACTAACTGTGGCCATTAACCACTAGCTAAGTTATCTAATATTATGTACTACAGTTTTCTCACTTGTAAAATGGTCTTATCAGAGAGCCTAAAAAGTTAGCTGAGGAATGGCTTTATTCATGGTGGCAGAGTAGAATCCTTTGCAGTCCATTATGATAATGCATCATTTTCATGTTTCTCTTAATTTTTGAGAAAGATCTGTGTAAGCTATTGTGTAAGAGCCAATCAAGACATTTTGCTTCAAGATAGTTACACATAATTATCTTAAGGATTACCTGGGTGGTCTGTGCATATCCTTGAGTTGGCTGGGCGGTGTAAGCACTGTAGCTGTAAAAGAATTAAATGTAAGAGCTGAATACAGAACATTCTGATTCTATTACTATATTTGCTACAATTATAGGAGATGGCACACTCTAAAAACATTAATAATAGATAAAATACTATTGTAAAGAGTGACTTACCCCTGCTGGGCTGCTGCTTGGCTGTAGGTACTATAATCTAGAGGAAACAAGAAGAAAAATAATGGACAATCAACAAAGATAAAGTGAAGGAAAAATGATGGGGGAGGAATTCAAGTGGCAAGAGTAAGTCCTCAAATTGTTTAGTGGGAACCTACAGGTGGGCACACAGGTCCAAATCAGTACCTAGTATTAATTAATACCAAACCAATTAAGTCTGTTAAGCTCAGTCTGAATAGGTTACCTAAATGAGATCAAGATCAGCTGATTTGGTAGGAATACTTTGCATGTTCCCATGAGCACAATCCACCCTCAACCACAGCCTATCAACATAAAAGGAGGGGCTGGGAATATGGCCTAGTGGTAGAGTGCTTGCCTCATATGCATGAAGCCCTGGGTTGATTCCTCAGCACCACATATATAGAAAAAGCCAGAAGTGGTGCTATGGCTTAAGTGGTAGAGTGCTAGCCTTGAACAAAAAAGCAGCAAGGGACAGTGCTCAGGCCCTGAGTTCAAGCAAAAAACTGGCAAAAAAACAAAACAAAAACATAAAAGGAGGCAAACGATGAAATTATGCTTAACATCAGACTTATATCAGTGGCTACAGCTCTGAGAAAACTTTCTATCACTTTCACTTCAGTAAGACTTACTGCAATTGCTAGAACAAACAGTAAAATGAAACGGCAGAAAACAGTCATTGCAGTCAAGTATTTTAAAGGGTCACTGACTGCATCAGAACTACGCAGTACTGTATAGTAACTCAAAAGGTAGATATTGTATAAATCCTAGTGGTATAGCTCAGTGATAAAGTTGCTTCCCTGGAAAGTATGAGGCCTTGTTTAATCCCGAATTAAGCTGAATTAAGCAGAATCTTGAGAACTGGCAAAGAAGCATGGGAAAATTTTGGTTTTAGGTATCACCACCATATTTCCTAAAACCTGAATATGAGTTTAGTGTTTAAGTAAAAAGTGCTATGAACTGTGTTTTTCCTCTTAAACCCTTATAAAACCAAGTGTTCATAGTACTATTGAAATAAGTTACATAAGCTCATTTTAAGGCAGCTAAAGTAATCATTAAAAAAAATTCTGTCCATTCCTTTCCTCTTCACAAGACTATCACCTGCTTTATGTTTAAAGACAGTAGTATCATTATGATAAGACAAAAGGGTCCTTCCTTTTCCTTCCAACTAGAAAGCAGTCTCTTATCCAAAAGCAATAACTGGCATCTCAGTTCTTGAGTTCTAACTGCTTAAAATCTAAAGCCTGACTGTTAATCTGACCTGACCATGTATCACTGAATTCATCTCTCTGAGTTGGCTTTCTACCTCTCTTCCCTAGATTACTTTCTCTGCACACCCTCATCTCAGAACCTTGAATCATCAACATCACCAAATTACCCAAAGGCTAGCTATGGGGGGGGCGGGGGGGGGGGGAGAATCTTTTCGAGACAATTGAACCATTTTCTTTTTGGCTGTGAGACAGGATCTCACTATGCAGCCCAAAGTGGCCTTGAACTGGAGATCCTCCTGTCTCAGTCTTGAGTGCTGGGATTACAAACCTGCACTATCATATCTGGTTGGAAGCACTTCCAACAGCATACAAGTCATTTTATGTTCGCTGCAAAATTGAAAGTCATTCCCTTCCATTCATGAAATAAACACACCAAAACAGCACCTAATACCACATGCTTCGGCCCATTTTGCTGAGGTTTTTGTGAGAAATTATTTGAAATCTCAGATACGTATGTTTTCAGTTAGATATTTCAGTGTAAGTCTTGCACGACATTTACACAAGAGCAGTTATGTAAAACCTAACACTGGCAAAGATATGAAACAGTAGATGATCTCATACCAGTGTAAAACCAGAGGATTTGATGAGTGGGCTTATTAATAAGGTAAGCAATAAATAAATGTTTCAAGATAACTTGCACTTATCCACAGCACATGAACATCCTATGTTTTCTAATACAAGTGGGGCACTGGTAGTTCACGCCTGTAATCCTAACTTAGTTTACTCAGGAGGCTGAATGAGATCTGAGGATGGGGTTCAAAGCCAACCTGGGCTAAAAAGTCCCCGTGACACTCTTATCTCCACTTAACCACCAAAAAACCTGGAAGTGGCACTGTAATTCAAAGTGATAGAGTGCTAGTCTTGAGCAAAGAGCTCAAGGACAGTGCCCAGGCCCTGAGTTCAGGTCCAATGACACCGCTCCCCCAAACCATCTCTCTTTTAAATACACACAATCACAAACTGGTCAGATTAACCACTAGTTTGATTTTTTTTGGGGGGGGGGCAGGCGGTTGAGGGGCTTGAACTCTGGGCCTGGGTGCTGTCACTGAGCTTTTCAGGGAGATAAGAATCTCATGGACTTTTCTGCCTGGGCTGGATTTGAACAATGATCCTAAGATCTCACTTAGCATCCTGACTAGCTGCGATTACAGGCGTGAGCCACTGGTGCCTGGCACTAGTTTTGTTTTTAAAGCCTCAAATGTACAGATAAAAATTAAGACCTCACTAAGCTCAGTTACCATGGCTCACACCTGTAATCATAACTACTCAGGACGTTGAATCTGAATATTGCAGTCCTTGAAACTTTTATCTCAAATAAACTACTCAGAAAAAGCTGGAAGGGGCTGGGGACGTGGCTTAGTGGTAGAGTGCTTGCCTAGCATGCATGAAGCCCTGGGTGTGACTAGTATCACATAAACAGAAAAGGCTGGAATGGCACTGTGACTCAAGTTGGTAGAGTGCTTGCCTTGAGCAAAAGCTGAGGCCCTGAGTTCAAGCTCCAGGACGAAAAGAAAAAAAAAAACCTAAACCCTCACATAACACACAGGTTGAGGCCACAGGATGGGACATAGGCAGGCCTTTGCAGTGGTGGTTGCTTGGAAATATGCATTTTAATTCAGCTTAATTGCACATATGTACTGTACTAGAGAGATAGATGAGGAAGGAAACACCCACCATTACCCAAGGAGGTGGCTGAAACGCTTTAAGCTAGTTCCTACCCTAAAGCTGTAGAGACTTTAGGCTTCAAACTACATATAATGTATTAAAAGTCAGCATGAGGTAACTTTGCCGGCACCAAAATGCTTTATGGTCAGAGGGTTCAGTAAGTTTTTGAAAGGCCTAGTAGTAGTGTACATTCTACAGAAAAGAAACTCAGGTCCAGATTAAGGTTCTTGAAAGATTCTCTGAGCAGGATCCCGCAAGTGTCTAAAGCGTACTAGTAATATGGTTACCAGCAAATAGGGTTTTATTTGAGCAAAGTTGACTGAAAAAAGGCAAACGTTAGTGTACAAATTTAAATTTAGTATTCTTGGGCTTTAGTCTAGGCAAGTGAAGAGCAACATCACTGAAGAAACCACTTCCCACCAGGATGTCTTGGATTATGGAATCTTATTCCAATGCTCTCTTTTAGACTCACTCCTGGCAGCAAGAGTCGACATTTACCTGCTTACTGACCACACATATGGTGAAAGTTCAGATTGTCCTTCAGATGCTGGGGTTTTCTCCAAAGCTAAACTGACAAGAGCTTTTCCTGTCTTCCCTCACTTTTCCCCTCACAAGGCCTAGAATCAGGCCGCCTAATACCTTAGGCAAAACGCTCACGCCTATCCCTAGCGTGTTGTTGCACCAAAACCACCGGAGAAGGCTAGCAGGCCCTAGCAAACTCGGCGGGTAATCACCTTCTACGACCCCCCCTCCCCGCCCCCACCTACTTCCATGAAATAAACAAGCCTGTCGGCCTAACACAGGCTGATTCAAAATGCGCTACACGGAGTCTTAAGCAACACCGATACCGGTTCACGAGTTTTGTTCCGCCTGGCTCAAAAGAAGCCAGAAATTTCTCTCTGGTAGGAATTCTGCCCCGTTATACAACCTAACTTCCCTCAGCGTTTGCCGGGAAGAGGCTCTGGGAAGCCATTTAATTGCTTTTGGGGGATGGGAAATGGGGCGCACACACACACACAAATTCCAAACCCGGGGGAGGGGGCAGCGGATTGGGGAGTCGGTTCCGTCTAAAGGCTAGCTGCCTAGCCTAAGCAGGGCTTTAGGGGCTGGAAGCCGCCCGGGTGCCGCTGGACAGCTCAAGACGCCCCCGCCGACAGGGCCTGGAGAGTGACGGGGCTCCCGTTCACAGGCCGGCGCCCCTAGCTCGAGAATCCGCCATGCTTTTTTTGTTGTTATTTTTTTTCCTTTCCCCCCTCAGCTTCCCCGGAAAAGTCGCCCTCCGACCAAAGCCGTTTTCTAGAAAATGAGGGTGGGGGTTGGGCGATTCACCGGGCCCCCGTTTTCTCGAGGCACCGCCTGGGAACCCCTTCAGCTTTCGGGGTGCCGGGCTCGAGGCCTGGCCGTGGCTCCCCTCGCGCCTCACGCGAGGCCGCCGAGGCTGAGGCCCCGCCCACGTGGCGAGCGGCCCGAAGCGCGGGGACCGGCGACCGACCGCCACACAATGGAGGCCGAGGGGGGCCCCGCGCGGCCCCGGCGCCGCCGCGAGCCCCCCGCGCGCCGGAAGGTTCCAGAACTGGCCCGCCCGGTGGGGGAGGGGAGGAAGTCGAGGGCGCCCCCCCCACTCCCACGTTCGTCGGGCCGCGGCGGGTACCTCCAGCCGCTCTCCACAACTCTACTCAGTCACCCCAGCCACCCTCGCCCTAGGGACGGGCGGCCCCCAGTTTGGGCGTCCAGGCCTTCGCCGGCGCGACCACGGTTCCACCATACTTACCCGTGGACGCCATTTTCTCTCCTTCCTCCTCGTTCTCTCAACGTCCGTCTCCCTCTCGCTTTCCCTCTAGGCGTCGCACTGCGCAGGCGCGAAACCCGCAACCTCGGGCGCTACCATCGGGCCAGGCCACAGGGGTGGAGGAACGAGGGGCGAACCGCCGCTTTCTCGCTCTTCACTCCCGAAACCGTTGTTCCAACCCTCTCTAGAGAGCACCAGACGTGACGCGCGGGCCGAAATAGCCCCCGAGGGGCCGAAGCGTCGGCGAGCCGGTGTCAGAATCGAACCGGAGCGACTTAGCGCGCGAGGCAAGGTGGTTCGGAATGGTTACGTCCGCCGGCTCTAGGGGCCGTCTCTGAAGAGTCTGCCCTGGAGGAAAACGGAGGCGGGCGGGAGGGCTGGGGGAAGGGATCTGGGCCTAGGACAACTGCTGACTAATCGGCGGGCGGTGGGGGAGGGGGCTGGCCGCGCCGGCTGGGTTCTCGCGCTCGGGTGTGGGTGCAATGGTTTTTTGGGGTTGCTGGGTCTCAGCCCGCCGCTCGAGGCCCGATTTCCATCCGGGGGGAGAGGGCGAGGGTGGGGAGGGAGGAACCGCCCGCCCGGCCTCTCGAGGTGTGGGGCGCGCTCAGGCGGTGAGTACCTCAGACGCGTGACCCGGACGGCGGGGGAGGGGGCCGGGAGCCATCACGGGGGAGGGGGGCCCAACACGTGCCTGGCCCCGAGGTCCGCCCCCCCGCCCCCCGTAACGGTCAGCGTCCCGGAGGTCTGTTTAATGAAATCCAACCTACCCTTGTTTTTAACAGAAGGGGAAACTGAGGACCAAGGAAAACCGAATACTTATACCAAAGTCACCAAGCTGAGTTCGACCCAGACCGCGGGGCACACACACCTCCCCCCCCTACCACCCAGAAGAATCTTTCCTGCCCTTGACTTCCCATTCTGCCCTCTGGGCTGCCCAGTTAAGGTAGGCAGGGTCTGATGGCCGACAGCTCCATTTTAGTCAGTGAAGATGCAGATCCAGGGCGCTCCAGCCTCGTTTCTTTTGTGTGCCCACGGGCGAGTACTTCACCTTTGCTGAAGTGCCCAAGGGTAGAATGGTCGTGCTGGTGAGCGCAGGAGCTTCAGCGGATGCCCTGGCCCTAGATCCTGCCTTCTTTCCAGAACCTCAGCAACCTAGCTCAGTTGCGGAAGGGCCGGGGTTCACCCCGCATCCCTGAGCAGGACCTGGAGCCAAGCTAGTGCCTCTTTAAAGTGAACACGTATAAAGCACCAAAGCTGTGCGGGGAATACCAAGGTGAACTTCTCCCTCTGAACTCAGATCCCCTTTTCTGTGGTGGGAAGGAAAAGGGGAAAAGGAGCCATCCGAGCTGGGCTTCAGAGGGTGAGTAGGAGTTCTCTGGTTGGTGATGGGGAAGGCAGGACATTGCAGGCCGAGAAGACTTGCACATCTTTTCTACAGGAGAGTGGCAGATGCTTGAGGAAGCCCTTAGCTCCTGAAGCAGAGACTAAGCAGCCTTGTGTCTTTAGGATCCATCTTTCTCCCCTAAATCAGTTCTTAGGAATTCTGAGACAAAGACATGGCCAGGGATGAAAGGGGCCCGGCAGGCTGTGTGTGGGGAAGAGCACTGGGAAGAAGAACCTTGCTTTGTAGACAGGCAGTATCCATGTTTGGGAAGCAGAGCCTGGAGCGGCTAGGCTGGGGCAGCTGCCTCCATTTTTGCAGCCTTATCTGAGGCCAGTTGATAGCTCCATCTGCCTCCCACAAATAGTGAGACACTTCGGATTTATTGACTGGGATCCTGCCTCTGCCTATCCTATTCCTCCCCCCCCCCATCATCCTATGAGGAAAAGCCTCGATTCATCCCCATTTTTCAGACGAAGGTTGGGAAAGTGCCCAGCACACTGAGAAAGAAAGCGATGGAGCCAGGGCTCTTTGTGCTATGGCAGGGGCCTCATTCTAGGTCACTTAGAATGTGGCCCCTCCTCCAGCCCTCCTGCCCCACCTCCTCCCCAGTCTGACTGCCTATTGGCTGGTCTGGCTCCTTGGTCAAGGGCAACTGAGGCCATCTGGAACCCTAAGGCTGGACAAAGTGGAGAGGAGGGAAGATGAAGAAAGTAGCCATAGCACTAAATTTGCCTCGGAGTCTGGACCTTTCTTTTTGGCAGCCCTGGGCCCAGTTCAATCTCCCGAGACTCCTGAGCTTATCAGCATTCAGGACTTTGTCACCTGCCCACTCCATCAGTGGGTGAGATGGGAAGATGACAGAGTTCACATGGATTGTGATCTGGGCTCTACTATAGCCAGGCTGCTGGCCTGCCTCTCTAGCTTGTTGGTAAAGTACTTAAGAGGGAGTCAGATAAAAGCTTCAATAATAACTGTTGTTACTGTTTTTCTTTACCCCCGCCAGCACACAGCCCCAGGACTGCCCTTGACCATCCACAACCAAGCTATGAAAGCCAGGGACCCTACTGGCTCCCTGTCCCCAGCGCTGCCCCTCGCCTCCTCAGTCCTGATGTTACTGCTGAGTAGCCTGTGGCTGGTGGGGGCTGGCCCCAGCCTAGCCCTGGCCCCAGAGCTGCTGCTGGACCCCTGGCAGGGTGAGGGCCAAATGCATGGACCACGTAGGAGGCTAGAAACTGGCTGCTCTGATCATGCAGGGATGAGACCTGTGCCCCGGGGAAGATTTGCCTTGGGAGCATGTACAACCCACCCACAGACCCTTGTCTGTAATGGCTGGAAGCTGTGGGTAGTTCGCTTCTCACTGGATCCCTATCTGACAGCTGTTCTCTGAGACAGCTGGAGCACCTGCTTCTTAATAACAGCTCCAGTTTACAGTTGAGCAAAGGATGCTCAGGAGAGGTTAAGCAGTGTGCTAAAGGTTAAACAACTTTGTGGGAGTGGAGTGGCTCCAGGGTTGAACCAGGCAGTCTCACTGGAATTTGTGCTGTCAGCACCTGTAATCTCAGCACTGGAGAGGTTGAGGATCAAGTTTGAGGCCAGCCTTCATAGTTCCAGGTGAACCTGAGCTACATAGGAAGAACCTCCAAAACAAAAACCAGGCTCAGTGGCTTCCCTCTATAATCCTAGCTACTTGGGAGGCAGCAGTGAGGAGGACTGAAGTTTGAGGCAAAAAGTTGAGATCTCTGCCCAGGCTGGTTGTAGGTAGGCATAAGTTTAAGATCCATGAGCACTGGTGGCTCACACCTGTGATCCTAGCTACTCAGGAGGCTGAGATCTGAGGATCTTGGTTTGAAGCCAGCCTGGGCAGAAAAGTCCCTGAGAGACTCTTGTTTCCAATTAACCACTCAAAAACTGGAAGTGGCACTATGGCTCAAAGGGTAGAGCACTAGCCTTGGGCACAAGGAGGCTCAAGGACAGCACTCAGGCCCTGAGTTCAAGCCCCACAACAGACAAAAAAAAAAAAGCAAAGAGGTAGGTCTCGGAGTGTGGTTCTCATGGTTGAGAGCCTGCCTAGGGTGCACAAGTCCCTGAATTCCAATCCCACTACTGCATAACAAAAACTGCAGTAGGCCTGGTGTGAAGGATTTGGTAAGCATTCCATATGATCATCTTTACACTGCCCGGGACATAGTGAGAAGACACGGCGGTGGGTTCCTTTAACACAAGGTGAAGCCCCTGCAGTGGCTGGTGATAGCCTGGTTCCTGGGAAGGGACAGGTGGCTCAGGAGGGGGGTAATAGTTCCCGCCCCTTCACCCCCAACCTAGCACACCTGGAACAGCCTCAGGAGTTGGAACCAGTAACCTGGCATTTACGCCTTTTCTTTTTCCCAGTGCACCGGCTGCTGACCCATGCCCTGGGCCACACGGCCCTTCCCGGCCTTCTCCTGAGCCTGCTGCTCCTACCCATTCTGGGCTGGCGACAAGAGTGCCGCCTGGGCACACTGCGCTTCCTGCACACCTCCGCCCTGCTCTCCTTGGCTGCTGGGCTGCTGGCTGTGTTGTTGGCAGGCCTAGGGGTGTCTAGGGCAGCCGGAAGCTGTGGATACATGCCTGTCCACCTGGCTATGCTGGCAGGGCAGAGTCACTGCCCCAGACAGCCCCAAGAGGCACTGCCACCATGGCTGTTGCCCTGGCTGCTCCTCGGCCTGACTTCATTGCTCAGCTCTGAACCGCCCTTCCTGCAGCTGCTCTGTGGCCTCCTTGCTGGCCTGGCCTGTATCCTTTGTCTGAACCCATGGTTCACCATGACCTCATTGAAAAGACCCCAGGAGGCTCTTTGGGAACAGGAAAATGGTGATTTGAGGCCAGCCTGGACAAAAGTTAGTGAGGCTTCACATCAAAATTAAGCTTGGGGGGCTGGGGATATGGCCTAGTGGCAAGAGAGCTTGACTCGTATACATGAGGCCCTAGGTTCGATTCCCCAGCACCACATATACAGAAAACGGCCAGAAGTGGCGCTGTGGCTCAAGTGGCAGAGTGCTAGCCTTGAGCAAAAGGAAGCCAGGGACAGTGCTCAGGCCCTGAGTCCAAGGCCCAGGACTGGCCAAAAAAACAAAAAAAAAAAAATTAAGCTTGGCATAGGGGTACATGCCTGTGTCTGGGAGACCCTCATGACCAGACCAAAGGTAGAGTGTGGCTCAAGTAATAGAGCGTCTGACTAACAAATGGGAGGGTCAGGTGCTTACCCTCACCTCCACCCCTCAGGCCAGAGCCCTGCAGTGAAGATGGCACCTCAGCAGGAAGGGGGAGCTGAGGGGAAGAGAACCAGACCAGGCGGAGGGCACAGCAAATGCAAATGGGACCAAACCAGGCACTCCTAGGGAACCAAGCTGGACCACTGTGGTTTGTAACATTTGCCCCAAAGACATTTCATGCCTGTGGAGAAAACTGCCACCAGAGAGTAGGCCAGCCTCTGCAGCCTGTTTGATTAGGGAGAGCAATCGCCCAGGCCTGGTTGAGGCAGGAGGGGATGTCACGGAGCTCCTGGAAGAGCTGGAGCTGACAGGCACACAGGGCCCTGGGAGCAGAGTGAGTCTGGGGGTGGTCAGGTTGTACGGGGAGGCACATCTGACTTGTCCCTTGGGTCCAGCCATGTCTGTAGGTGCCTTTCCTTCTCCTAGCCTGGACTGGTGACTTGGGGACAGCATACTCCCACAGGGCCATGGTGAGGGAACTCCTGGCATGCACACCCCTGGCTGGTTTTGGTTTTCTTTAACCAACTGCCCTGTTCTGGGTGACAGATGCTGCTGGAGCTTTCCGGTGGCTGGAGATGTCAGAGCAGCGACTACAGGTGTTGCAAGATGGCATCTTGTGCAGGACCCTGGCGGGGTTCTGGCCTCTGAGGCTCCTTCCCGCCCCAGGCAGCCTGGCTGAGCTGCCTGTCACCCATCCCACTGGAACCAGGTGAGGGGGGTGCCTTGACCCCGGCCCTGGTGCTGGGAATGTGGCAGTGGGTGGCAACCAGGCCTTCCTGTACTTCTGCCCTACAGGCCTGCAAACTCAAGACCTCCTTTGCTGGCTTCCCCTGGTGTCTGGTCTCATAGTGACAGCTCAATCCAGTTCCCACCAGGCCTGGGGCCTGCGCAGCTGACCTGGGAGGGCTCCTCGGAGGCTGGCCTGGACTGGACCCAGCCTGGATCCAGCTTTGCCCCAGGAAGTCCACTGTGGGCAGCTCTGGATGAGCAGATGCTACAGGAAGGGATCCGAGCTTCACTCCTTGATGGACCAGCCCAGGGGCCTCAGGGCCCGCTGTATCTGCCCAAGTCCTCCATCTCCTCTCTGCGGTAAGGCAGGTGGGCAGGGTGGGGTTCCCTGGGGTGGGGGCCTGCTGGGTCTGACACTCTTTCCTTGTCCCCACCAGGCTGCAGCAGCTGGAGCGCATGGGCTTCCCCACAGAGCAGGCCGCAGTAGCTCTGGCAGCCACAGGCCGTGTGGAGGGTGCTGTGTCGCTGCTGGTTGAAGGGCAGGTGGACACTGAGACCTTGGTGACTGAGGGGAGGGTGGGCCCGGGGCCCCTCTAGCCCAGGCAGAGGGTGGGGGCGCAGGCCTGCCCTGATGGCTGGAGCCCCTGCTCTGTTGGGGTACAGGAACTGGGGGAACAGGGCAGGAGAAGCCCCCAGAGCATTGCCATGATACCATGGAGAATAAAAGTGTTTGTTTATACTCAGGCTCTTCTGTTGGCATCTGGTAGGATGAATGAATGGCGATGGAGGCAGAGCACATTCGGGTGTCTGGGGACACGCTATCACCTGTGCAGCCGGAGTTCTCTCCAATGGTCTTTGCTGGGTCTTCCCTGCCAATGCCTGCCCAGCCTGGGGCCTCAGCCGCACAGTCCAGGCACAGAGACCAGGCTGAGTGGGATCCTGCAGTGACCTTTATTGTCCAGTACATATCTGCCTCATGGCACATGTCCCAGGCATCCCTTTCCTCTCCAGGTCCCACCCCCACTCAGGACACAGAAGGGGCTGGGGGAAGAACTGAGGCAAGAAGCTCCCCTGGGTAGGTAGTCATGGATTAGCACCCTGGCCTCAGTGGGAACACAGCACCAGAAGAGAGGAGAGATGTGGGGCCTCCCCCAGCCCCATCCCAAGGTTTGGCAGAGCTAGGGGACAGGCTACCCCCACAATAGTCTGCACCTGCCAAGGGCCAGAGCAGCGGCTGATGAGATGAGAAGCCTTGTACCTCCACTCCAATTCACAGAGGGAAACAACTGAGGCCCAGGTTCCTGAGTGAGGCCTCACTCACCCTCCCTCTCAGGCCCCAGACCCTGCTCAGCCTCAGGTATGTTCAGGTGCCAGAACTGAGACCTGCGGAGGACAAGGGCCGAGAAGGCAGGAGGGACCCTGAGGACATTAATAAATAGGAACCAGCTGTCCCTGGAGGCAGCTGACCAAGTCCAGGTGAGGGAGGGAGGGGCGCCTGGCATGGCCCACCGCTCAGGGCCACAGCTGTCCTCAGCCCCTTTCATTCCGGCTTCTGGGGGCCAGTATGCGGTAGTTGGCTGCATGTCTTCCCCTCTTGCCCCGAAGGAAGTTAGGGGTGCTGGCATCACCAGGACCATCCCCGGACCCTAGCTCTGGTTCTGCCGGAGGGAATGAGAAGGAGAGAGAGCATGTTAGGGGGTGTTACATGGGGTGACCACTTCCCTTCAGGGGAGCATCCTCTTCCAGGTGCAATGCACTCTGGGTCTGCAGGCTGCTCAGCCCCAACCCATGACAGCACTGGGATCTGATGGACTCTGTGCTGTCAGGCGGGGCTCAGCAGACCTTGTTTGTATGACATGTTCCACAAGCAGCCAGAGCACCATTAAAGTGTTTTTCTTTGCCTGAGAGTGAAAGTGTGCCGTCCCCATCCTCATTTCCTAGCTGGGTAAACTGAGTCTAAGGAAGAGACTATCCCCGGGTGGACTATCATTTATTTGTGTGAAAGGGCTTAACCTGAGCCTGGACCTGGGCAAGTTGGGTAGGTGTCAGGGCTTTAGTTGTCTGGTCTCTTTTTTTTTTTTTTTTTTTAAAGGGTTATGGGGTGGGAATGTGGCCTAATGGTAGAGTGCTTGCTTAGCATGCATGAAGCCCTGGGTTCAATTCCTCAGTACCACATACCCAGAAAAAAAGAAGGAAGTGGCGCTGTGGCTCAAGAGATAAAGTGCTAGCCTTGGGCAAAAAGAAGCCAGGGACAGTGCTCAGGCCTCGGGTTCATGCCCCAGGACTAGAAAAAAAAGGGGGGGGGGAGGGATATTGCTGATGGACTCTGCAGGCCCAATAAACACCAAGATCAAGTCAGATCTGGTGGGGGCTGTGGTGAGATGTGCACCATCCTTAACACCAGCTGGCTGCACCCCAGGTCTAAAGTGGAATAACAGGCCGCCTTGCTACCTGGAAAAAAAAAACAACACTAGAGGGACTACCTCTTCCAGGAAGCGCTCTATGACCATCTCCTCAGACACTCCCAAAGTTAAACAAGGTCAGGCTTGGCTACTCTGCTAGCAGGAGAGAGCACGTGGGGAGGAGAGCCCCTGGAGGGCATGTGGCCAAGCCACCAGAACTCTGATCCTAGGACACACTTGGACTTTGGTGAACACCACTGAGGGCACTGCTGGGGAGTGGGCTGTGTATCCCCTTGTCACCCTAACTGCCTGAGCCCATGTCCTGTGGGCTCAAATCTGGGGCCTCTGCAGCTGACAGCATGTATAGCTCATCACAGGAATGTACTGCATCCTTTGTTAGGGCCCAGGGTGACACACAACCCTAGCTCCAGTACCAGCTAGGCCAAATCCTGGCCCCACCCTGCCCCAGCTAGGTAGCTACATCTGGAATGTGGCGCTAATACTCTCGCCGTGCCCTTGAGATAAATGAAGGTTTTCTCTGGATGTGTTGGTGTGGTTCTGACCCAGGTCTCCTTCAGGTCTGGTCAGCATGAGTTGGTTATGACATGTTCTGTTTTGGAGCCCTGATTTTTCCACTGGGCCCCACTCAATGCCTGGTCAGGTGAAGAACAGACTTAGGGTAGCCTGAGCCATCATTGTCACTGTCACTATCCCTGTGATTGTGGGAGCGGGATGGGTATCCACTAAGTCTGTTTGTTCATCTGAGAAATGGTCTCAGTCACTTGGCAAGCTTATCATAGGGCTGGAGCTGACCGGTGCCCATCCAGGCCCAGCTGGTAGCTGTTACTGTTTCCCTCACAAGGTTGGCGCCACACCGTCAGCACCCATTGGGTCTTAGGTTGTGGCCAATGAGGTGAAGGCTAGAATCTTTTCTTTGGGCATTGGTGGTTCCTTGACCACCCACCTCCCCACCTCCAGGGTTCCATTTCCCCGTGTCCCTCCACCGCACCCTCCAGGCCCAACCCAAGCAGGCTCAACAATGGAGCCACACTCTCCCAGGCTGGTGTCTGACACTCTCTCCCTCACCATCAGGCAGAACTGGCTGAAGGCAGGCAGGGGTAGACCCAGGGCCATAGGCACCTGGAGGAGTCTCATCTAACTCCTTTCCTAATGCTCCTCTGGAAGGAGGGGAGAGGCACCTAAACAATGCCGGGATTTGGGTCCTTGGTCTTTTGTGTCCAAGGGTCTACAAAGCCCTGCGAGTGAGGAGGCCATGAGGGACAGGTGGCAGCAGGCTTCAAGTGCAAGCCTGGCTGAGTCTCCCATGAGACCTGGGTCTCCCATCCTAAGGAGGGGGCAGGGCTTGCCTGGTTCCAGGTAACCAGATGGGTGGGGAGGAAGGTCTGGGAGACAGTCCTAACCTTTCTAGAAGCCCCAGAAGCCTTGCAGCTGGGGGAGGGGTTAGAGAGAGCCTGGGCTGGGGGAGGGGCTTTAGAAACATACTACATTTTCCAACTTCTACATCTTTCCACCTCCACTTGGCCTCACCAGGAATCTTTCTTGACTCAATGCCAATGTCCCCTCTTCCAAGAAGTCTTTGCCAGGCTGCTCTTTGGCACTCCCCCTCCTCCTCCATCTAACAGACATGGAGGAGTCCCTAAAGCTGATGGATAGTTCTGTGGGCAAGAACCCCAATGCCCATGCAAGCTGGCATCCCAGTAGGTGCTCCCTGTAGTTCTGTGGGATGCAGGCAGCTTGGCTCTAATTTTGACCTTCCTTCCTGCGGGGGCCTCAGTTTCTCCTCAGTGTGCTGACAGGGAGGCTGCAGTGGGCAGAGGGCAGCTGGGAAGGCCTCTGAGCAGGAGTGGAGCCCAGCCAGGCCTGTGGGCAGCCCATGCCATCTCCCCAGCTATGGGCTCTGGTTTAAGAGCAGAGATGTCCTCAGTCTCACCCCTCAGAAGCCAGGCATAGAGAAAGGCTCTGCCCATGTAGTGCCCAACATCCTCCTATGCCACCTTGACCTGCCTTCTAGAACCTTCTTAGTGTAAATTATGCCAGATTCTGCACTTTGGCCCTCAGCTCTCAGTAATCTCAAGGAACAAGTGTTTCAGGCCTCCCTGGCCTCTCAACCTTTGCTCTTCTTGTCCACTTCCCCCCCATGCTTTTTGTTCTTCTGATCTCCACTGGGACATCACCTCCTCCAGGGTGCCTTCCTGCCTGCAAATCCCTCCACCCCCACCCCAGGCCAGAGCCAGAAGTATTTCTGTACTCCACCTCGGTATATCTCATTTGGCTGTCTCTTATCAGAGTCAGTGCTTACCCCAGCTGCTGCCCCCCCCCCCCCGTGTGAGGGTAGGACTATACGGGTGCTTGATCCTGTGCCAGCCGATGCCCAGCACAGAGCACGCAGTCCTTCACTCAAGAACTAGTTTTACGGAGCCTTTGCTGTGCTAGATTCCATCTACTGGCCTGGACCCAGCACCCAGAGGCACCTTCTGCATGCCCAGGCCCCTGTGGAAGGACTGCCCCTACCTGCCCGCCCTGCCGTTACCTGGCCAGATGATGGCTTCCAGTAGGCTGACCCGTCTGGCCAGGAGCTCCAGCTGAGCCTGCTGCTGCAGGAAGCTGTGTAAGCTAGGAGCCTGATGGGAGATCAGAAGAGCAGACAGTGCGAGTCTGGCCTCCAAGGGCTGGGCCAGGAGCCCAGGGGAGGTGAGGGGCACATGCCAGGAGCCTGGACAGGTATCTCATGGAGAACTCTGTCTCCCCTCCTAAGGTAGAAACAGGGCTTGCCTGGCTCCTCAAGCAGCCAGAAGGGTGAGGCACCACAGAGTTGAAGGAAGCGGTGAGGGACAGGCTTTCTTTTTCCTTTGCCAGTCCTGGGGCTTGAACTCAGGGCCTCCGCACTGTCCCTGAGCTTCTTTTGCTTAAGGCTAGCGCTCTACCACTTAAGCCATTGTGCCACTTTCAGCTTTTTCTGTGTATGTGATACTGAGGAATCAAACCCAGGGCTTCATGCATGCTAGGCAAGTACTCTACCACTGAGCCATATTCACTCTACCACTAGGTCACATTCCCAGTCAGGGACAGGCTTTTTGACTCCGTAAAAGGAAATGTGAAACAGATGAGGACCAGAAGGGGAACTAGAAGGGATACCTGGGGCAGGGTCCTGTGACTGCCTCTGGAGGCTTATGGAGGAAGAGGGTTCTGAGGGTTCTGGGTAGTCAGTATACTACCCAGAATCCCCTGGCTCCTGAGCCTGTCTCTGTCACCCACAGTCACCTGCACTTCTGGAATCTATTTCCATGATCAAATGTCCTGAGAGCTTAGAGACTGTCACCCATGATTTCCCTAAAGCAGATCTGTTAAGTCATAATCCTTCTGTGGGCCTGAGCTCTGATCATACTACCTATGAGCTCCTGCATTGCCAGAGCCTGTCTCTGTTACCCACAATCCCTTGTCAATTTAGTTTGATTTGATTACCCATTATTCCTCTCATGCTTGAAATCTGTCATCTCTGGTACCCTGCATGCCTGGAAAGTACATTACCCACAAGGCCCAGAGGCCCAGGTCCCAACCCCAGGGTGGGGCCTGGGCTTCCAGGGCCCTCAATCCCCTGTGGAAGGTGCACCAGTCTTTGAGGGACAGGTGGTCTTGGCCTCCTGCTTGGAGCAAGTACCTTCTCCAGCCTCATGATGGGGCTTGGGAGGACTTGGGGAAGGCTGGCAGGCAAGGGGCTGGGCTGTCTGTCCGTCTGTCTACTCACCATAGAGCCCAATCATTGTTTCCAAGATTAAAACCCTCTCAGCTAAAATCTTCAAAGCCTCGCGTAGTTGGTGCAACCCCTCCCCCTGTGGAGGAAAGAGACAGATGCAGCCGAAATGGGGGCACAGGGGGAGCCCCGCAAGGCCTGACAGCGGCCCATGCTCCACCTGGGACATGCACCTACCTTTCCCATTGCCCCACTTGCCACAGCTCAGGGCCAGGGACTAGCAAAGAAGACCAGGGGAAGGACAGAGGGGGCATAACAGGCAGAAGCAATCCCGAAAGAACTCTCCCCTCCTTTCCCCCTGACTCCAGTTGATTGCACACTGGGGGGCACTGACTTGTAGGGGCAGAACTGCTATCTCAGAGGGGGTTTCTGTTTTTGAGACAATGTCTCACTTCCTGCTTGGGATGAGCCCTCCTAGTCCACCGATTTTAGGCTTCCTGTAGTAGGATTACAGGCATCGGCACAAGGCCCAGCTCTTCGTTGAGAAAGATACATGTAGATACACGTCTGGCCTCAAAAACTTTTCGGCCAGCAGTTGCCTCAGACCATAGTCTTTCCAATCTCATTCTCCCAGGGATTTGCCCAATTTTTGGTTGAGATTTGCCGGGGGGTGGGGGGGTGGGGTGGGGAGGGTGGGTGTCCTTTTGCCCAGGTGTGGCCTCAAATCCTGATCCTCCCAATCTCTGCTTCTGAAATAGCTGGGATTACAGATGTGAGGCATCTTGTCTCCCTTTGTCCCCGAGGTATGGTGGTCTCAAACTGGAACTACAGGTCTGTGCCACCATACCCAGCTCTCCATTTAACTATTTTAATTATCTTTGACTCTTTTTTCCCTTCGCTGTCAAATCAGTACCCAAAGGGTCTCTTAGCTCCATTGACATCTGTCTGTCCTTGCTGCCTCTACTCCCAGCTCCAGCTCCCATGCTCTCTCACCATGAGATCACGACAACTTCTCACCTAGTCTCCTTTGGCTTCTCTTATGGTGCCTCCTTCTCACCTGTTCTTATGGCAACCAGAGGAATATTCTGAAACAAAACCCTAACCACATCACTACCCTGCTTAGAATATTCCAGTGTTCATAAAACAAAGTTCAAATTCTTTAATATTGGCTCCTAAGTCCTGAAAGCTTCTATGGCTTCTGTCTTCTTGCCTGTCACCTTAGAAGTATTTACCCCAGGCTTACTCCTACCCTAGGGCCTCTGTGTAGGATATTATAGCTCTTCTTAACCTATGTGTCATGTCTAGTCTGCATCCTCAAGTTCACTTCAGTGTCTGCCATCACAATTGACTCCCTCTGTGCTGTGGCAGTTGATCACAGGACATTCTCCTCCACTTCACTGAGGCTAGCCTAAGGGTGGGCACTGTATCCGCAAGGGCATCTCTGTTTACAGTGCCCAGCCCCAGGCCTGGCGCTCACAGAAGAGAAACTCAGGGTGTGGCAGAAGGTTTCCTGGTTCATTGTGGAGCATAAAAGTCTAGGCTCTAGTTTCAGCTCTACATGTATTCTCTGCCCAGTTACGCCTCAGTTTCCCTGTCTGAATAAGGGGTGAAGGCATCCATGTATCTATCTAGACAGGCCACTCAGTTCCTGCAGTACATGCCTGTGACCACAGGGCGTCACTACTTAGCCACAGGCAGGCCGGGCTAACCTCTGAACAGCAGTGCTGAGGTGAAATGTACGCAGGAAACAGCCCCAGACCCCAGACCCCTGTCCTATCTGCTTCCAACAGAGCTGGTCCCCCAACCCCTAAGCTTCATGCAACTCACAGCCCTGAGAGGGCCCCTCCCCAGCAGGCAGCAAGCAAGGACAGAATGGCAGGTGGGCAATGGGGAGGACAGGAAACAGGCAGGGATCCTGTTAGCTCAAGGGTCCCCTCTCCCAGGTCATGCTGAATTCAAGATCTGATCTGGGGGGCATCTACTAGGGCTCCACATGCAGGGATGTTTTGACTTTGCCTCCCCTTGCTCTCCTGGGCTCAGTGGAGAGTCTGTCCCCAAGCCCAGGTCTCTGGAAGAGGAGAGTGAGGGTTTTTGGGGACTCCTGGCTCAGCCTATGCCCACACTGGCAGTAGTTCTGGAGCAGTGAATGGGAAAGGAGATAGAACGAGCAGCTTGATAGAGAGCAGGGCTGCAGGAGTCATGGGTAACACAGGGGAGGACTCGTGCAGGGTGGGGGGGGGCTCCCATGGCTGTATCCATCACTGACCCCACAATCAAGAACCAAGAAGGCAGGGTAGGTACTGGGCTGTCCACATCCTCACCAACTAGTGGCTGCCAGGAAGTAGGTATCCCAGCCAGACTGCATGTGTGGGGAGAAGGGGAGGGAAGTGTACCATGAGTTGTTTCTCCTATAGGTGTCTGCCCCTATTTTTTATTTATTTATTAAACAAAATTTTTTTTGACAAGGTGTTGTGCAAAAGGGGTACAGTTATATAGTAGGGCAGTATATACATTTCTTGTGTTATCTTACACTGTGTTTTTCTTTCCCTTCCCTATGTCAGGTAGACATATATACAAACACAATGTACCAAGAACATATATGTCTTCCCCTATTTTGACCATTCTGTTCACTGCAATTATCTCCAAAGATTGTGAAGCTCTTCAGGACTCCAAATAAATCATGGGATTTCTGTGGCTGTGATTTCTACATCTTCCTTCCCATATCCTCTGTGTGCAGTGCCTATGACAGTTTCTAGGCCCTCTCCCTATTCCTCATGGCTTCCTTTATATCTATTGAGCCCATTTTCCATGTTCTCCTTTGCATTTGACAGTTTCTAGGCTCCTCTTGTCATTCCTTAGGGGGTCTCCTCCGAATGTAATGAAACCCTGGCCCTCCTGCTGTTTCAGAGGGCTTTTAGGTAAGGGTGGAGTTAGGGCTTTTGACCTTAATAGCCATGTTAAACATACATAATGGTTTCAAGGCTGCTCTTTCTTAGTTTTCTGGATATCCTACACATATGGCAGTGTCTCTTTTCACCATTGGGGCCCTATGTACTTTACCCTTTCTAGGCCTCCCCTCCTTTTCATGGCTTTCCTAGGGCCCCCTGTTGCCTCCTTGTGGGGATACTGTCTTCCTGCTCTCTTCCTCCCACCGATAGGGGAGCAGAAGCAGTTCCTGGAGGATCTCTATGAAAGCAGGGGTGGGAGTGGGAAATGCAGTCTGGCTTGGGCCAACCCAACCCTCTCAGCAGAAATGGGCAGGGTTTTCCTGGCCTAGACAGTCCCCAAGGGAAGGTGGGGAGGGGAGCAAGGACAGAGACCCAGAGCTTGGGGTCTGTATGCTGATCATGCTGGCTCTGTCCCCCACAGTGGAGTGAATAAGGTGGGGCTGGGAGCCTGGGGGACCAGGCTGGGAATGTGGATGTGAGAGAATTCTCTCCTGGGCACTTTTAGTGGGAGCAGGCAGGGGGAGTCAGGGCTGGGTCAGAGCTTACCCAGTGGCTCTTCTCACCAGGCTCTCCCTTGGGGCCAGGGTTTCCCTGCAAAGAGGAGCCAGAGACAGAAGTAAGCATGCACAAAGCATGCACACACATGCACACAAAAATGGGGGAAGGAGGAGCCGAAAGAATGAGCGAGAATGATAAATATGATAACTAATTAAGAAGCACTGAACACGCCTTAAATTGTAGCTCTTTCTACAGCAGTAAATTGTTGTTGTTGTTATTATTATTTTGTCTCACTACTGAGGCTTAAACTCAGGGCCTGGGCTCTGTTCCTTAGCTTTTTTTTTTTTTTTGGCCAGTCTTGGGGTTGCACTCAGGGCCTGAGCACTGTCCCTGGTTTCTTTTTGCTCAAGGCTTAGCACTCTACTACTTGAGCCACAGCGCCACCTCTGGCTTTTTCTACATATGTGGTGCTGAGGAATCGAGCCCAGGGCTTCATGTATGTGAGGCAAGCACTCTACCGCTATACCACATTCCTAGGTCCTCTTTTAGCTTTTTTGCTCGAGGTTGGCACTCAACCATTTAAGCCACAGGTCGTTTCCAGCTTTTTGGTGGTTAATTGGAGCTAAGATTCTCATGGACTTTCTTGTCCGGGCTGGCTCAGATCTCAGCCTCCTGAGTAGCTAAGTTTACAGGTATGAGCCTTTGGCACATGGCACTTATAACCTTTTGAAGTTTAGCACATTAAATAAATGGGGGCTGGGAATATGGCCTAGTGGCAAGAGTGCTTGCCTGGGATACATGAAGTCCTAGGTTCGATTCCCCAGCACCACATATATTGAAAAGGCTGGAAATGGCGCTGTGGCTCAAGTGGCAGAGTGCTAGCCTTGAGCAAAAAGAAGCCAGGAACAGTGCTCAGGCCCTGAGTCCAAGGCCCACGACTGGCAAAAAAAAGAAAGAAAAGAAAGAAATGGTAAATAAAGGGGAAGGAGAGGAGGAGACATGAAGGAAAGAGAAAGAAGGATTTATTGAAATGAACTCCAAAAAAGTGGAAACAAGAGGATTAATGTTATTTTACTTCTTGTTTGTTGTTTTTTTTCCTTCTCCTTTGTCACTGTTTTTGATTTCTGTACCTTTTGTCCTTGTATGTAAGTTTATGTTTTGGGGAGGGTAAGGGGGAACACAGAAATGGTAGGACAAAGGGTCAACAAATGCAGCAGTGATACTCACTAAACACTATGTTGAGAATGAACTACTGTTTACAACTTGTGGGGGAGAGGGGTCAGGAGGGAAAACCTGGGAGAAAAAAAGGGAAGAAAAAAGAAAACATGAGGAAGGAGGATGGGGAATAAGGAGGGAGGAGACAGAATAAACACTTAGAGCAACAGCTAGATGGGCTGGGACCATAGCGCAGTGACAGAGCCCTGGCCTAGCATGCATGAGAACCTAGGTTTCATTCCCAGCTC
This sequence comes from Perognathus longimembris pacificus, assembly GCF_023159225.1. NCBI lineage: Eukaryota > Metazoa > Chordata > Mammalia > Rodentia > Heteromyidae > Perognathus > Perognathus longimembris. The sequence goes on along the minus strand of NC_063163.1, from coordinate 91,051,068 downwards.
TGCAACAGAGAGCGAGAGAGAGAGAGAGAGAGAGAGAGAGAGAGAGAGAGAGAGAGAGAGAGAGAGGGAGAGAGAGAGAGTTGTGTTGGACTAACATTGCATAAAAAACAAAGCAAAACAAGAAATGGTTGAAGGCAATGGAATGTGGGGAAGAGCAGGCAGAACTGGAGAATATTCTACCCTAGGCATATGCAAAATTGTGCTCAAGCAGAAATTTTCAGTTACTAGCCTAAGGAGTTAGAGGTTGGAGATGAGACCTTCTAGAAGGAGGAAACAGGGAGAATCCTGGAAAGCAGCAAACCCAAAGATCCAAGTTGCAGAAATGCTCCCACTAATTATTGGCTGTCCCCTGAGCTGCCCTTCCACAGGGCAAAATTTCAGGGAGCCCAAGGGAGAAAAACCAGAGCATACTGGGGCTGGGGATATGGCCTAGTGGCAAAAGTGCCTGCCTCATATACATGAGGCCCTGGGTTGGATTCCCCAGCACCACATATACAGAAAATGGCCAGAAGTGGCGCTGTGGCTCAAGTGGCAGAGTGCTAGCCTTGAGCAAAAAGAAGCCAGGGACAGTGCTCAGGCCCTGAGTCCAAGCCCCAGGACTGGCCGAAAAAAAAAAAAAAAAGAAAAACCAGAGCATAGACCTCAACCACTCCCACCCCACAGAAGACAGTCTGGAACACTTACCAGTATCTAATGGAAGTTCCGAAAGGCCTGGCCTTAGGAATGAAAACCATCTCCCCAGGGCTGGGGATTTTCACGGGATTGAGGGCAAAACAGGGATTGAGGGCAAAACAATGGACTTTCTCTAATAAAACCTAAAATCAAGACTCTGAAAGAACAAGATGGGCTGGAGGCCCATGGCTTATGCCTGTAATCCTAACTACTCAGGTGGCTGAGATTTGAGGATTATGGATCCAAGCCAGCCTGTGAGACTCCTTACCTCCAATTAACTACCAAAAAGAAAAAGCCAGAATTAGAGCTCTGGTTTAAAAGTGGCAGAGTTTCATCCTTGAACAAAAAAAGTGCCCAGACCCACACACAGCCATATCAACAAATTATGCTCACAATGTAAATGATGGTCACAGTATTGGAAAAAAGCAAGACTCAAATTATATGCGGTTTACAAGAATGCACATTAAATGTCAAGGCAAAGACAAGCTGAAGTAAAAGATTTTTAAAAGATATAGTGTGTGTAAACACCAAGCATTAGAACACTGCTGTGACTACTTTCCTAGCAAACAACATATAATTTAAGAAGGGAACATTAGCTAGGGATAAATATATTAATATCAGGGCTGGAGATGTGGTTCGAATGGTAGAGTTCCTGCCTAGCAAGGCTCCAAGTTCAAACACCAGTACTGCCAAAAATAAAATCATAATTTTAGGATATAAAGACTAATAATGATAAAGAGACTAAGGTGATACTAACATCTTAAACATGAATTTATCTAATAACAAAGATTCACAATACAAAAAGCCCAAAATGTGCTGAATTAAAGGGAGAAATGGACAAATCTACATTTAGAATGAGTAAGAGAGGGTTTCAAAGAGACAAAGATAAAGACAAAGAGCCATGGGCAGCCAGACTGAAAGAGAGAGGAATCAGTTCCTAAAAAGACACAGAGTGGGGCTGGGAATATGGCCTAGTGGCTTGCCTCGTATATATCAAGTCAATTCCCCATCACCACATAGGAAAAAAAAAAAAGCTGGAAGTGGCTCTGTGGCTCAAGCAGTAGAGTGCTAGCCTTGAGCAAAAAGAAGCCAGGGACAGTGCCCTGAGTTCAAGCCCCAGGACTGGGGGGAAAAAAAAAGACACAGAGTTAACCTGGATCAGAGAAGAGGGTCAGGGGCTCTGGTTACAGGGGAGGGAGGAGTCCCTTGGAGGGGTAGGTATAGGATAGACAGCATCACTTACCTGCTGCCCCATAAAGCCTTGGGGGCCAGGCTCCCCACGTGGTCCCTGTATAGTACAAGAATGCCATTAGCTGTTGAGGCTTCTGACTTAGGGCCCCAGGACTCCCCGGAACACCTCACCCCCCGCCCTGGCTTGAGACCCCACTTGGGTACTTACTTTCTCACCCTTTTCTCCTGGGTGCCCTGGGACTCCTTGGGGTCCAGTAGGGCCTGGAGGTCCCTGAGTGACAAGACAGGGCCTCAGTCTTGGAATGGTGGAGTAGGTGGGGGATTGGGGCAGCAGTGCCAGGGAGGGAGCCCCAGCTTGGCCTGGGCCTCACCATATAATTAGTGCTTAGCACACAGTGGACAGCTCGCACAGCTCAGTGTGAAGTGATCGGGTCCCAGAGTCAGACAGTTCCCCACTCCAAGCCATGTTCTGGCCACAGTACTGACAATCTCCACCTTTCTTGGCCTTGGCAGTAACAATGCTTGCATGCTTTACAGGAACTGAATGAGAAGATTTATGGAGTGTACTTTGCATATCAAATGCTCAGTGAGAACTTGGTGAATGAGTGACTTTAAGGATGGATGGGCAGATGGCTGAATGGATTTGCACAGGAGTGAGAACACTTGAAGAATCACTTACCACATGTCCAGGAGTCCCAGGGACCCCTGTGGGTCCAGGAGGTCCAGGGGGGCCTGGAATAAGACAGAACACCCTCAGGACTGGAGCCACTAGCTGCTTTCCCCCATCAACCAATTCCATCTCTTATCCCCCAAGCCTGGTCTCAACTTACCCATAGGCCCTGGGGGACCTGGGGGGCCTGGAGGCCCAGTTGATCCCTGGGGCCAGTGGCTGCTGGTTTCTATGAAGGTGTTAGACAGTAATGGGTCCCCTGGGTGAGGAAAGATGGTGAGTAGAGTCACTTGTCTCTTGTGCAATGTCAGCTGCCCTACAGGACAGCCCGTGGCTCTGAGGGTGGGGAGCAAGGAGAGTACAGAGCACGCAGGACCAAACAGCAGGAAGACTTTGGCTTCTAATCCCACTGTAGTCTAGCTGGTGACATCTAGAAAGATGACTTCCTTGAGCCTGTACTGTCACCCAGACCTTGGACAGGAAGGAGATTGGTGGGATTCAGTGAATGGTGGGATGGAGAATAAATTGTGTCCTGTCAGGCACCACAGATGAGGCACTGATGGAGGGACCTGGCCTTCCACATGCTGGCCCCTCGTAGGTGACACTGGACTGCCAGAGGGAGGGTCAGCATTGGTAAGTGGGGCTGGAGCCTCTCCAAGTACAGGGGCTGTGGCCTTGGATCCTTTGAGTGGGCTTCCTGCCGCCAGGCCTTGTTTCTTGGCACTCTGAGGGTTCCAGGGCCTGGGGAGGGCCGGGTGCCAGGGGGTTTGGAGCATCTGGCTCTGAAGTGGTCCCCCCTTACCTTTTCCCCACCTGTGTGATCAAAGCATGTGATCTCCCCTCCCTGGCTGCAGCCTCCCTCCTCTGTGAACGAGGAGAATGAGAGTACCTACCAGACAGCTGGGTGACATGAGGCCTGCCAGGGGCAAGACTGGCACACAGAGGCAGGCCCCTGATAGATGGTCCCTGGCACCATGGCACTATTTACACTAGCCTTATCCACCCCTATTCCAACCTGCTAGGACCCTAGGGGAACTCACCATGCTGGGAGATCCGGGCATGGGGTGGTCCAATAGGAACTGGGGGTCCTGGCGGGCCAGGGGGTCCTGGGGGGCCAGGAGGACCTATCTCTCCAGGGGTTCCAGCAGCTCCCGCCTGGCCAGGCCTTCCGGGGGGGCCCTGTGGACCTGCAGTGAAGATCACAGGGGCGGGTGGACATAGGAAGGGAGAAGCTGGGGGGGCCTCGAGGTGCCAGGACAAGGTGGCTGGGGCAGCAAGGATAAGTGAGGGTTCCTCATCTTTGGCTGGCTATGAAGGGGTGGACGCAGCCAACATGGCCTCCTCTCCTCTAACCTATCCAGTGTGGACTGAGCTTTCTTCTCTCCACTTCCTACATTTCAGTTTCCCTTCTTGGAAGCCTGGGGGGGGAGGGCTGGTGTTTCTCCTGTGCTGAGCCCCCCTCCCAGTGGTCTAGTTGCTCTGGGAACTCAGGATCTGGCTGACCCCACCCCAAGCTAAATGATTGTACGTTCCCCAAGGAGCAGGAGCTGAGAGAACCGACATGGGGAGGAGGGCACAGGCCTAAAGGGGCACCCCCTAGAAGGATACTGAGCAGAGAGAGTGAGCTCAAGGGTTATGGAGTTGACATTGTGGGCACTCACCTGGTGGCCCCCTCATTCCCATGGGGCCCTGGCTGCCAGTGTCTCCCTTGGGGCCAATGGGCCCGGGCAGCCCCTGAGTTCCAGCTTGGTCTGCAGAGGATGTACAGATTAGCTTGACAGTTTTGGACTTGCCTTTGAGCCCCTGACCCCTGCCTCCAGCCCCGAAGCCAGTACCTACCATCTCGAGGGAGCAGGGGAGCTCTCAAGCTCTCTCTGGCTCCTGGCAGCCCTGGGTGAGGGGGAGTAGGCAGAAGTCAGGATCCTTACAGGGGCTGGGAGAGAGGGTGCCACCTAGATTCTCCTCCCTCAGTTTCCCTCTGGGTAAGGGCTATGGCTGGCCTCCCAGGGCTCCAGGGCTCCCCACAGATCCCATGGGGACACTGGAAGAAAACCAAGGCTCTCCAGGGGGACAGGACATGTACCAGTATCTCCCCACTTGGGAAATGTGTCCCCCATGTCCCCCACTCACCCCAGAGGCTTTCATCTCCTGGGCTTCCCCGAGCAGCTGGGGAGCCCCAGAGCGGAGCAGGGTTCTCAGGGGTAACTGGACTTGGGGTCACTGTCTGCTCTGTGACCGACAGCACAGCCACCTGTGGAGGAAAAAGAAGAGAATTCAAGTTCAAAGGCAACTCAAGCAGTAAAGTCTGTGAGATTCCATTTCTAATTTAACCAGCAAAAAGCCAGGCTGGGGACGTGCCTCAAGTAGTACAGTACCAGCTGAGCAAGCACAAGGCTCTGAGTTCAAACCCTAGTATCACCAAAATCAAAGGTGAGGGTGCACACTTGCAATTATAGTGCCTTGGGAGGTAGAGGCAGGAGGATTTCTTGAGTCCAGGAGTTACTAGCTTGGGCAACATAGCAAGATTTCATGTCAAAAAGAAAGTGGGTAGGGGGAAGTGGGAGAGCAGTGGCCCGTTTTGGGGTCACAACTGGCTGCTGCAGATTGTTTTCTGGCAAGTTCCTCACATTTCTTCATTTTTCTTTTCTTTTCTTTCTTTCTTTCTTTTTTCTTTTCTTTTTTTTTTTTTGCCAGTCCTGGGGCTTAACCTCAGGGCCTGGTCACTGTCCCTGAGCTTCTTTTGCTCAAGGCTAGCACTCTACTTCTTGAGCCATAGCACCACTTCTGGCCTTTTCTGTTTATGTAGTACTGAGGAATCAAACTCAGGACTTCATGCACGATTCCCAGTCCCATTTCTGCATTTTTCATGTTTCTACATTTAGAATCTTTTTTGTTGTTGTTGGTGGTGGTCATGGGTCTTAAGCTCAGAGTGTGGGTGCTGACTCTGAACTCTTTTGCTCAAGACTAGCACTCTACTACTTTGAGCGACAGTGCCACTTCATGATTTCTGGTGGTTAATTGGAGGTAAGAATCTTATTTTGTGTGTGTGTGTGTGTGTGTGTGTGTGTGTGTGTGTGTTGGTCCTAGGACTTGAACTCAGAGCCTGGGTGCTCTTTCTGAGCTTTTTTGATCAAGGCTAGAGCTCTACTACTTGAGACACAGCTCCACTTCTGGCCTTTGGTGGTTAATTGGAGGTAAGAGTCTCACAGATTTTTCTGCCTGGGCTGGCTTCAAACCTTGATCCTCAGATTTTGGCCTCCTGAGTAGCTCACAAGTGTGAGCCACCACTTAATTCTTTTAAAGGCCAGGTAGAGTGACTCACATCTATAATTCCAGCTACTTAAGAGGTAGAGATAGAAGGATCATATCCAAGGCCAGCTGGGACAAAGACACAAGACCCTATCCCCCCCCAAAAACAAACTAAAAGCAAAAAGGATCGAAAGCATGATTCAGGTGTTAAAACACCTGCCTAGCAAGTGCAAGACCTTGAGTTCAATTCCCAGTACTACCAAAAGAAAAAAAAGTGTGTATATATATGAGATGTATAATAGACTGTTGGCTTTCTAAACTGGACAATGGTATCATGGGACATTGGAATTAAAGAAGGGGGAGACAGAGCAAGGAGGGGAGAGTGTCTATGCTTATCAGGCTGGGATATGCCACGGGAGAGAGCTTGGTGGCTTCCTGGAGGAAGAGACTACTTCCTGGGAGGGTACAGCAGCACAAGCTGAATGGCTGGATGGGGACCAAGCAGAGGCGGAGCCTGCCTGCCAGGGAGTCAGGGCTCCCTCCCTTCCACTGCCCTGGTTGTGGTGATCTCTCCTCTGAGGTACGAGCTCACATCTGCTTTGTGTGTTAGGGAAGAGAGACAAGTACAGGGGTGCATGAAGGGATAAAAGAGGCAGGGGAAGCTGCCTATACCCACCTTTGCCTCCAGGGCCTTCAGGCGCTCCGTCAGCTCAGATACTTTGCTACAGTTGAGACAACCTACAGAGAGGAGGAGGCTGTTGGCTGTGGACAGGGGTCCTGGCATGCCCCCCCCAAATCTTCAGCCCCCAGGACAGGGGTGGAGGGAGGAGGCAGACCCTCTGATGACCCCAGCCCAAAAGGAAGTTCAGCAGGGCATCCACAAAGACTTCCTTTTCTCAGAAGCCAGTGCTAGAAATCCTGTTGTTTCAGCAGGATTATGTGGGGCCTGAAGTGTGGGCCTGGACGTTTTAGAGACCAAAACACCACAGACTGGACAGGGGCTAGCCTCAGAGGGGCCACCCTAGAGCAAGCTCGAGCTGGTCTTCCTGGCCCAGTGCTGCCCCCTCCAGGCAGGACAGGACATGGTTGCTCTCTGACTCAGCTTCTTCCTCTTTTAAATGGAGTAAAGAGGTCTTTCAGGGGTGTGTGGGGTGTGGCTACAAGGTTTGAATGAGCTGCAGTCCTAGGGTCCTGCGCCTCAGGGTACCTTGCCCAGGTCAGAGCTCCCTCTGGAGACCTTCTTCACCTCTTTGAAACTCTTTCCAGCCTATGGGACTATGTAACGGTGGGATTCTGTTCAGATCAGAACAATCACCTCCCCACTTTGGTTCTCCTCCAGGTCTCCCTCAGACCAGGTACCCCCCAAGAAGCTGCCCTAGAACCCACCTGAGAAGGACTTAGGCCTAAGGGCCATCCGCCGCATGGTGTTGCCCAGCCACACGGGTTCTGCAAGGCCAGAGGAACCTGCAGCAGGGTGATGGAGTGAGGGGAGGGTCAGGCCTCTGCTGACCGGGCCCCCCTTCGCCTGGTCAGATACCCCTGCCTGCCCCTGTAGCCCCAGAAGTGACCACCCTCCTCCTCTTGGTGCAGAGGGACATGGCCCACAATGTGGGGCAACATCCTGGGTCTCACAGGATCGGGGCTGAGCTGAAATCAGGCTGAACACCTGGCAGGTAGGCCAGGGGGCTGGCAATGGAGGAGGCTGAGGGCTTGTCCAGGTTAAGAACTTAGACCCAGCAGACAGGCTCTGGCCCTGTTGGTTACTGACCCAGGTGCCATCCTTACGGGACCTGCCTGTTTCCCGGGTGAGGCCTCTATCCCTCCCAGGCTGAAGGCCTGAGAATGGTGATGTGTACAAAGGCCCTTCTGTATGCACACAGGGATGGGTTCATAGCAGATGCTCAATAAAGGAGCCCACGACCCCACCATGTTAACTCTCCCTGCCTGACTTGTTAAGAGGAGACTAGAGTGGAACCAACTGGTTTTAAATGAAAGGCAGGAGGCCTGGCCTCTGTTCCAGGAGCCCACCCCTATGCTCCTTGGAAAGGGGCGCCGTGCCCTGGCTGGTCTGGCTTAGGAAGCCTGGTTTTCCTTTCCATACAGTTGGAGAAAGGACCAGAGCAGCCAAGCCAGGAGTGGGGGCTCCAGCTGGAGGGGCTCTCAAGCAACTGCTTCCCTCTGTACCCCCCTCCTGCCCCAGGCCTGCCTTTTAAGGCCATGAATGTTGTATTGGGGGTTGCAGGGAGGGGGGGGAGACAAGATCCAAATAAGGCGCAGGCTTGGCAGCTTGGACTTGGGCTGTGGGTTGAGACATGGAGTGAGAGGCTCCTGGAACTCAAACCAGACAGGTCCCTCTGGCCAGCCCCCAGTCAGCCCCCAGTGGGGAGGCTGCTGGGCCCTGTTCCAGGTCCCACTACAGGCCCTTCACTAAGGCTCAGCTGTCTCCCTAGCACTCAAGCCCCAGGACTAGCATGCCAGCCCCACGGGGCTGCAACTTACCACTCAGGGCAGGGACAGAGGCAAGGGAGATGTCACAATGAACCATGCATAACGGAGCTTTAAAGAGCTCAGTGTAATCCCACAGGGTAGGGAACTCTGAGTACTGAACCCTTGTTTATGCCAGGCAAGTACTCTTTCACATGAGCCATGCTCCCAGCCTTTTGGGATGGAAAGTCTTTTGTACTGTGCATGCCAGTCCTAAGGCTTGAACTCAGGGCCTCCTGTCCTTGTTTAGTTTCTTTCTTCTCCCCACCCTCCACATTCCTACTGCTCAGCAGCTTTTACTGAGGTTCCTTAGGCTTTTCTCACACACAGTCACAGGGTATTGCAGAATAATTCACCCTCCCTCTTTTTCCTTCTCTCCTTCCCCTCATCTTTCTACATATGCACATCATTACAATCATGTGCTGTGTAGAGATCTATTCATTTTTATTATTCTTTGCTCTCGTCTGTGTGTGTGTGTGTGTGTGTGTGTGTGTGTGTGTGTGTGTGTGATGTGTGTACTAGTCCTGGGGCTTGAACTTAGAGTCTTCATTCTGTCCTTAAGCTTTTTCACTCAAGGTTGGTGTTCTACCACTTGAGTCACAGCTCCACTTCTGGTTTGGGCTGGTTAGTTGGAGATAAGGGTCTCATAGACTTTCCAGTCTGGCTTCAAACCTTGATCTTTAGACCTCAGCCTCCTAAGTAGCTATGATTATAGGTGTGTGCCAGCAGCGCTTGGCTTCTCTGTGATGAAGCTCTGCTTCTCCCACTATTCTAGCATTTTCTTTTTCCATAGCATTTTTTGTACTCAGACAGGGAATAACTGTTGTTTCTTGGTTTCTCAGGTGACTGCCACCTGTCTGTCCTGGGATAGAACCTAGTCCCACCTTGTGCCTGATCAAGAAAAGTATCCAGGGGCTGAGAATGTGGCTTAGTGGTAGAGTGCTTGCCTAGCATGCATGAAGCCCTGGGTTAGATTCTTCAGTAATACATAAACACAAAAAGCTGGAAGTGGTGCTGTGGATGAGGTGGTAGAGTGCTAGCCTTGAGTGAAGGAAGCTCAGGGACAGTGCTCAGACTCTGAGTTCAAGCCTCAGGACCGGTTAAAAAAAAAAAAAGAAGAAGAAGAAATAAAGAAAAGTGTCCAGCACCCAGTAAGGCCTCATGGGCCTCAACAAAACTTTGGTTGGTGAACATGTAAATCATGGGCTGGAAATAAATTTCAAGCAAGTGCTCTAAAGAAAATGCACAACGGAGATGGGCACCAGTGGCTCACACCTGTAATCCTAGCTACTTAGGAGTCTGAGATATGAGGATCGCAGTTCAAGGCCAGCCTGGCTGCCCAGGAGCCCATAAGACTCATCTCCAGTGAACTAATCACCTGAAAACCGGAAGTGATGCTATGGCTCAAAGTGATAGAGTGCTAGCCTTGAGCAAACAGAGCTCAGGGACTGTGCCCAGGCCTTGAGTTCAAGCCCCACAATTGACCAAAAAAAAAAAAAAAAAAGAAAATATACAACCAGAGCTGGATGCAGCTCAGTGACACACTGCTTACCCAGCATGCACCGGGCCCTTTGTTTGAGCCCTAACTATCCCTCTCTCACTTCTCTCCTCTCCTCTTCTCTCTCTCTCTCTTTCTCTCTCACACACACACACACACAGAGGCAAATAATACGTACATCAGACCCCAAGTGACTCAACAATTGAACACAGATGTCCTAATGTCAGTCAAGAGTATCCTGAGGGCTGGGATGTAGCTCAGTAGCAAAGCACTTACCTAGAAAGTGCAATGTCCTTAGTTCAATCCCCAGTACCAAAAAAGAAAAGACAAAAAAACAAGTAGTCCTGAGTTATTCATCAATGGACTCATAGCTTGAATTGCTTTTCGAACTCATTTGTTTCTAGACATTTCCTCAGGAACCATGAAGAGCTAGAAAAATGAACAGAAACATAGCCAGACTAGAAAAGAAAGATTAGGGTTGGGTGCTAGGGGCTCATGCCTATAATCCCAGCTATTTAGGAGGCTGAAATACAGAGGATTGAAGTTCAAGGCCAGCCCAAGCAAAAAGTCGATGAGGAACACCCCATCCCCCATGTCAACTAATAAAAAGCTAGGTGTGGTAGTGAGTGCCTGTCATCCTAGCTACCTAGAAGATGTAAGCAGTCCAGTCTAGCCTGGACAAAAGCAAGACAGTATTTAAAAAACTAGAAAAACAAGAAGGATTCTGTGTGTATGTATGCGTGTGTGTGCATGTGCGTGTGCGTGTGTGTGTGTGTGTGTATCTCAAGTGGTAGACCCTGCTTTGGCAAGCATAAGGCCCCAAGTTCAAATCCCAGTGTCACACCAAGGAGAGAGAGAGAGAGAGAGAGAGAGAGAGAGAGAGAGAGAGAGAGAGAGAGAGAGAGAGAGAGAGAGAAGAAGGAGAAGAAAGAAGAAGAAAAAAAAGGGAAGTGAAAGAACTTTTTCTGGAGGAGGGGCAGTCCTGGGGCTTGAACTCAGGGCCTGAGCACTGTCCCTGGCTTCTTTTTGCTCAAGGCTAGCACTCTAGCACTTGAGCCACAGCGCCACTTCTGGCTTTTTCTATGTATATGGTGCTGAGAAATTGAACCCAGGGCTTCATGTATATGAGGCAAGCACTCTACCACTAGGCCATATTCCCAGCCCCCTGTGAGATTCTCATCTTCAATTAACCAGTAAAAAGCAGGAAGTGGCCAGACACCAGTGGCTCATGCTTGTGATCCTAGCTGCTTAGGAGGCAAAAGCAGCCCCCTTCCTTATACCCACTGACCCTGACAGCCCACAGCACAGATGAGAACCCAGGCCTAAGGAGAGAGGCCATATAGCAAGACTTCCCAAACCAAGAATGAGGGTACAAGAATTTGGGGGATCCCTGTGCTTCACCCCTGTGAAGCGGGGCTTCCTCACTCACAGTTACCACTCCAATGCTTTGGCCACTCAGAGATCCAGGGACGCAGGGGCGCAGGTCCCCGTGGGAAGTGACTAGGAGATGTAAATATTTGTAGCCGGCCAGCTGGTGGCCTGAGCTGTGCAGGCAAGGGTCAGAGCTAGGCCGCTGGGAGCATCAGAGAACCTTCCAAACATGGCCAGGAGGCCTCTGGGAAGGAAGGCTCGGTCTGTGTCTGGCCTGGGCCCTTCTTTGGGGTGGGGGAAATTTCCACTCGATTCTTACACACCCACATTGTACCAGGCCTGTGCCAGGTGCACAAGCTATGAGTAGTGAGGGCAGGTTGGGGCCAGTGTAGCCAGGTGGAAGGACCCAGAAAGGTCGTGGGCAGAGGGGACAGCTACTGCCAGGGTGGGAAGATGGCCAGGGTGGGTAGAGGGGAAGGTAGAGGGGAAGATGAGGTGTGCAGGAACACAGTGGGGAGCCTCCCAGATAGGAAGAGAAGTAGGTGGGGGCAGGGAGGCAGAAGCAGACAGATTGGCACTGTGTCTAGGTCTTGGGACTCTGAGCCTATGAAGCAGAGCATAGGCCTGGCTCTGTCTGCACCTGGCTCAAGATGCATTTGGGGGGTGCCCAGCCCCTAGGCCTGGGAGGGCCCAAAAAGGAGGCAATCTCTCGGAGGCCTTTGTGCTGTGTGGCTCGATGGGGCACCGACAGGTACACAGAGGACAAAGACAGGAGGGGAAGCAGGGGCAGCCAGGTTCCAGGGAGCCCTAGAGGCAGGGAAGGGGGGCTGGGAGTACCGTGTCATAGCAACTGGTCCTCAGCAGAACATACATGCCTGGGGCATTTGGGGTGAGGGATCAGACCCAGGCAGGCCCAGAGGAGACCGTTAGGTTCTGCCTGCCTTCCTGCTGTGGCCCTGGCGATGTGCCCAGCAGGCCCCGCCCCTGGCCCACCCCAGCCGCTTGGTACATCCTGGCCTTGGCTCCTTCTCATCCATTGTTCCTACTGAGCGCCACTGTTTCCATGAGCAGGCGGCCAGGTGGGTGCCTCTGCCAGGCCCTCCATTCACACAGCCTCCCTCCCCGGCTGGCTGGGTCTTCATCCTGGCTCTCTTGTGCTGAGTGACCCTGGGCCAGTCTTGGGGCCTTAGTTTCCCCCTATGTAACACAGGGCGTATTCTAGCTCATCCTCATTCACTATCCCAGAATAACACCCAGTCTTCCGAGGGGAGAACTAAAATCAAGAGCAAGGAAGTCTTTCATTGTTCCCAACACAGGGTGTGGAAGAAGGGAAAGGGAGACAACTGTGAACCATTTGCTAGGTGCTAGGCAGGACTGCCCCCTTCCTTCCTTCCTTCCTTCCTTCCTTCCTTCCTTCCTTCCTTCCTTCCTTCCTCCCTCCGTCCCTCCCCCTTTCCTTTCCTCCCTCCTTTTTTTTTTTTTTTTTTTTTGTCAGTTGTGGGGCTTGAACTCAGGGCCTGGGTGCTGTCCCTCAGCTCTTTTGCTCAAGGCTAGAACTCTACAACTTTGAGCCACAGTTCCACCTCCAGTTTTCAGGTGGTTAATTGAAGATGAGAGTCTCAACAGACTTACAAACCGAGGCCAGAGAATCATATCATCCAGGCTAGCTTTGAACCACAATCCTCAGATCTCAGCCTCCTGACTAGGATGACAGGCCTGAGCCCCCAGTGCCCAGCAGGACTAGCTGCTTCTCAATCCTCAGTGACCATCAAATAAAGACAGCATTCAGAGACATGAAGTTGCAGCGAGTCACACAGCGCTGAGTAGCTGGAGCAGGGCTGGGTTCTGAGATGACAGACTCACCCCTGGCTGCTCTGAGGATGCAGCTTTGGGGCTCTAGGGTCTGTCTGGGCTGTGAGCAGTCACAAGGGCAGCTGACAGCTGCGGGAGGAAGGGCCAGCCATGTCCCCACACCTCTCCAGTCCCCCATCCTCCCAAGCAGGGCAGTTTTCCAGAATATTCAGGCCTGGACATCCGCTCCCCCTTTTAGGGGGGGAGGGGCCTTCCTGTCTTAGGGGGCCGTCATCTTAGGAGTCCCCATGGACTCCTGCACCCCTCACAGCTCTGCAACATTGCAGGGGAGTATATGTGACCACTGACTCATTTCATAACAAAGATACTGGGGCTTGAGCTGGGGAGAGGTGGGAAGCCCCGGCCTGCATTGCTCTCCTCCAACCCTGGATTCTTTGCACAGTGACTTACACAATGTGGGGGGTGGGAGGAGTCCGGGGCCCAAGGCCACACAGCTGGTGGATGGTGACTCTGGCCAGGCCTCTGAGAGCCTGGATAACTGGTCCCCAGGCCTAGAGGGGGCTGAGACATCAGGGCCTGCCTCCAGTGCTTCAGCCTGCCTCCTCGTGGGCAGGACCCCAGCTCTTGGCTGACCCTTGTATGTGTGCCTCCCGTGGCTAGATGCAAGGGCTTAGGGCTGCCCCACGGGTCCTCTGCTCACACCTGTGTCATGGACCCCCGCCTGGAAGGTCTGTCCTTGGTAGAGTAGCCAGACATTAGCCTTTGCTTGTCTGGCCAGCCTGAGGACCTGAGCCTGGGATTTGCCCTCACTTCCTCTATGGGGCTCCTTGGCAAAAGTCCGCTGGCTGGCTCTTCTTTCACATAGGCCTTTTTTCACCATCCCGTCCAGCCTCAAGGAGGAAGAGGGAGCTGTTTTGGGCTCCCAGTCCCTCTCATGGGGGGAGTCTGTCCTCCCTCTGGCCACTCATTCCTCCCCAGCTCCACTGGGCAATCCCGCCTCACACCAGAGCCCCAGACCTACTGTCCTTACTTCCTGGGGAATTCTGCCCCATCTCATTGCTTGACTCTGAATTCTGGTCTCTGCCTCTGGCCCCCAGTTACTCCATCATGATGAACCAGGTTGATATAAATCTCTCAAGAAGTACTTATGAGGCTGAGAGTGGTGGCTGACACCTGTAATTCCACCTACTTGGGAGGTCAGCTTGTGCAAAAAGTAAGTGGGGCCCTGTTTTAACCAACATGCTGAGCATGGGGGTGGGGTACACCTGCCATCCCAGCTACTCAAGAGATGTAAATAGGAGACTCCAGATTGACCCCAATCATGGGACTGTATTTGAAAAGCAGTAAAGCCAAAAGGGATGGATGTGTAGCTCAAGGGGTTGGTAGAATGCTTGTCTAGCAAGTGCAAACCCCCGAGTTCAAACTCAAGCATTTCTTCCATTAACTCCACACCACCAGAATCCTGAGGTGTGTTGTCGGCCATCCCCACTGCTGGAACCAAAATACATCCATCCTGTATAGCCGGGCACTGGTAGCTCACATCCAGAATCCCAGCTACTCAGGAGGCTGAGATCTGAGGATGGTGATTCAAAGCCAAAATAGACAAGACAAACCTGGACAACTCTTATCTCCAATGAACTGTCCCCAAACCAGAAGTAGAGCTGTGGCTCAAGTGGGAGCGCATCACCCTTGAGGGAAAAAAAAACTAAGAGACAGTGCCTAGTCCTTGAGTTCAAGCCAAGCCCCAGGAGCAGCACGCGTGCGCACACACACACACACACACACACACACACACACACACACACACACAGGTTTTTTGTTTGTTTGTTTGTTTTTGCCAGTCCTGGGCTTGGACTCAGGGCCTGAGCACTGTTTGTTTGCTCAAGGCTAGCACTCTGCCACTTGAGCCACAGTGCTACTTCTGGCCATTTTCTATATATGTGGTACTGGGGAATCGAACCCAGGGCTTCATGTATATGAGGTAAGCACTCTTGCCACTAGGCCATATTCCCAGCCCCCACAGGGACACATTGTAACTAAGGCCTTGAGCTGCTTGCGGCCCACACATTCAATGCCTCTTTCCACAACGTGCCTCGGACTAGCTTCTGGGGTTCATTCTAGGCCAGTTCACCCCCTGTGGAGCCATGTTTGGGAATCAGTGAGCCCCCAACTCTCCCATATGTATATGGGTCAGCCGGACAGCTGGGGTACAGATGCCTGGACAGATGAACAGGGCCAACAAGGACACTTCAGAGAGGAATGTGGCGGGGTTCCAGAAAGGCCTGCCGAGGGCCAGGCCCCAAGCCACCCTGAGCTGCACATGGATGAACACACTGGATGGGTGAGAGGGTTTCTTTGCTGGGACATGTTCCACACCTGAGGCCCCAAGGAAGGGGATCCAGGCAGACAGGGTTCAAATCCTGACTCTGCCATGAAGGATCTGGGCATCACCACCTCCCTGAGCCACAAGGTCCTCCCAGTGAGTACCCTACAACCCCCCCCCCCCAAAAGGCCCTACACCCCCATGTGGCATGTGTCACCATGTCATGCAGAGACATCCAGATGAGTGCTAGAGTTTGCATGTTGAGGGTTCCCCAAAAAGTGCACATATTGAAAACATGGCTCTCAGGGCCAGGAGCCTGTAAGAGGTGGGGCCTATGAGCCAGCTGGGAGCCCCACTGGCTTGCTCTCAAAGGGGAGCCCCCAGTGCCTTCCCTCCCTCCCTCCCTCCCTGATCTCTTCCTCTCCTCCCCCTTCCCTCCTTTCCTTTCTTTCTTTTCTTGCCTCCTAGCTATGAGGTTCACCCCAGGCCCAAAGCCACTGCCATAGGGCCAATCACAGACTAGAAGTCTCACAAAGGAAACCCTCTTGCCTTACTAGTGGATTGTCTCAGGTAAGTGGTTACAGTGAATAGAAGCTAACTCACACACCAAGTTGGAGGAAAGACGTGGGATGATGTGGCTTTAAGCGTGAATAACACACATGTATGATGTTCTTCCAGGGCCCTGAGGGCCTCCTGAGGGTCTCTTGAGGGAGTAAGTGGTCACCTTGAGGGAGATGGCAGACATTAGTATCTGACCCACACTGTGTTGGCCACTCTGGGCACTGGGCTGCCAGATGAATGGTGTGTGTGTGTGTGCTCGCAGTGTCTCTGGACTCAGCAGCAATCTACTGTTCCTGCACACATATTGGACACACTTAGACCATTGACTCAGGGCCACAGGCAAGAGCTGGGCTGTCTTACCTTCCTCGCAGGTCGCCCCCGAATGCCCAGGGCAGCACCTCCATTCCCGGGCAGTCACTGTCTTGTACATCACTTTGTATGTAGGCCGCACCACAGTTCTGTAGCTGCAAAAGTGTCCAGCTGGCCTGGTTCAGATGGGGGGGTCTTCCACCACCCAGCCCACTGCTCTGGACACCCCCGGGGACAAGGCCCAGTTCTTCTGCCACCTCCCGCTCCCCTCTGGGGTCTCTTTCTTCCTGGATGCTTGGAGGAACCCCCACATCTGTCAACCATCACTGTACCTCCACGACCATGTAGACAGCAGTGGACAGGAAGTCCCTGCAGGTTGGGCAAGCCTGTCCCCAGTGGTGGAGGAACACAAAGATGTGTGATCCCTGGCCACGTAATGTTCCCTTGCACTGACCACCCTGAGGCCCCAGCCTTCACCTGCACTCCCTCTGCAGCCCCCTCTCCAGGCCTCTGCCCATGCTGGGCACTCTCTCCTCACCACTTACCTACTCCCTGGGCAGCTCATGGGCCAGGGGCAGTTCTGTAGCACTCGCTGAAGGTAGGTGCCATTTTGCACGTGGCACGAGACAGTACGGGTCACCACATAGGAGCACCAGTTTCTGAGAAAAGACCCAAAGAGTGGAATGTCAGGTGTCAGGTGTCCAGGACTCTGGGAGGGTGGGTGAGGAGGTCTGAGCCCTCTCGGAGAGCCGAGAGCCTCCAGACAGAGAGATCCCTGAGCTCTGAGTCCTTTGGGGGTCCAGTGGAGTCTGAGCAGTTTTGTCTGCAGCTCAAGGGTAAACACCGTGGCCCTAGAGAGGGGTGGCCATATGGGGTCAGAGGGAGTGGTTATAGCTCTGACTGGCCACCCACCCTGGGTCCTTGGTCATGCCTGACACCAGAGCCTCAGTCTTCCCTCCTGCAAAGTGGGGGAGAGGAGAAATGAATACATGTTAAGGAAGGCCTGGGCATAGTTCCCAGCATGCAGTGAGTGTGACAAACAGCAGCTGCCAGAGGCTAAGCTGGATGGAGAAGATGGACAGCCTTCTTTGACCTACAGAGAGCAGTTTGATAAACATTGACTTTAAGACCTCTTGCTTGCTAGGCAGGTGCTCTACCACTTAAGCCATGTCCCGAGCCCTTTCGTTTTTAATTTGTTATCAGATCGGGACTCGCACTTTTGCCCAGGTTAGCCTCAGACATAGATCTTCCTATCTCTGGAAAGTGTAATCTCCCTTTCTCCTCGATTTTATGCATGGCTATTTATCTGTGTACATAGAAGCAGGACCAGTTCTCTAGCTCTATTTTTATTTATTTTTAATTTTTTGTGCCAGTCTTGGGGGTTGAACTCAGGATCAAGGCAATGTCCCTAACTTCAGGCTTTTTGTAAGTAGTTTATTGGAGATAAGAGTCTCAGCAGACTTTCCTACCCGGGCTGGCTTTTGAACCATGATCTTCAAATCTCAGCCTCCTGAGCAGCTAGGATGTACAGGTATAAGCCGCCTGGTTCTAGTTCTAGTTCAACAGACATATACCCAGACATGGCAGCCATTCCGAGATTATATGTACACAGGACTTAGGTTCTGATATAGGGTCTCATTCTCTGTCTGGCAGTTCCCATTTTTGCAGAAGGCTTTCCAGTGCCATTGCAGGGAGCATGGGCCCCTGTGCCCTGGGGACAACCATCAACTCCTGCATCTTCATGGGCCATGTGGAACTCCTTCTTCTGCCAGCTCTCCCTCCCCCTTCTCTTCCTCTTGGATGGATGGATCCTAGTGGGACTTCCCCAGGTCCAGGTGAGCCAGGTGGGGGGTGGGACAGTGGGGCTCTGACTGGGGGTGGGCACCTCCATGGTGGCCACAACATTCCAGGTGCTTAACAGCCCTCAGCCCTGCCTGGGGTCATGGGCTCCAGGCTCTTTGCTGGGGCCTCAGAAGGAGCACTGGTGTCGGGTGACCTTCCTCAGCCTGGGTCCCCCACCCCCCACAGACATACCCCCTTGTGGTCTTGCACCCAAGGTCAGCAGGTTCCCAGGCTAAGACCTTCACAGAGCCAAAGACCATGGCGCTCAGGAGCCCTGGGAGGACATAGAAAATGAGGCCTCTGGATGGAATCTGAGGCCAGGCTGGGCCACCTCCATTCCTGGAGTCTTAGTTTCCTAAAATGAGGTGCAGGTGCCTTTCTGGCTCACCATCTGAGAACTGTGCGTGTGTGCCTCTGTGTGTGTGTGTGTGTGTGTGTGTGTGTGTGTGTGTGTGTGTGTATGTGTATGTGTGTGTGTATGTATAATTTTTTTTTTTTTTTTGGCCAATCCTGGGCCTTGAGCTCAGGGCCTGGGCACTGTCCCTGGCTTCTTTTTGCTTGAGGCTAGCACTCTACCACTTGAACCACAGTGCCACTCTGGCTTTTTCTTTCTTTCTTTTTTTTTTTGGCCAGTCCTGGGCCTTGGACTCAGGGCCTGAGCACTGTCCCTGGCCTCTTCTTGCTCAAGGCCAGCACTCTGCCACTTGAGCCACAGCACCCCCTCTGGCTGGGGAATCGAACTGAGAGCTTCATGTGTAGGAGGCAAGCACTCTTGCCACTAGGCCATACTCCCAGCCCCCACTCTGGCTTTTTCTATATATGTGGTGTTGAGGAATCAAACCCAGGGCTTCATGTATGCAAGGCAAGCACTCTACCACTAGGCCATATTCCCAGTCCCTATTTTTATGCGACATGCATGGGCCTTCATCTCAGCAATAGGGGCAGCACAATCCGAGACGCTACCTTGAAAATAATCATGTACATTTGATGACATGCCCTAGCCAGGTACAGTGGTATGCACCTGTAGTCCCAGGTACACGGGAGGCAGAGGCAGAGGGATTGCTTGAGCCCAGAAGTTTGAGACCACTCTGGGAAAGAGACCCTATCTCACAAAGAAAAAGAAGCTGGCACAGTGGCATAAACCTACCATCCCAGCTACCACAGAAGGCAGAAAGTAGGAGTACCATCCAGAAGCTGCTTGGGCAAAAAAGCAAGACCCTACCTCAAAATAACCAGTGCAAAAAAAAAAAGCCACACTGGAGGTGTGGCTCAGAAGTAGAGCACCTGCCTAGCGAATGCAACAAGGCGCTGAGTTCAAATCTCAGTACTACCCAAAAAAGAAGATGAAAGCTCCCACTCTATAGGCCCTCAAGTCCATAAAGCTGTGGTTCTGAGCCCTTGAAGTTTTGTCTGGAGGTCTGGAGGTGGCTCCTCCCCCACACAATGCTCACACTTGGTGTTCAGTCTCCCCACAGCCCAGGCCGGCTGAGGGCTCCAGAGGAAGGAGCAACCAGGGCAGAGGGAAGCAGGACGCCCGGATACAGATACAGGAGGGGCAGAATAAATGCTTCGCGCCAGCGTGAGGGTGCACACAACACATGCATATGTACACACATGTGCACGCAGGTCTACAGGGCTCAGCACGCACACCAAGGCGCAGCAGTGAGGGTGCACACATGGAAACACAAAAGCATACACACCTGCAATGCATGAACACCTCTGTGCTGTGTGCACCCGCACAGTCTCGTGTACATAGGACAGGCATATCCAGCAGTGTCACTACAGAAAAGACCTCCCTGCAAATGTGTCTGCACACCCATGCTCACAGGCACACTTATGCTCACACTCTCTCCTATGGACACAGGCAGCTGTGGCTGCCATCTCTGTGTGTCCTCATCCATGTGCTCACACGCACATACACTTCTCATGCACATACTGCAGAGCCAGGCCCAGCAGGGTCGTAATGCTAATGCTAATTTCTTGCACACTGGTGCACACAGACAACCTCCCCCCCCTTCATGTGAGCCCCAGGCCCTGGGAAGGCTAAGGAAGAGGTGCCTGTCCACAAACCCAAGCTGTCTTGCACTCTACCACTTGAACCACAGCACTACTGCTGGCTTTTTCTATATATGTGGTGCTGAGGAATCGAACCCAGGGCTTCATGTGTGCGAGGCAAGCACGCTTGCCACTAGGCCATATTCTCAGCCCCCAAACTATTTTTTTTTCTCCTTCATTAAAACAGCCCAGGCTGGGCACTGATGGCTCACACCTGTAACCCTGGCTACTGAGGAGGCTGAGATTTGAGGACTGGCCAGTTCAAAGCCAGCCTGGGCAAGAAAGTCCATGAGGCTCTTCTCTCCAATGAACCACCAAAAAGCCAGAAGTGGAGCTGTGGCTCAAGTGGCAGAATATCAGCAGGGACAGTGCCCAGGCCGTGAGTTCAAGGACCACACAACGCCCCCCCCCCCACACACAGAGGCCAGCTTGAAGGCACTTAGTGATGTTTGCTGAATGACTGAGTGATGAAGAACAATGATTCTAGGCAGGGGAACGAGAAAGCACTGGGGATACTGGATGCCCAGCCCCCATCCCACAGCTCCTGGGGGCTTCCTTCCCTGGGGTGTGGTCTGCAGCAAGGTCTCTGAGAGCCAGGTGAGGCTGGGCAGGGGAGGACAGGTGGGAAGAGACAGCATCTCACTTGGGTCTGCCACTTCTACCCACTCAGTACTTCCAGGGCCCCTAGAGGCCCCTGAGAGGGGAGAAAACAGGCCAGACCAGCTCAGCCTGGCACTGGCCACCCTCTTCTGATATCCCTCCCTCCATTCACCCTCCACTCCCTGCTGAGAGAGGCCCAGGGGACTTTGTCTCTTCAGAGCCCAGGGCTGCGATCGAACAGTGATAGGGACTAATTGCAGGAGGCAGCCAAGCGGGCCTGGGGCCAAGGGCCGTTATGAAAAGGAGAGGAAAGAAGGGAGACAGGCGGGTGGGGGTGGGGTGACAAGAGCCAGAACCCCATACTGAGGCCCAGCTCCAATCCTGCCCTATGGAGACCTTCAACCAGGCCCAGACCCCCCCTCTCCCCCCCCCCCCCCCCCCCGATCTCACCACACCCACCTGCAAACAGGGAGAGCAGGATGATTCTATACCAGCATTGTGCTGTTGCTCTATGCCAGTTGTGGGGCTTGAACTCAGGGCCTTGTGCTCTACCACCGGTGCCACAGACACTAAATGCTGATGCTCTGGTTCCTTCTTGTCCCTTGACTTCCATGCCATACCTGGCAGTGTGGCAGTGGCCCAGAAGCTTCAGTGGGGTCCAAGGATGTCTCTACAAGGTGCCTCACCTCATTTTGAGGGTCCATTGACAGGCCAAGCAAGCACTGCATTTTAGAGGGGGAAACTGAGGGTCCTTGTGGAGGGTTGCCCATGTGGGCACGGATTAGAACGTGTGGAGAGGGGTTAAGTTGATGACATGGCATTAAAGCTCTTCCCGTTTGCCTAAAGACAGCCAAGCCTGCAGGGGTTGTCCTGGGCCAGCATCCCGGTGACAATGACTGTGCTGGCTCCAACTCCAGAGCCACAGGGTTTAGATGAGTGGTTCAAAGCCAACAGGGGTTCGGGCTGGGAGAGGCCTTGGAGGGACAGGAAGCAGCCCCATCAGGGATGGTGGGGGTTGTTGTTGGTGGGGCAATAATGAACCAAAGCAGCTCTACACAGCCCCTGGGCTCCCTGATTCCAGGATCTTGGTCTCACCACATTCCTGGGGCTGGGGGCGGCCCCTTGGACATCTTCCCAGCCTCCCCCTCCCCAGGCACAAAGCCTCTTTTCTGCCTTCAGTCCCTTGGCTGCCAGGGGATGCCTGGGGCGCCTGGATGGGGGAGGAGGGAGGGCTGATGGGGCATGGCACCCCCTTCCTGTCTCCAAGATGCCGGGACCAGGTCACAGATGCCTTAGGCTCAGGTCCCTACTCTACTCAATGTGGGTGATGGTGGACACTTCTGTAATGGCTCTTTGCTGGTGCCACAGGTAAGGACAGATTCCCAAGCAGGGTCTAAAGGGGGAAAAAGAGGAAAACTGAGGCCCATGTCCATGCAACAAAATGTTTCAAGTCACACGGTGGGCAAGAAAGAGAGTCAGAAATAAAACCTTTCTGTTCAAAGCCAGATCGCCAAACTCCTAACTGGCAATCTTCCCCAACTCCCTCAAAGTGGCAAGCTCTCTGCATCCTCATCACTGGGGAGAAAAGGACTCTGGGTTTGCAAACTGAGTGCCCTGGACCATGATGCATATTTAACTCTCAGCCTCAGTCTCCTTATCTGTAATATGGGAGCAAAATCCCTGCCCACAGAGCTACTGTGCCAGCTTCTGTTAACAGATGGAGGTGACTGACCCCACTGATGGCCAGGCATTGATTGCTCTCTGCTACTCTCCTTTCTCCTTCCTTCCTTCCTTTCTTTTCCTCCCTCCCTTCCTCCCTTCTTTCTTTTTGGTGCTGGTATTGAGGCTGGAACTCAGGGCCTGGACACTGCTTCTTAGCCTTTTCAAGTAAGGTTAGCATGCTATCATTTGTACCATAGCTCCATTTTTTGCATTTTCCCTGGTTAATTGGAAACATGAGTTTTGTCGACTTTCCTGCCTGGACTGGCTTTGAACCCCAATCCTCATACCACAGCCTCCTGAGTAGCTAGGATTTCGGGCATGAGCCATCAGCCATTGGCCCTCTGCCATAGTCTTAATCCATCCTGGGGATGAGGAGTGCAGGCTGGAAGGCCCTGCCTTGGCATGGCTGGAGAGGAGTCTGGGCCTTAAGCTCTCTTCACCAACATCCTGAGTCTGACTCTGGCAAGTTTAAGTTCATAATCTCTGTCATCTTAGCACCCGAGATCCTGGGGACTCACACCCATGCCTTAGGCAGCTCATATTCCCTCTTGGAGCTGTGGCTTCTTCCTCTGCAAAACCAGGATCATCAAAACCGTGGCTCCAATGGCAACAGATGAAGGAAAAGTGCCCAATCCAAGGCCAGTCATTTCAGTGCACAGTAGGTGGTGGCTGTGACATTTGTCACAGGTCCATCCCTGTCTTGGACAACTGCTGTTCTGGTCTGTGATACCTCTGGGCCACTTTCATCCTGCAACCCTGCCCGGGGTCACCTGCTTTTGCTATCCCAGCAGGGACATGCTGGCCCCTAACCACTGGGAAAGGGGAATTTCTGAAAAGAATTAAAGAATTGAGGCCATAGGGGGTGGAGGCTGGGCAGGCCTTTCAATGGGATGAAAAGGCCTAAGGGGCCTGGCTAGGGGACATTGTCTCCCTTACGCCAGGGGGCTGGCCCTTGATGAGAGACCCAAGTAGGGGCAGAGGCTGCAGGCCGAGCCCGAGCCAGGACAGGTCCAGAAGCTTCCACCAATATCAGAAAGATATACGCTGGCACTGGTGGCCCACACCTGTAATCTCAGCTACTCAGGAGGCTGAGCTCTGAGGATTACAGCTCAAAGCCAGCCTGGGTGACATGGTTCTATGGCCTCAGTTTGTAAGTCTGTTGAATGGGGGCATTCTTTTCAACCTCCTTGCATCCTTTCTGGTTGGATGGATTTAAAAAGAGCCCCCACAGTGCCAGTTGCGGGGACATTGCCACAAAGGCTGGCAGAGAACAAGTTGCTAGCTGTGAGGGGCTGTCAGGAGGGCATGAGAAGGCCCCCCAGGGGAGCCTCTGACACTGACTCCAGGCTGACTCCACCCCAGTCCTTCCTCCTAGGGAAATAAATAGCTAGGACACTAAAAAAAGCCAGGCTCAGAGGAAGGGGAGGGGGTGCCCCTGGGGTGTGTTAAGGGGTACTTCTGGCTTTTTCCACGGACAGGGGGAGGGTGACAAATCCTGGGGTGCCTAGTGGTCCCCCTCCTGTCCACTCTGGGGCTGAGGGGCTGAGCATGTGGGAGGAGGCCATCCCTCCAGACACAAGTCCAGGGGACCCCGCACTTCGGGGAGCCTCCTGGTAGCCCAGACGGCGGCGTGGCCCTGGATGTCCTGTCCCCACCAGGAATGGAACTAAAGAAGGGGCGGGCAGCCCATCCCTATCCCGGGCTGCACGGTGGATGGAGGAGAGGGGGGGCGGGAGGGGACTGGCAGGGCACGGCAGACGACGGGGGACCCTACCTGCGTCCTGAGAACGAGGCGCCCCCGACGCTCCACGCGGCGCCGCCTCCGAGGAGCAGGAGCCCGAGGCAGAGCAGCGCCCAGGCCCGCAGTTGGCCCATGCTGTGGCCGGCGCCGTCCGCGCGCCCTCGCTGCCTCCGCGTCCCCAGCCGCCCGCCAGCCGCCCCGAAGCGCCGAGCCCGGTTCCCAGAGCGGCGCCAGGGGGCGTGGCCTACAAGGGGCGTGGCGTCGGGTGGGCGTGGTCTGGATGGCCTGGTCTGTGGTCGCTGGGGCGTGGCCTTGGCGGCGAGGGCGTGGCCTGGAGGGGAGGGGCGGCTCCCCTCCCTCCCCCCATACGCCCACCACCGGGAAGGGGCGCGGGCCGGCGCCCCCTCCTGGAGGCCCGCCGGGTGGCCACTTGTGCCCTGTGCCCGACACAGCCAGGACTTTTAACATCACCGGAGCGCATGGGGTCTGGAACTCAGCCCTTCTCACATCTTGGCCCAGTCCGTTTCCCTCAAAAACATATAGGGATCCTGAGGCACCGATGGCTCATACCTGTCATCCTAGCTACTCCTAGCAGGTTGAGATATGAGGGTCGCAGTTCGAAGCCAGCCTAGGCAGTTACGTCAGTGAGACTCTAATCTCTAATTAACCACCAAAGAGCCAGAAGTGCAGCTGTGGCTTAAGTGGTAGAGTGCCAGCCTTGAGCACAAAAACCCAGAGACAGCGCCCAGACCCTGAGTACAAGCCTTGGGACTGGGACACACACACACACACACACACACACACACACACACACACACACACACACACCCCAGCAATGAAAGAAAACAACCCACCGGGGGATCTGCCCATCCATGAAACAAAGGCTTCCTGGACAGGGTGTGCCACTGTGCACCAGTCATCACACAACCTCTCCCCATCACTCCCCGCTTCACATCTCGTCCTACTTCAGTCCTGTCATTCTGTGTGCCACGTAGGCACAGCAACATCCCCACGGTACAGACAAGTAAACTGAGACCCAGGCACTCATGGTCCTCCAGGGTTGATTCCACAAGGGATCTTGTTTTACAGATGAAGAAACTGAGGCCCAGAGAGGGGATGTCATGGATGGAAAGCTCTCTGGCAGAGGGAAGGTGGCAGAGACAGGATTTGAACTGGGGTCTGCAGAATGGGAGCTGTGTCAGGCTTTCACGATTCTGCAGGAGTAGCACTGTCTATGCCTGGGTGCATTCAGTAATCAGATCAGAACTGGCTGAGGGAGGAGGAGTTTCTTCATCTGGGGTGAGGGCCGTGTCACCCACAAAGGCATATGCAAGTGGGGTATGTGTGTGTGTGGTGGAGGTGTGCAAGCACGATGTGTGTGTGCATGTGCATGCATGATGACATGCATGTGAGAGTGTAAGAGCCATGTATGTTCTTGGCACAGGAACAGAACCCTCATCAGAGGAGATCTAGAGCCCCCCAAGCCTCCAGAGCAGTCTCTGCTCCCCACTTTCTGCCTGAGCTGTGATGTGGGAGGCAGCCTTGGGTGGGGAGCCTCTCCCCATGTGTCCGGAGGAAAGGTGACCTCTCTGGCACTCAGGTCCCAGGCCTGAGTGGACAGCAGCCACCACCGGTGCCTACCTACAGGGAGCTGGCCCCTGGCCCTGGGGATGCGAGTCAGAGCTGGGTATAAACCCGGCCAGACTTAGCTTCCTCTCAGAACCGCGGCTTCTCTCATTTGTATCAGTACTTCAGCTTCAACTCAGGGACTGGGCACTGTCCCTGAGCTTTTGTGTTCAAGACTAGGGCTCTACCGCTTGAGCCATAGCTCCACTTCTGGCTTTTTGCTGGTTCATTGGAGATAAGAGTCCCATGGACTTTCCTGCCCAGGCTGGCTTTGAATCGCCATCTTCAAATCTCAGTCTTCTAAATAGCTAGGATTACAGGCAGGAGCCAATGGCACCTGGCTTCAGAATCTATTAAAAGACAAGGTGTTGCTATGTAGCCCAGACTGGCCTGGAACTTGCCATCCTCCGGCTTCACCCTTCCAGGAACTGGACTTACAGGCCTGAATTGTGCCACATAGCTGGAAGGAGCATGGTCACGTGTTCCTTCCAGCAGCACGAGAGCCTCTGTCCTTGCAGCCTCTGCAGCTTGGCACTGTGCACTGTGCACTGGGCACTGTGTGACCCAAGACCAATCAATCCCCCTCTCTGAGCCTCCTTTCCCATCAGAAACAGCAGGCTTGGGGGGTCGTTTTCTGACCCCCAAAAGTCCAAGGCAAGAAATGCTTCCAGGGTTTGGGACATTTGAGGCTAGAGTGGTGAGTGGGAGTGGGAGGGGCCGGCTGGCCTGAGGTCTTGGGTGGGGCTCCCCCCCCCCCCCCCCGCTCCAGGGGGCCTGGTCCCCCTCCACTGCCAAGACCAGACCACAGGCGCTGGTAACCACAGCAGCTTCCGTTCCCGGGCTCCGGGCGGGGGCCAGGCGCTGTGTAAGCGGTTTGTTTGTATTGTCTGGTCTCTGCCACCCGGGAGGCCATCTGATGGTTCCCAGGTGTGGGGATTGGGGTGCAGGGGCTTACACTGCCACCTCTGGCTTGAGTCCCCCTAGAGGAGCTTCTTTAGGCTCAGCTTTGGGCTCCCGTCTGGGGGCTGCAGAAGCCAGCGAGTCCTCTCCATGGCCCCACACTTCAGGCCTCCTCCACTGGGGACACATGGGCCCCTCCTGCTCCCCCTGGCTGTCTGGTGGCCATTCACTGACTGTCCACCCCGGGCGCAGTACAAACAGGAAATGCTTTCCTCCCGACAAGCAAACCTGGGCCGCAGCTTCCTTCCCCTGGGAACCTCATGTGGGCCCCTCGGCCCCCCCAACCCCCCGTGGCTCCCCAGATCCTGGGTACCTCACAATGCCTGTCTTGTTTCCCACAGTCAATTCAGACACCTGAGGAGACATCACAGCCCCAGGGGACCCAGGCCATGGCGGCAGCCCACTGCAACCCGGACCCCACCAGCAAACCAAACCAAACTGCAAAGGAGTCACATGAATGTCAGCTGCCTCAGAGGGCTGCACAGACAAAGGGGTTGGGCCTCCTGCCCTTTCCAGGCTAGGGAACAATGAAGGCACTGGACCTTTGGGGAGGGGGTGATGGCCTGACACACATGGGAGGGAGGAACCCGCCAGGCGGGCTCGCCCAGCCCACAGCTGCTCTGTGCAGTGATTTCTGTCCTTCTCACCCGCTTGTTCCTGCTGCCCAAACCAGGCATGGGGCTGGCAGGCAGGGAGAGGAGGAAGGAAGCTGTCAGAAAATCATAAATTAGGGCCCCGGGAAGCCTTCCTGTTTCCAGCAGAAATCCTTTTGGGGGGTGGTGGCAGTGTCCTTTTAGGGTGTTGGGCAGGGGGGTAGACACCAGAAGAATAGGGCCAGGCTCAAGCAGTCATGGCAGGACGGGGCATCTGCATTTGCATTTAGGAGCTCTGCATGTTCTGTGTTGTGGACAGAATGCTTTCTAGGTGAGCCTCAGTTTCCTCATCTGGAGCATGGTAGGACCTGAGGACTTTCCTGGAAGTGAGGTGTGGAGAGGGAAGGATGGAGAAGCAGATAGTCAACGATGTTTGTCACCTCTTCCCTTCCTAAGGTACCTGCCCCCAAATGATTCCCTTCTTACTCCCCATCCTCAGGCCTGCCTTCTCTGGGGTCTCGGCTTCTCTTTCCAGTCTCTCTTCCTGTGAAAAAGGACTACTGGGTGTATCATTATATAGCATCTATCTGTGTAGATGCAGGAGGAGGAGCTGTGGGGCTCGTTCACACAACAGTGTGAGTGACTGATATGCTTAATGTTTCTGAATTTGGGGATGAAAGGGTGGTAACAAGTTCCTCTGAGTTTAAAGCCTGAGTCACTAGTTGAGGGCCCTGAGTCCCTGACCTTGATGGAACTGCTTCACCTGAAGCCCAAGATGGCTTCCTTCTTGGGGTGGAAGGTGGAGAATGGAGGGGGAGGGCGAGGGGAGTAAGCCGGGAGAGCAGGGAAAGTCCGAAAGAGACTGAGGCATAGCTATCATGCCCAGGAAATGGAGCTGGGCCTGTGGGTGGGCAAAGAGGCCACAGGGAGGCACCCTGGGCCACTGCTGCCCTGAGAAGGACACCTTGCCCAGGGCCTTCCAGCTGTGTGGGATGCCCCAGAATGGAGGCTTGGGAAAGAGGAGATAGGGCGTGGGGTGAAGGACAAGGCCCTAAGGAGGGGGGCAGGGGACAGCCAGGGCTCACATGCCCCATCTGCAGACTGCAGCCATGTGAAACCACAGGGGGTGGTGGCCCTGTCCCCTCATGGCAAGGAGAAAGAAGGCAGGTGGGAAGAGCTGGAGACAAGGGACCTGGAGACAGAGGTGAGGAGGGATGGGCAGGGAGAGAGAGATGGGCTCTGAGCCCTCACCCACAGCAGGAGAGGGTGGAGTGCTCTGAGCCCTGAGCCTGAACCTTGAGGATGGATTTGTCCAGGAGAAGGAGGCCGGGAGTGGATAAAGCATCACACCCAGCTGTGGCACAGCTGGCTAGGTTCAGACTGGCAGGGGGTGGGCAGCCAGGACAGTCCAGGTCCAGAATGGACCCTGAGATTCTGCACTGCTCACTTTCCTCTCCAGAGGAGTCTCTCACTCTCAGCTCAGCCCCCTGTGCCCAGTTCTGGGGGCCACAGCTGATCTTCCTTGGACTCCTCCAGCAGGAAGAGTGGTCTGTGGTCAGAAACAGGCCTAACCGGAGGATACCATCACTTATCTGGGTGTTTTCACGCCACCGGTGCCTTCCTTGCTCTGTGACCTCAGGCAGTTGCCCTCCCTCTCTGAGCCTCAGTGTTACCATGGGGAAAATGAGAAGAACATTTAAATAAGGCAGGTTGGCCCCCTGACCCAGGACTTGAATTGAACTCAAAGCACAGCACATGGAGTCATATTTAGAGGGAGAAATCTGGGTGGCACAGGCTTGAGTTAGACAGACAGATACAGTCAGTGCTTGTTAGAGAATTGGGGAATGAATGGGAGTTGCCACCAGCTGTGGCCGACCCAGCTCTGCCTGCAATTAGGAAACCCCGCCACAAGATGGCGCTGTGGCCATGCACCTGCCCAGATGTGAATTTTCTTCTCTCCCGGGTGTGGGGTCTCTCTTTTGAGAAGGAGGAGCTCCAGAGACCGTGCTCAGGTGGATGGACAGGGCTTGTGGTTAGTTGATGTCCGTGCTGAAGTGGGAAGGGCCTGTGGTTGCCTCACCAAGTCAGTACTGTGCCAAGGAGGGAACAGAAGCCAATTCTGCTCTAGCATTCAGCCATCTCTGCATTCTCCTTGGGAGAAAAGTATGGTTTTCTATGTATAATAGTAGTTTAAAAAATCGGTTACGGGGCTTGAACTCAGGGCTTTGGCTCTGTCTCCTGAGCTCTTTTGCTTAAGGGTAGCACTTTTCCACTTGAGCCACAGCTCCACTCATGAGAGCCAGAAAATCCACGCTGTGAGACCCCTCTCCCCTCCCCACACACCCAGAGGATGGGGAAGATGAAGGCCTCCTCCCAGAACTCTCAGAAGACTGAGAGTTTCTGGGAAAGGTCCATCCCTCCTGGCTTACCGGGAACTCAGACTTCCATCTCGAGTGTGGGCCAACTCCACCCTAAACAGTGGGGCAGCCTGAGGGTAGACTTAGGTTTATGCTGTTAGGTTTGTAGCTGTTTACTATCTAGCTCTCCTTCCCAGAATAAGGTCATCTACCACTTGTGTACAAAATATTGTCTCCTGTAACTTTGTGCCTTACTTTCTTGCACAAGACCAATAGAAGCCTTGGTTAATGGAACCTATCTGAAGGTAGAGGAAGGCTACAGGCCCCGTGGTACCCCAAACCTCAGTTCCATGGTCCAGTTTTCATTATTGTGTTGCTCCTGGTTGTGGGTGGACTAGGAAGCATGCAGCAGGTTGCTACATAATTTCTGGCTTTTTGGTGTTTCACTGGAGATAAAAAGTCTCATGGACTTTCTTGCCTGGGCTGGCTTTGAACTGCAATCCTCAGATCTCAACCTCCTGAATAGCTAGGATTACAGCCGTGAGCTACCAGCACCTTGCTATAATAGTATTTTTTTATTTTAAAAATGTTTTTATTTATCTTTATTGGGCTTTACTGGGGCTTGAGCTCAGGGACTCCTACTTTCCCTTAGGATTTTCTGCCCAAGGGTGGCACTCAACCACTTGAGCCACAGCTCCACCCCAGTCTTTTTATTTTTTTGGGGGGGGGGCTTGAACTCAGGGCCTGGGTGCTATCCCTGAGCCTCTTTGTGCTCAAGACCATATCTTCAGGAGACATTGGACATGCTCTAGTCACAGATGTTGCTGCTGTCCCTGCTGACCATGAGGATCGAGAGATCAACACAGCATGCACGCATGCATGGAGGAATGGGGCAGGCGGCGACCGTGGGTGCTGTGCCCAGAGCGAGCCCAGACTTAAACAGGCTGGGGGGGGGGGCAGGCATCTGCATGGAGTCCTCCATCAGGGGGTTGGGGGGTGGACCTTACACTTTATCTTATAAGTACTTAAGACATACTCATTCCACCTGCTCCCTACACTTTGTTTTCTCAGTTCCCATTTCCAAGGCTTTCTTCACTAGCATGACTTGATTACAGTGCCAGATAACAAATTTACACAGACACAGACATACACACTGAAAGGAAATTATCCCAGAAAACCACAGACCATGGACAAAGTCACGTAGACCAGAAGAGTTTATTGCCAGCAGAGCTGGTGAGGCCAAGTTCCCAGAAAGGAGTAAGGAAAATGGCACCAGAACTGTCTCCCAGGGGGACCATCATGCTCTCATGTAGCTAGGGTGGAAGGTACCCCACCTGCCCCTCAGGTATCATCAACAAGGGCGAAGTACATTGCCAAGGGCAGAACTTATGTCTGAGCTGGGGCATTCTATAAGCTTACACACACATGTAACACATACATACACTGCACACATAGGTTTTATAGTGAGCAAAAGTGAATTTTGGCCACAGACTTAGAATTCCAGCGGTAAATGACATTATTTTGCCCGATAGTTTAGAACCACGTGGTCAGTTAGAAAAACAAGAACTTTACCAGTAAACAAAATTTTTCAGATTATAATATGGAGAAGCCACATTTTGATAAACTAATTCAGCTCAAGTGGGATGCCATGGTGAGCAGAGAGTAGCCAGGAGACAGGACACAAACAGTGAACACATGACTTGGCGTAATAGTGCCTGAGATGGTGCCACAATGCCAAGATGGTGCCTGTTAAACCTAATATCCACCATGTGGTCAATGCTAGAGAAAATAGGCAACTTTTAGATATCTCTGCGGACAAAGCACATTGATTTGTAGATCCTCAGTTTCCAAGGTCTGTGAAAAGAGGCAGCTTTGTTAGAAAGGTACATTATCAGGATGGTATGACTTGGAGTTTCATAAAGTAAGCAAGCAAGCAGGCAGATGTGAGAGGTAGGGGGGAAGAGAGGAAGAGAGGAAAATAGAAAGAAGGAAAGAGAGTGAGAAAGGAGAGCTTGAATATAAATGACTTTTGACCATTTGCCATTGCAGAGGCAAAAACCGTAACTGTGAGAGTACTTTTTGTTGCTGTTGTTTTGTTTTGGTTTTTTTTTTTGCCAGTCCTGGGGTTTGAACTCAGGGCCTGAGCACTGTCCCTGGCTCCTTTGTGCTCAAGGCTAGCACTCTACCACTTAAGCCACAGCACCTCTTCTGGCCTTTTCTATATATGTGGTGCTGAGGAATCGAACCTAGGGCTTCATGTATACGAGGCGAGCTCTCTACCACTAGGCCATATTCCCAGCCCCTGTGAGAATATTTTGAGCAGGCCTTATTGCACTGGCAAGAGGCATTCATTCCAACAGTGTCCCAGCTCAGCTGTGACACAGCGACCCACTAAAGCGCAGGAGGGAGGCGGCTTGGTGAGTGAATGAGAGTATACCAGGCAGAGGTATGGCCAGGTGGATTGGATGTGACCTCAGAGGAGGGGAGGTAACTGCCTCCAGGTGTACTAGTTACCTAGGTAATGCAGGTATTGGGCACAGACTTAAATGGGGGAGGGGGGCATCTGCATGGAGCCCTCACAGGTGGACCTTACATCTACCACTTTGGTCCACAGTGCCACTTCTAGTTTTTGAGTGATTAATTGGAGATAAGAGTCTCACAGGGACTTCTGCTTGGGCTGACTTTGAACCATGATCCTCACCCTCCTGAGTAGCTAGGATTACAGGCATGAGCTACTGGTGCCCAGTTCCTTTTGCTGTTAATTTGCATTTCAGAGTCTTGCTAGCTTTGTCTTGCATGGGCCTTGGACCCTAGTTTTCCTATCTTCACCTATGGTGGTGTGCACCATCATACCTGGCACTAGACTATGCTATTATTATTATTTCTTAAACATATTCTTACTTTGAGGTACATATCCCAAGAAGAATGAAAAGCTAACTCACTTAAAAACTGGCAGGTGAAAGTTTGTGGTGGCATTATTCAGAAGAGTCCCTGTGTGGAAACAGACCAAATGTTCACCAGCAGATGAACGGAGAGATGAAATGTAGTCGGTATCCGTGCTATGGAATATTATTCAGCCATCAAAAAGGAGGAAGCACTGACAGATGCCACAGCAGGGCTGTCCTTTGAAGGCACTAAGCTAAGTGGGAGGAGCCAGACACTGAGCTAATTACAGACCGGGGGAGTCGATATCCCCCACTGACGGGGTCCGTGGACCCCCTGATGGGAACTGGAACATCTTCCAGTTGCCCCAGACTGCCACCCCCCAGCACATCCGCCAGGGTATTTCGGCTCAGAACAGACTTTTACAGAACAGATTTTTACGGTCGTGCACAGAGAGAGACAGAGTACACAGAACTCACCGGCCATTGTCCGACCCTTCGGTCTTGGGAATTCTGGGGGGTCTTGAGGGTATCCTGGATGAACCCCCAAGCTGTTATGCTCAAATTCGAGACCCCCCAAGACCACCAAGAAGCCGATTCCGATGTAAGAGCAAAAGGGTCGTTTATTAGCAAGAGATCCCAACAGGCTCACACCTGCAATCCTAGCTCCTCAGAAGGCTGAGGTCTGAGGATTGTGGTTTGAAGCCAGCCAGGGCAGAAAAGCCTGTGAGAGACTGTTATGACCAGTGAACCACCAAGAAAGCCGGAAGTGGAGCTCTGGTTCAAGTACTAGAGGCCCTAGCCTTGAGCACAAAAACTCAGGGACAGCACCCACGCCCTGAGTTCAAGCCGAGGGACTGGAAGACACATACATAAAAATTAGTAAAACCTAAGGTTGTGAATGAACATGCTTCAGAGCAGACAACTGTGACACATTTGGAAAGTGGAAGAGGGCCTCCCACAGCCCCCCATCCCGCATGTACCCCTGTTTGGTGTTCTTCTAGGGCAGGGAAATGAGTAGAATTGTGTCCTGGACTCTGTGGCCCTGGGGGGAACCCCCATTCTGCCCCCACCCATGCCACTCCCTGGGCTGTGGTTTTCTCTCTAAGATGGGGGACCAGGGTAGAATTCACCTCAGTAGGATGATGTGAACTACCAGTAGGATGCTGGATGAAGAAGGACTTAAATTTTTTTTTTCCAACTAGCAGTGATAAGAATGAGCCCTGTGGTTCACGCCTGTAATCCCAGCTCCTTGGGAGGTAGAGGTTGGAGGATTGCAGCTTGAGCGCAGCTTGGGTAAAAGGTTATTGAGACATTCCCTCTCACCCATCTCAATCATCAGCTGGGCGCGGTGTTCATGCCTGTCACTCCAGCTTCTTAGGAGGCCGTAGTTAGAAGGATTGCCATCCAGGAAAGCCTAGGTGAACACACTCAGGCCTTACCTCAACTATGACAAGGGCAAAGAGGGCTGGAGGCGTGTCTCAGGTGGCAGAGCACCTGCCTGGCAATCACAAGGCCCCTGAGTTCAAATCCTACTGTCAATGGGGCAGGGTGGGGTGGGAGATGACGACGACTCTGTGTAGGAGCAAGCGGCTGAATGGGCATCAGCTCACTTTCCACCCGCTGGTCTCTTCTAGAAGCTGCACACAGATAAAAGGTCCCCAGCTAATGAGGGCTCTGCTTCAAGTTTTTAAATTCACAGCAAGCCCATGCCGCATAATAATGCATCAGGAACACACAATCCTTTAATCTCCCAAGGAATTCATGCTGGGCCCAGAGATTCAGAGCACGCCTACCGAATCTTTAATTTCTGGAACTGCCTAGTTTTTTTTGGGGGGGAGGGCGGTGGGGGTAGTGACAAAGGGTGAGATTGTGTGTCTCGCGGTGGCATGCTCCCACTGGGTGCAGCGGGTGGGCTTCTGTCCCCAGGAGACCCGCTGGCACCCGGGCACAGCCAAGGCCATGTCCTCGCCTGCCCCTGCCCCTTCGTGGGTTCCAGTGCCACCCCCTTCCCTCCCCCCCCCCCCCCGGGCTGGCCCAGGTGTTGCGCACGGTTAGCACAGAAGGGGAAGGAAGGTGGCAGGGACCTTCCTGCTCCCCCTGGCTTTGGACGGAGATCCTCAGACCTCAGGCTCCCGAGTAACTAGGGTGGACTACAAGCCCTAGGCCTCCTGAGAGGAAGGCTGCCTGAAGCTGAGACCCCGGGCCTGGGGGAGGAATGTCTTCAGGGAGGAGAGGAATTTCAGGGATCAGAAAGGCAGTGGGAGGAGTTGGGGAGAGTTTGGACTCCACAGACGAATAGCGGCTGCACCCAGAGCCTCCTGGCCCACTCGTGAAGTGGGTGGTAGCCATCACCGCGCTTGGACACACAGCAACCATGCCGTGCAAGATCTCTTGTTCTCCCCACCCCCCACCCCAATCCTGGGGCTTGAACTCAGGGTCTGCGCACTGTCCCTGAGCTTCTTTTTTGCTCAAGGCTAGCACTCTACTTCTTGAGCCACAGCACCACTTCTGGCCTTTTCTGTTTATGTAGTGCTGAGGAATCGAACTCAGGACTTCATGCATGCTAGGCAAGCACTGTACCACTAAGCCACATTCCAAGCCTAAGACGTCTCTTATGCTTATCAACATTTGTTGTTGGAGTTAGGGCTCACCCAGCGACTGCTAGATGACCCTGTTTCAAGATCTTGAACTTAATTACATCTGCAAAGACCCTTTCTCCAGATAAAGGTAGAGTGCCAGTGAGGTCGGAAATACAGAAGGACTAGCTCATGCCTTTCCACAGTATCAGAATGTGTGAATGACGAGAAATTTACCAGCAGCATCCATTTTGTTGGGGTTCATTCTCCAAGCACTCCTGCCATCACTGAGTAGCTAGCGTTACAGGCAGGAGCCTCCTTATACAATGCCTTGTATCTTTTTTTTTTATTGTCAAGGTGATGTACAGAGGGTTACAGTTACATATGTAAGGTAGTGGGGCTGGGAATATGGCCTAGTGGCAAGAGTGCTTGACTTGTATACATGAAGCCCTGGGTTTGATTCCCCGGCACCACATATACAGAAAACGGCCAGAAGTGGCGCTGTGGCTCAAGTGGCAGAGTGCTAGCCTTGAGCAAAAAGAAGCCAGCGACAGTGCTCAGGCCCTGAGTCCAAGGCCCAGGACTGGCAAAAAAAAAAAAAAAAAAAGTAAGGTAGTGAGTACATTTCTTGTCAAACTTGTTACCTCCTCCTTCCCCACCCCCCACCCCCCGGTCTTGTATCTTAAGTGCTGTACTTTTTTCCTCTCCAGTGTCAAGGACTGAACCCAGGACATGGATCAGTCCAGGTTCTAGGGTTAAAAATTATGGAGCTTTTGGTGATAAGCAACCAGAGCAGGCTAATAGCTCTACTGGAGCACAACCATAGACCAATGGCTCACACTTGTCATCCTGGCTACTTAGGAGGCTGAGATCTGAAGATTGTTGAGGTTCAAAACCAGTCAAAATAGGAAAAGCTGTGAGACTGTTAGCTGTCGTTCACCAGTAAAATAGCTGGAAGTGGTGCTGTGGCTCAAGTGGTAGAGCAGTAGCTTTGAACAAAATAGCTAAGGGACAGCACAGAGGCTCTAGTTCAAACCTCAGGGCCAGCACAAAAACAAAACAAACCCCTATACCAGCTATAAGTTTTCTGCAGAGAGAGAGATGATGAAGAAGAGCCCTCCTGGGGTTGTAAGAAAAGAGGCCACAGCCCAAGCTCAGAAGGCTTTGGTGAAGCCTGCAGAGCCGTGTGTGCCCAGCGGAGGTGGTGAACTGTTGGTTGGAGTGGCAGGCGACTTAGTTGAGCATCCTGGCAGAGTCAAACCAATGCCATAGACACCCAGAATAACTGTGCATAGCCTGGGCTGCTGCCTTTCAAGATTAGATCCAGAAGCTACATTCTTCAAGCAAACCCAAGCCACCTCATCCAACAAATAAACAAGCAATAATCAGCTGTGTGTGTGTGTGTGTGTGTGTGTGTGTGCACGCACACATGCACAGACAGCTACAGACTCTCAGAGAAATGGGAAACACAAAAGAAAAAAAGCTACCACCACCACAAGAGCTGGGCACCAGTGGCTCACAGCTGTCATCCTAGCTGCCCAGGAATCTGAGATCCAGAGGACTGTAGTTCAAAGCCAGGTTCGGCAGAAAAAAAGAAAGTCTAAGAGACTTCATCTCCCATTAGCTACCAAAAAGTCGGGCTGGAGGCAAGATTCAGGGGTAGAGCACTAGACAAGCCAGCAAGCCAAGTACATACAAGGCCCTGAGTTCAACCCGGGTACCGGCGCAAAAAGAATGAAAGAAACAGGGTTGAGAATGTGACTTAGTGGTAGAGTGCTTCCCTAGCATGCATGAGGTCCTGGGTTCGATTCCTTGGTACCACATAAACAATGAAAGGAAGGAAGGAAGGAAGGAAGGAAGGAAGGAAGGAAGGAAGGAAGGAAGGAAGGAAGGAAGGAAGAGAAGGAGAAAGAAAGAAGTGAGACACAGAAGAAGTGAGACACATGGGCCGCTGGTGGCTCACACTTGTAATCCCTGCCATTCAGGAGGATGAGATCTGATCATTGTGGTTCAAAGCCAGCCCAGGCAGAAAAGTCGGTGAGACTCTTATCTCCAATTAGTGGTGCTGTAGCTCAAAGTGGTAGATGCTGGCCTTGAGCTGAAGAGCTCAAGAAGGCCCAGAGTTCAAGCCCCAGGACTGACAGAGAGAGAGAGAGAGAGAGAGAGAGAGAGAGAGAGAGAGACTCAATCAAACAGTGGCAATGTTAGCTCAGTGGTAGAGTGGATGGAGGTTGAGGGGGGTTCCCTGTAGACAAAGCTACAAGGCGGAGAGGAGGCTCCTGGCTCTCGGGTGATGGGGAGGGAGAAGGGGCCTAGGCTTATGGCCTGAGTGAGGGTCCTTCAGCAGGAGTGTGGGGTACAAGGGGAGCATGGGGGTTGGCAGGGGCAGAGTGGCTGGCAGAGTTGCTTTTAGGGCAATAGGGAGCCATGGGGAGACCGAGGCAGGGAGTGGCACCTCAGCTCTCTGTGGTGTGAGCTCACAGAGGCAGAATGGAGGGCGGAGGCAGGAAGCGCATGGCATGCAAGCCCTGCATGACTTCGTGTTGCAGGCAGGTGTGTCCTTCCGATGTCCCCAGACCAGGCGAGTGAGGTCTCATAGTTCAGAGGGCAGGAAACAGGACATGCTAATCTAGCAGTGGCTTAAAGCACCAGTGGGAGGCAGGAAGAGCAGTAAAAACCCTATTAATATGCATAGGGATCCTGAAGTCTGAGGATCACAGTTCAAAGCCAGGAAAGCCCGTGAGACTCCAGTGAGTCACCAGAAAACCAGAGGTGGTGCTGTGGTCTAAAGTGATAGAGCACTAGCCTTGAGTGAAAGAGCTCAGGGACAGCGGCTAGGCTCTGAGTTCAGGCCCCAGA
This sequence comes from Perognathus longimembris pacificus, assembly GCF_023159225.1. Taxonomy (NCBI): domain Eukaryota; kingdom Metazoa; phylum Chordata; class Mammalia; order Rodentia; family Heteromyidae; genus Perognathus; species Perognathus longimembris. Next base: position 91,013,112 of record NC_063163.1, on the reverse strand, counting down.
ACCCTCCAAAAAAACAAAACCAAAACCAAAACCACAATACTTTTAAAAAGTTTGTTTTGGCTCACAGTTCTGGAGGCTGAGAATTTCCATGCGCGGTGCGAGGAAGGGCCTCAAGGTACTCAGACTCAGTGGAAGATGGCAGGGCAGGAGGGCACATACAGAGGAAACAGAACAGAGCTGCCTTGCTTGGTGACCACCTGCTTCTGTGAGGACCAAGTCAGCCCATCAAGAAAGACATCATATCCTTTGATGAGGTCCAAGGACACAAACACCTCCCACTGTGGCAAAAATCAGATTTCAACGTGCGGTTCTGAGGGGCAAACTGGGGTCACACCATAGCAGCTGATTTCTCTGGACTCAGGACTGGGCTATGTAGTTTGTGCAAAACTAGTTGGTGCTGGGCTCTTTTGTGCCTCTTCCTAGTTCAGAATTGCAAGGGGTTGACGGCTTAGTGCAGGGCCCCTTGGAGCCCAGACTGCGTGGCTGCCAAGGCTGCATGCCCACAATGCCAGCCGCGTGGGCGCTGGAGACCTTCCGAGCTACCAGCGCTTGTTTCCTAAAAATTCACCCAGCACTCATGTTTGCTTGCTTGCCTCCTTCCTAATTTTTATTTCCTAGTTCCTTCTTACTTCCCACCTCCCTGGATGTCCTCAGGGCCTGGAAACTCTGGGAACTCTGGCTCCTGCTTGGACATCATGGCGCCCATCGCTTCTCCCTCTCCAGCAGAGGCTGGAGATATAAGGGTTAGATGAGGTTGGCTTGTCCCCCTCAAATGGCTCAGCATTGGTTCTCAGCGTGGCACTGTGGAGGTAGTGGGATCTTTAAGAGATGGAGCCTAGGGGCTGGGAGTATGGCCTAGTGGCAAGAGTGCCTGCCTCGGATACACGAGGCCCTAGGTTCGATTCCCCAGCACTACATATACAGAAAATGGCCAGAAGTGGCACTGTGGCTCAGGTGGCAGAGTGCTAGCCTTGATCGGGAAGAAGCCAGGGATGGTGCTCAGGCCCTGAGTCCAAGGCCCAGGACTGGCCAAAAAAAAAAAAAAAAGAGATGGAGCCTAGAGGGAGGCGCTCAGGTCATTGGAGGCATGGCCCTTGGGAGGAGTTAGTTCTTGGAGAGGTGGTTGTTGTAAAGCCAGGATGTCCTGTGCACATGCTCCCTGCCCCATGGAGCAGTTTCCCTTCGTGCTCTTCTCCCAGGCTGTGACATAGCCATCGAGGCCCAATGTGTGTGTCTGAGACCTGAACAAACCTCTTTCCTTTCTAACCATCAAGGTTATACCAGTCTCAGGTATGCTGTTATAGCATCTTGCCCAGAGCAGGATGAATGATGGAGCTGCTCACACCACTGTCCATCCAGCAGGTGGGGCATCCTGGGGTTGGGTCCCTGAGGCCTAATTCAGAGTTTAAAGATACAGGCAGCATCCTTTTGTTTGCAGGCCTTTGAGGACCCATCAAATATCGAGTCACTGCACAGAGCTCAGCAGCCTTCTCCTAGCCTGCTGCAGAGACTGCCAGTGCAGGAGACCAAGGGCCCCCAGTCGCTGAGGGTTTATTACTGATTGGGGCCCATCTGCTCGGGCAGAACTTACAGAAGCCCTCTCCCTCTTAACTCTTTCGCTTTCCCAAGGCATAAAAATTTGTATTGCAAGTGGGCCAGGGGACCTAGAGATGTTTATTTTGCAGTTAACAAAGAAAAGGACCTGGGGCTGGGTATATGGCCTAGTGGTCAAGTGCTTGCCTAGCATGCATGAAGCCCTGGGTTCGATTCCTCAGCACCACATACACAGAAAAAGCTGGAAGTGGCTCTGCGGCTCAAGTAGTAGAGTGCTAGCCTTGGGCAAAACAGAAGCTAGAGACAGTGCTCAGGCCCTAACTTCAAGCCCCAGGACTGGCAAAAACAAAAACAAAACAAAAAAGGACCTTTTGGTATGGGGCCAAGTGTCCTGCTGGTGGCCGAGACAGCGGTCTGGGAGGTGACTGGCCCCAGCAGGCGCGGGGGTGGTGGTGGTGGTGGTGGTGCCCGAGGGTGAGGTGGGCAGTTCTGGGGGCAGCAGGTTGGGCAGCCAGTCTTGCAGCTTCAGCTGGGCCCTGGGTGACTTGTCTAGGTGCTCGAAATGTTCTAGAAACACATACACCTGCACTGGAATGATGCTCTGTTCGGAGTGGTGTGAAACGTCAGACACTTCTGTTGCCCTTTGTATTTTGTGCTTTCCAAGTCTTTTTCTTTGTCAGTTGTGAGGCTTGGACTCAGGGCCTGGACGCCGTCTCTGAGCTCTGATGGTCAAGGCTAGCACTCTACCAGCTCTACCTCTGGTTTTCTTTTGGTTCATTGGAGATAAGAGTCTCATGGACTTTCTTTTCCAAGCTGGCTTTGAGCTGTAATTCCCAGATCTCAGCCTCCTGAGTAGCTAGGATTACAGGAGTGAGCCCCCAGCCCCCAGCCAAGTGTGGTTTTATTTTGTAGTTAATATGCATTTTATTATATTCAAAATAGCACATGCACTTGGTGCATGCAAAGCATCCAAACCACATGTAAATGCATCAAATGCAATGTGAGCAATATTTAATTTTTAGGTATTCTGATAATATGCAAATTATAATAAAATTTGGATCAGATTTGTCCTTTAAAAATAAATTTAAAATATTAAAAAATTAAAAGTCAAGAAAAAATGTGAGCGTTCCTGTCCCCCACTCCCTGTACCCCTCCTGCTTCCTCCAGAGGTGGCCACAGTGGGTCTGGCTAGGATTTTCTAGGGCTTTACGCAAAGCCCTAGTGTGGTGGTGTATGCCTGTAGTCCTAGACATTTGGGAGATTGAAGCAGGAGGACAGCTGGGAGTGCAAGTCCAGTCTGGGTCACATAGTGAGACCTTGCTTCTGAAAAGAAAAGAAAAAACTTGGCACATACCCAAGTTTTATTCTGTGACATGACCCTTCATTTAGGATACTCTGATATAGTATCTCTTTATGCACCCCATTAATGTCAAAGCAATTTCATACTACAGAGCCCACACTAGTAGCTCACGCCTGTAATCCTAGCTACTCAAGAGATTGGGAGCTGAGGATTGTGGTTCAAAGCCAGCCCAGGTAGGAAAGTCTATGAGAATCTTTTTTTTTTTTTTTGCCAGTCCTGGGCCATGAACTCAGGACTTGAGCACTGTCCCTGGCTTCTTTCTGCTCAAGGCTAGCACTCTGCCACTTGAGCCACAGCGCCCCTTCTGGCCATTTTCTATATATGTTGTGCTGAGGAATGGAACCCAGGGTTTCATGTGTACAAGGCAAGCACTCTTGCCACTAAGCCACATTCCCAGCCCACCATGATAATCTTATCTCCAATGAATCACCAGAAAACGAGAAGTGGCGTTGTGGCTCAAAGTGGCAGAGCCCTAGCCTTGAGCAAAAGAGCTGGGGGACAGCGCCCAGGGGCCCAGTTTGAGCCCCATGATTGACCAAAAAAAAAAAAGTCCGCGACTAGAGAGGGTGGTTGCTGGAGTGGGGCTGGGAATCAGCCTTCCTCCTGCAGATCTCCAGTCTCACCACAGGGTGGTGCTGGTGAGAAGGGATAACTTCTGCACCAGGCAGGCAGGGCCTAGCTACAAGCTGGGCTGGGAGCTTAGCCTGTCTGTCTGCCCACACAGGGCCTTGTGGGAACTAGAAAGACGCCCTTTACTTGAAGCATAAGCTAGGGAAACTCACTGCAGGCTTGGGGTCAGCCTGGGAGGGTATGTTCACCTATTAGGTGAGTTCCTGAGCTGATGAAGGACAGTAGACACTTTCACATCCTAATGGCAGCTCTATGCATGAGGCCTTGCTTTCCTCCTTGGTTGTCAGATGGGGAAAGCAAGGCTCAGAGAGGCAAATTAACTTGTTCAAGAAGCACAGGAGAAAGTGGCTATGTATTGGAGAAAGTGTATTGGGGAAAGTGGCTATGTCCTGGGGATTGAACCTACAGCCCCAGGCATGTGAAGCAAGCATGCTGCTATTGACTTACTCCTGGTGGCCCTCTTTTTTAGCTTTTTTTTTTTTTGCCAGTCCTGGGCCTTGAACTCAGGGCCTGAGCACTGTCCCTGGCTTCTTTTTGCTCAAGCCTAGCACTCTACCACTTGAGCCACAGCGTCACTTCTGGCCATTTTCTATATATGTGGTGCTGGGCAATTGAACCCAGGGCTTCACATATACGAGGCATGCACTCTTGTCCCTAGGCCACATTCCCAGCCCTTTTTTTTGCTTTTTAAAGTTTGAAAATGGAGGTGGGCACCGGTGGTTTATGCTTGTAATTCTAGCTACTCAGGTGGCTGAGATCTGAGGATCATGGTTCAAAACCAGCCCAGGCAGGAAAACCTGTGGGACTTTCATCTTCAATGAACCACCCAAAACCCAGAAGTAGAGCTGTGACTCAAGTGGTAGAGCACTAGCCTTGAGGCAAAAAAGCTCAGAGACAGCATCTAAGCCCTAGGAGCAACTCTCTCTCTCACTTTCTCTCTCTCTCGCATCAAAAGACAAGAAGTCTGGCTGCCACATCCTCCACAGAGGGCAGGCAGGAAGGGCCAGTGGCTGCTACAAGGGAAGCGATTCCATCTCCCCCTTTACCGAGAGATTCAGGTCGCAGATTCCAGGCTGGCAGTGGCAGGCAGAAGGGCAGGCCTGCGCTGTCTGTGTGTCCTGGCAGGCTGAGAAGAAAGGCATGTTCCTAAGAGACCACGTGGGAAAGGACCCGATTGTAGCCTGGGGCTTGGCCTGGGATTGGTTTCAATGGGTAAGATTTAGCTGGGGAAGGAGAGGTTGCTGAGGAGGCTGAGCTGGTCACCACTGGGAGACACCAAATGATGTGAAGGCCACCAGCTGTTGTGGGGCCTTGGAGGGATGGGGGAGCTGGGGACAGGGCAGGAGAGCAGCCGCTCTCCCCTGCCGGGCAGATGATGCCAGCCCAAAGGGACAGTCACCCTCACGGCCAGGGGCCCGCCATGACACCCACTCCAGCTCCCCACCGGCTTTCTTTCCTTCTTCCCCAACCCAAACTCACCCACATTGTCTTCTGAGGAAGTGAGCAGGCTTGAGGATGGGTTCAAGTCCTGATTCTTGAGCTTCTTGAACAAGTCCATTAGCTTCTCTGAGCCTTGCTTTCTCCATCTGACAACTGAGCTGCCATTAGGAGGAAATCTAATCGCATGCCAAGTGGGTAAAACGTCACCATGGCGGGAAAGTGATGACTGGGAAATCATGGCCACCTGCTCCCCGCTTGTTTGTGGTTTGGACTCCGGGTTTTGCCTTTGCCAGGCAGGAGCTCTGCTGCTGAGCCACACCCCCACTCCTCCCATCCTTTTTATTTTTTTTGGCATTGGTTATTTTAAGATACATTGTCATGTTACACCTGGACATCTAGACATCAGTCCATGGCTTTATGCTTCCCACCATAGCCAGAATGGCAAATGATCACCATTGTATCCAGCAATTGGTTGATATGGGGGTTTTGATAACTTCCTGTGTAGGTTGACCTCAAATGGAGATGCTCCCATTGTTAGCCTCCCGAGTAGCTAAGCGTCTCACAGATGTTTCTGCTCAGGCTGGTTTCAAACCTCAATCCTTAGCTCTCAGCCTCCTGAGTCACTGGACTTACAGGCCTGAGCCTCTGGTGCTAGCTGACCATGAACTTTTTATCCTCCTGCCTCAGCTTCCAGAGAGCTGGAATTATAGGGGTGTGACACTACATGTGGACTAGGTATACATTTGATGTCCTCTTGGTCTCAGGCAAAATGGTCCATGCTTTCCCTGTGTTTCCTGGAGTCAGTGTCTGTGAGCTTTTGTCACCCTTCCATTTGCTGGGCTTTCGAGCCAGTGGCCTGTACGGAAGCCAGGCCCTCCCTTTGCTAGCTAAAACTCTCCTCTGAGCCTTGGTTTCCATGCTGGGTTGTTGCAAAGATGAATTCAACAATGTGGGTCCTGCTGGGTCGCATCCTAGCTACTCAAGAGGCTGAGATCTGAGGATTGCAGTTTGATGCCAGCCTGGACAGGAAAGTCTATGAAACTCTTATCTCCAATGAACCACCAGAAAACCAGAAGTGCCATTGTGGCTCAAAGTGGTAGAGTATTAACCTTAAGTGAAAAAGCTCAGGGACAGTGACCAAGCCCTGCATTCAAGCTGAAATGAAGTAATGCAGAAAATTGACCATCTACTGCTACTAGCTTTGAACAACTATGATTGGTATTGTTTAATGTAACCTGGCCTGAGCTGTACTTAGAAAGCTTGGTTTGAACTTGTTTTGCTCTGTGTTGCCCACACCCATAACTCCAGGAGAGTTTATCCTGCTTTATTACCTGATGGATGGCCAGATGGTTTCCAGTAAAGGCCAAGACGCCCTGACCTGTTTGTGACTGGTTCCTGAAAAGTCACAGCCACTATAATTAGTCTAAAGGGGGAAATCCTGTGGTTTTTGGGTTTATAAGCAGCTTGCTAAGACAGCTTGGGGGCTACATCTTGAGATCCTGACGTTGAGTGCAGTCCTGGCCTGTCAGTACCTTCTTGCTCAATAAAATCTGTATTCACCCTGATAGTGATCTGAGTGGCCTCATTGATCATCGATTTCTGGACCCCGTAACAAAGATTTCCACTTTTAGCCATGCAGTTCACTCCGGAGGTGAGTGGAAAGCTGTTCCCACTCTGCCTCCGCCACCCGAATCCCTGTTTTGTCTGCTTCTGTATCGGCAGCTGCTGCCCCCGCTGCTGCCAGCGCATGCTCAAATCTGTCTTGTTAAGCAGGCTGCCTAAATTTTTCTTCTGTGGCCAAAGTTATGACTCACTTGGTGTGACTTTTCACTGGAACCGAAAACTGGTTTCTTGGCAAGAGCTCAGTTAGATGCCAGCTGCACTTCCACCATCTTCCTCCCATCTTCGTATACTTTTTATTTTTTTTGAAATGAAGTCTTACTATGTTGTCTAGGGTGGCTTTGAACTCACGATCCTCCTGCTTTAGCCTGCAAAGTATCCAGGATTACAGGTGGGAACAATTGTGCTTGGCTTCATATTTCTATGAAGCAATAAGCTGTATCAGAAGCCATGTGGCAAAAAACTGAGGGTGGCCTTTAGCCAACAGCCAATATGAAACTGAGCTTTTCAGTTCAACAGACCACAAAGAACTGAGACCTACTAACAACTATGTCAGTTGGGAACTGGATCTTTCTCCAGTCAGGCCTTCAGAAGACATTCCAGACCAGGCAAACACTTTGATTGCAGCTTTATAAGAGACCGCAGTGCTGAGGATCGAGCTAAGTCACACCTAAATTTTGTTGCTCATAGAATGTGTGAGACAATAAATGTGTGCTCCTGTAAGTTTGTGAGTCATCAATCAGACAGCAATAGACAATACGTCTATATAATACATAGCATATCCACTGTGAGCCATGGACAAACCAGCTGTCCTGGATCTTAATTTTCTACCAGTGCTATAGTGTGTGTGTGTGTGTGTGTGTGTGTGTGTGTGTGTGTGTGTGTATGTGTTAGTACCAGAGCTCTGGGTGCTACCTCTGTTGCTTGAGCCATACCTACAATCCTTCATTTATTATTACTTTATTTTTATTTGTTACATTGTGTATGTGTGCAGGTCCTCAGGCTTGAAGTCAGGTCTTTGAACTTTTTTGGCTCCCGGCTAGTGCTCTATCACTTGAGCCACAGCTCCACTTCTGGCATTTGGGGTGGTTAATTGGAGATAAGAATCTCAAGGACTTTCCTGCCTAGGTTTGCTTTGAACTGTGAGCCTCAGATCTCAGCCTCCTTTGCACCTAGGATTACAGGCATGAGTCACCAGTGCCTAACATCCTTCCTTTATGTTTAAGACTGGAAAGAACATGGTCCAGTTTCATGAGCCCTATCTCCACATTAAGCTTTTGAACATAAAAAACATATGCAAATATTCATATGTACACCTACACACTTTTATTTCTTCTAAATCAGCTCATTTTGATTGACAGGAAGTACCACTGCTAACCCAAATGCTCACCCTTCCCCTTTTTAAGTGGCTGCCCTTTTTCCTTGCATCATACATGGTTCAAATATAACAAATGTGGCTCACCACACAAATGTTAAAGTGAATCTTTCAGAAGCAAACCAAATGTGGATAGCAGCAAATGTAAACAGAATAGCTGTAGGAAGCAGGAGCCCAGTGTTCAGCGCAGGCCTGGCTTGAGTGTGTCTGGGGTTGAGTAAACAACTGCAGAAAGAAACAACTGCAGAAAAGTTAAGCTTCTGTAGCCAGCACCATATGCTTCCAGCTGTTGATAAAGGGACCTTACCTTTATCAACATATGGAAACATGAGCCATGCATTTAATTGTTCTTAGTAAGAGAATGGTCATGATCATTGGTCTCAATCTTGGTCATGGACTCAGGTTCTGGTCCCATTTATTCCATTATGTTCTCAAGTAAGCATGTTACTATATATAAGTCTGCATAATCATCAGCGTTAAGGTTAAGGTAAGCAAGGTCATGGGTTGCATTAATACAGCTGGCACCTATAAGATTTATTCACAACAGCATGGTGAGCAGATCTCAGCAGCTCCAACCGTGTCCCAAAGGAGCAGTGAGGTCCTCCTCTTGCTCTAGGTAGCAGGCAGACCAGGAGGAGTCACCATTTGCCTTCCTTGCCTCCCCAAGCCCATCAGTGGCCAAAGCAGTCAATTCTAGCTCCCCAAATCTCTCACACACCTCTCTGTGCCTCTCCACATGGCTGCTTCCCAGGCCTATGTCTCCTCCTAGAACACTCCTAGAACACTACACCACCTCTATTTCTAGGTTCCTCCTCCTCTAATCAAGACAACGTACTGTAACCACAATAACCCCACCACACAGGAGGAGTGGCAAGTGCAGAGGCCTGTGGCCTCTGAGGAACTGTAAGGAGTGCAGGTGGCCAGGGACAGAGGGAGGGAAGAAATCCACGGCTGGAGAACAATGTGGGCCCTAGGTCAGGCCCACAAAGGCCCATGGCTGCCCACAGGATGGAGTTCTCACATGATATGCAAGGTGCCTGCACTGCCCCCCCCCCAGGGCCCACACCAAGCTAAAGCCCCAGTGTGCGGGAAGCACTTTGTTCAGGTGGGAAAGGACTTGTCCCATGCGTGATTTTGCGGGAGAGGATCCGCCCGGTCGGGTCCCAGGCATCCACAGTGTGTCTTGGGACAGATCCCTTGCCAATCAGTCATCACTGTGATCTGTTGTCATAAGTTATAAAGCCCCTGCCGGGATGAACAAAAGGCCTATTTGCATGTTACCAAGATGTCTTTAGACATTGGAAATGATTTCTCTTCTTGGGTAAGAGGAGAAAACTTGAGCCAGCCACAGGACTGTAGTGGAAAAGGACAGGAGAGCAAATATGCTTTTCCACAGGGACTTTTCCTCCCTACTTCTGAGAAGAACCGGGGGTGGGACGCAGTGTGGAAATCCTCAGTTGACCCGCCTTTTTTTTTTTTTTTTTTTTGGCCAGTCCTGGGCCTTGGACTCAGGGCCTGAGCACCGTCCCTGGCTTCTTCCCGCTCAAGGCTAGCACTCTGCCACCTGAGCCACAGCACCCCTTCTGGCCGTTTTCCATATATGTGGTGCTGGGGAATCGAACCAAGAGCTTCATGTGTAGGAGGCAAGTGCTCTTGCCACTAGGCCATATTCCCAGCCCAGTTGACCCGCTTTTGAAGACAACAGGACGTGCCTTCTCCAGCGAGACTCAGAGCCACACTTTCCAGCGTGAGTCAGAGGCAGATCCTGCCTCAGTGGTCTCCCTCCTAGTGCCCAGAGCTGGGAGAGACTAGTGTGTTTAAGAATCCAGTCTTGGGGCTGGGAATATGGCCTAGTGGCAAGAGTGCTTGCCTCATATACATGAAGCCCTGGGTTTGATTCCCAAGCACCACATATATAGAAAACGGCCAGAAGTGGCGCTGTGGCTCAAGTGGCAGAGTGCTAGTCTTGAGCAAAAAGAAGCCAGGGACAGTGCTCAGGCCCTGAGTCCAAGGCCCAGGACTGGCCAAAAAAAGAAAAAAGAATCCAGTCTTGGAGAGCTGGGAATGTGGCTTAGTGGTAGAGTGCTTGCCTAGCATGCATCAAGCCCTGGGTTCGATTCCTCAGCACCACATAAACAGAAAAAGCCAGAAGTGGCTCTGTGGTTTAAGTGGAATAGAGTGCTAGCCTTGAGCTCAGGGACAGTGCCCAGGTCCTGAGTTCGAGCCCCAGGACTGGCAGTAGCTCACTGAGAGTGGGTCCTTGTCCCTTGTCCCTGGGGCCTCCCCCTCCCCCCACGGCTGATTCTACCACCTTGAGGTGGAGGATTCTCCTCCGTCCCCTGCTCCCTGGCCACCATGATGTTCTGCCCATGGGCATGGACCAAATGACCTGAGACTGAATTCTGTGACACTATGAGTCAAAATAAATTCCTCCTTTAAGTTATTTCTGTCAGGTTTCGGTCCTAATACGCAGGGGGTTGTATGTATTCCATTCACTTAATATTCGAAATAGCTATGGATGGCACAGATGAGGAAAGCAAGGAGACTTGCTATGCCTAAAGCTACTAGAAGCCAAGTGGCTCTGGGGCTCGCTTCCTTTCCCCTGGCTGCATTGTTGTGTCTCCCGGGAAGAGAGGAGACTTTGCAGGATCAGGAAAGCGCAGGAGGCACCTGTTCCTCCCTCCTGTGCTAGGTGGGGGGACATGGACGCATTGGGCTCTTTCTAGCGACTGCCAAGGACAGGCTTAGCAGGACAGGAGAAGCAGCCATAAATTCCATCAGTGCTCCTCCACAAATACACACGCCATCCAAGAAGAGTGTGCCTACTACGCAAATGCCACTTCCCGACGCCGCCTGGGAACGTAGCCTCCTCCACAGAAACCCTGGGGCCACCCCGGTCCTGCCAACCACAGCCTCCGACTTACAGAAAGCACGAATGAGCTGCATCCAAACAGGATTCAGCTGAACAAAAACACTAAGTGACTGTAAAATAGAGAGAAGAGGTACCAAAAACGTTAGTTTGTATTTTTCATGTAGTTTTCCGTACTCTCCTCTGGCTAACTGAGGAGAGAAAGGTACTGCTGCCCGGGGCTGTCTCTCTTGAGAGAGGGTTGAGGAAGGCCCTGTGCTCTGGGCAAAGCTGCTGACCCCGTGTTTCCGGCCTTGGGAACAGCTGGGCAAGGACACCCCTCAGTGATAGCCCAGCCTTGTGCAGACTGGCTCTGCTACCCAGCTTCCTGCATACCCGGGCAGCCTGCTTTGCTCCTGGGGCTTAGAGAAAATGACTTCGAGCTAACAGCATGAACGGCAGACCTTCTGTCGCCACTGACTTAATCCATTGGTTTCCAAGATGTCAAAAAGGCAGCCTAATAATTCAGCATACTGTGTGAATTTCGGACTTTAATTCTCAAACAATCCATAAAGAAAATTTGGAGCAACGACCTCCACGGAAGCCCCCAATCGATCCCAAAGCCTGTTTTCAAGGAAATAAAGGCCCCAGAGCTGTTCTTCTTTTTCTTTTTGTGTGCGCCGGAATTCAGAGCCAGGGTGCTCTCTCTTAGCTTTTTCCTCTCAAGATACATGCTCTAGGGCTGGGAGTATGGCCTAGTGGCAAGAGTGCTTGCCTCCTACACATGAAGCTCTCAGTTCGATTCCCCAGCACCACATATATGGAAAATGGCCAGAGGGGGCGCTGTGGCTCAGGTGGCAGAGTGCTAGCCTTGAGCAAGAAGAGGCCAGGGACAGTGCTCAGGCCCTGAGTCCAAGGCCCAGGACTGACAAAAAAAAAAAAAAAAAAAGATACATGCTCTATCATGTGAGCTGCGCCTGTTCTTTCAGCTTTTTGCTGCCTAACTGGAGGAAAGAGTTTCATGGGCTTTGCTACTCCAGCTGGGTTTGAGCTGGGATCCTTAGATCTCAGCCTCCAGAGCTAAGAATCTAGGCATGATTCACCAGTGCCCAGCATTATGCAAACTCAACACAGTTTTCAAGACTTATTCGGGATCACAACTGGAAGCTTTCAAATCCTGTTGTTGTTTGGTGTGGGACTTGAACAGGGCCTTCGAGATGTCTCTGAGCTTTTTCTGCTCAAAGCTAGTGCTCTTCCACTTTTTTTTTTTTTTTGGCCAGTCCTGGGGCTTGGACTCAGGGCCTGAGCACTGTCCCTGGCTTCTTTTTGCTCAAGGCTAGCCCTCTGCCACTTGAGCCACAGCGCCACTTCTGGCCATTTTCTGTATATGTGGTGCTGGGGAATCGAACCCAGGGCCTCATGTATATGAGGCAGGCACTCTTGCCACTAGGCCATATCCCCAGCCCAGTGCTCTTCCACTTTAACTCACAGCTCCACTTCCTGTTTCCTAGTTGGACAGAAGAGTCTCAAGTATTTCCCTGCCTGGGCTGGCTTTGAACCACAATCCTCAGATCTCAGCCTCCTGAGTAGCTAGGATTACAGGTGTCAGCGTCCAGCTAGAGCTATACTTTTATACGGCAAATTGGAAAAAGAGAGAAATAATACATCTAGTTTAACCAAGCCAGCCAGAGTGTTATTTAGTGGAAGGGAACTGAGCTAGTGGTGTTTCTGACATGTGGGGTTCCACAGGGCAGAGGCGATTGATGGCATGTTCTCAAGGCTGGCCTCACCCACATGACAGAATCGCTGGAGAAGGTCGCCTGGGTGAGAGGAAAAATCTCACCCCAGCCCCTAAAGGAGGCTTCAGAAGCCATGGAGAAAAGTCCTCAGAAACAGCACTGCTCACCTCACCATCACCTGCTTCCTCTGTCAATTCCAGGCCTCTACTGGGTACAGGACTTTTTGCTATTTGACTGTCTTTTTTTTTTTTTTTTTGCCAGTCCTGGGCCTTGAACTCAGGGCCTGAGCACTGTCCCTGGCTTCTTTAGCCAGCACTTGGCCACTTGAGCCACAGCGCCACTTCTGGCCATTTTCTATATATGTGGTGCTGAGGAATTGAACCCAGGGCTTCATGTATACAAGGCAAGCACTCTTGCCACTAGGCCATATCCCCAGCCCCGAGGCTTTGTCTTTTTCTCAGACCTGGCCTCCTGTCCCTTCCTTCTTAAGAATCAATGTTTCAGTAATACTAACACGGGTGGAATTCATTGGGGGAGAGCATAGGGAGAAAGACAAGGAAGGAAAAAGAGAGGGAGAAAGGAGGGAGCAAGAGACGGGCATGCAAACTGCAACAGTTTGGTGTCCTCTTGTCTTTTTCAATCATGGGTCATGAACTCAGGGCCTGGGCCCTGTTTCTGAGCTTCTTTTTGCTCAAGGCTAGTACTCTACCTCGAGCCACAGTGCCACTACTAAAGCTTTTTCTGTGTAGGTGTTGCTGAGGAATTGAACCCAGGGCTTCATGCATGCTAGACACTCTACTGCTAGGCCACATTCCCAGCCCCCAAATTTTATTTTTTACAATGCATGTAAATAGGTAGACAAGCCTGGCAATGGTGGCTCACACCTATAATCCTAGCTACCTGAAGGCTGAGCAGGGGAGGATCAAGGTTTTCAAGACTCCTTTTGAGCTCACAGCTGGGTGCAGTGAGGCCCAGTGGTCAGCGAAAGGATGAGTGTAGGCAGAAAACTCCACACGACTGTCTCCACAGAGGAAGCTGGACAAACATACCCATGCACACGTGCACACACCACACAGTGTTACACACCTACAGTCCCCGCGACTCAGAGGCTAAAGCGGGAGGATCACTTGAGCCCAGGAATTCAAGAGCAGTCCAAGGAGTATAAAAGGACTATGCCATTATTCTGCCTAATAAAAGTGAATACTAACTCCTTAGTATAATCTGATATGAAATCTGATTTACATTTCTCTATTTCGAAAGATAATTTTTTAGAGCTGAACTTGCAGTAAATGTGGCTTGGCAAACAAAAACAGCTCTCACCAATGAGAAAGTAAATTTCTCATGCCCAGGGGCTGGGAATGTGGCTTAGTGGTAGAGTGCTTGCCTAGCATGCATGAAGCCCTGTGTTCGATTCCTCGGTACCACATAAACAAAAAAGGCGAGACATGACACTGTGGCCCAGGACTGGCAAAAAAAAAAAAAAAATCCTATGTACCAACCCCCAGCTGAATTTCTATGAGAAACAAAAAATCCTGTACTTGTCTTTAATGCCATTTGAGATGGCTCCCCCCACTCACAAATTACATTGCTTACTTAAAAACAATCTGGACAAGGCAAATTTTACTTCTGGGCGTAAGGGTGCGCCCTCAGCCAAAAGTCTGGCAAGCAAGCACCTACAGTACTTACTTTTTAAAACCCCTATAACACTTTCGTTAAAGAACTTACAGGTAAAATAGAGGAAAGAAAAAGCCATATTAAGGTCCATAAAAGCAAATCCCCTTCAAGGCAATGTCAGTGGCGAGGATGAGAATAACACAAGGAGAATATGCAGGCTGTTAGGCCAAATGATTCCTCCTTAGTAGAGCTCTAGAGGGTGGGATCCACAGGAGTGGTAAACCTGATGACCATGGAGTTTACTCTTCAAATCCATATTTCTCCTCATGCAATAAGATCTTGGGTTTCGATCCTGAGTTAGTCTCCCTGTGGCAACACAGGCTGATCCGCCTCTGGAGGGGAGAGCCCAGTGCCAGCTCTCGGTGCCCCTTTGAATCATAATTCATCTAGGCCTCTAGCTCGCAGCCCTTCTCTTAACATGCCCAGGGGCTGAGGTTCCTCTCTACACAAGGGCCCACCATTCACCCCAATTCTGCTTTGTCCCTAAACATTCAGCCCCCCAGCCTCCTGCTGGGCCCCCTGCATTCAGTATGAACTTTCCAGGAACCTGATCAGGTCACAGGCCTTTTCCTGCACGACAAGTTCCGTGCTACTCATGAATAGCAGGCTTTACACAGAGGCTCAGTGCTATTCATAGAAATGATGACTCCACATCCAGAAATAGTGAGAAACTGGCCTAAAAGAGGCAGGCTGTATCACTTTTTTTTTTTTTTTACCAGTCCTGGAACTTAAACTCAGGGCCTGAGCACTGTCCCTGTCGTTTTGCTCAAGTAGCACTCTGCCACTTGAGCCACAGCGCCACTTCCGGCTTTTTCTATATATGTGGTGCTGAGGAATGGAACCCAGGGCTTCATGTATATGAGGCGAGCACTTTACCACTAGGCCATATTCCCAGCCCACAGGCTGTATTGTATCTCTATTAAACCCACCAAGCAATTACCCAGGTCTCTTGCTATAAGTAGCATGAAAGTTTTTCTCTGCCACATTAATCAAACATACTAGAAACACAACACTGCTGGATTCAATGTGAGGGGGTGTGGCTTGATGGGGAGTCCTGGTACCCACAGAGTGAAGGGTTCTCCAAAGAACTAATGCTACATAGGGCTCAGCCTCCCACTCCCTAAACTAGGTACTAGTGCATTCTCCTTCTCTACTTCTGATGTCTCCACATCCAGACCACTTGGGAGTTATAGAAGGACCAGAGAAAACCATGTTGCATTTTCTTCATTTGGAGTGATGAGGAGTATCAAGCAGATTCTCTGTGTTAGGATTCTATGGGGTGTATGGGGTGTATCGTGTTGTATTGTGTGGGGTGTTCATATCATTTTGCTAGCATTCTCCGTTCCGCTGTCAATGACGGGGAAGCAGCTCCTGCTGGCCCAGGATGTATTTTATGTGTGGTTGAAGATTATCTTTGCAAATGAAAGTGCCCAGACTCAATCCCCTCCTCATCATTCCTGAAAGAATGACACAGGCTGTAGGAAAAGAACATCTTTGTGTAGAGCAAATGGACTGAGGAAAATCTGCTTTCCTCTCCTCTGCCCCTTTCCTCCTTATACCACAAGAGCCAAATTAGGATTGTTGTGTTTTTGTGTTTTTTTTTTTAATTTTGAAAATCTGATTAAGCAGCTTGAGCAACAGCTCATGCTTACAGTCTTTAATGTGTTCTCCAGGTGGGCATGGATAACAGCCCACTCAGGATGGAAGGGCGGCAAAGCTTCCAGGCAGTGGGAGGCTCAAGGTAGGAGCTACAAAAGGTGCTCCAACAGGGCTGGGCCTGCAGCCCTGCTCAGGGCCCTTTCTTGCCTCTGAAGGTACCAGAATTCACCACAGCTGCAGGCCTGGGGGAGAGGAGTCCCAGACTGCATGTCTGTAGGGGACAGCTGGCTGCTAGCCAGTAGTCCCACCTCCTTCTGGGTTCTCCCGGAAGAGATAGCAAACCAGCCCCGCCTTCCGCCTCAGCCGCGTGTGATATCATAATGGCGCCAGGCCGAGCCCAAGGAGGCAGTTCTGTGGGTTGTGGTCTCTGCCTCTGCGGGAAGTTCCGTGACATCACCGTGATGTACAAGCTCATTAGCCTATCGTTAGCACCTGGTCAGTCCCTCCCCTTCACTTGTCATTACTGCTGTAAGCCTGTTAGCCCCTCCCTTGAATAAACAGAAAGCTCCTTGAAGCTTCTCCGAGGTGTCCATGCTTACCCGGCCTTCTAGGCGAGTATAGGGAGGGGGGAGGGCATTCTCAAAATCACACGCTGACCGAGGCTGCCCGTGGCTGCCCGTGGCCCTCGCTCCCCCAGTACTTCCTACTGGCCAGAGGATATGCGTGAGAGCAAAAGGGGACCACACAGAGAGGGCAAATAGGCCCAGGATCTCTACATGGAAGGAGGTATAGATTTAGCCCGGCACATGTCACCTCTGTCCTGAGGAACAGATGGGAGAGCAAGATGAAGAATGGATTATGGGAAGGGATGGTAAGCTAGTAGATTGGTTGTGAGTAAATGCTCCTTGGCATATTATATATATATATATAATATTATTGTATTAATGATATTACCATATATACATTTATAATATATTATATATTACAACATATTATAATAAAATATATAATTACCATATTATATATTATAATATAGAATACAATATATTATAACATAAAACAATATATATTATATAAGATATAATATACTATAACATATATTATATAGCATTATTATAATATATTACCATATATAATACATAATAGTATATAATAATTATATATTATATAATTATATATGCCATATAGTATATCATAATATTATAGTATAATATTATGATATACTATAGTTATATATATTATATATTACAATGTTATATATTATACAAGGTAATATCATTAATACGATATATATCATATCACACTACATAAATATAATACATATCACATAAGTAATATTAATAATTTATGTAATCAATAACAAGTAATAGAATATTTATTACAATGATGAATATAATAATTAATTAATATAGTACCATTAATATAATAATTAACAACTAGCATGCTAGGCAAGAATATTTATAAATAAAATTATATAATAATTATTTTATAATGTTATATAATATATATCATACATTATATGATATTATATAATATTAACATTAGTAATTAAAAAAATAATGTGAACAATAAAATTAAAACAATAGTTAACATAATAAGTAACATAATGCTTAGTTTAATAGTAAATGTAATCATTAATAAATTAATATAATGTACATAATTAATACTAACATGATAAATAATAATATTAATGATCCACAATATTTATATAAGTATATAGTATACTATATATAGTATATTATATATTATGTTATGCTATATCTATTTCATATTGTATATTATTAATATTGATAATAACTAAGTTAATGAGTAATATAGTTAATAATCAATATAATTAACAATGTTAATTAGTAATATTCAATATAAAGGATATAATTACAAATTGATTAATATGATTAATAATATAATCAAGAGATATATTGATCATTATTAATATTAATAATATGATTATATTATCCTATATTATATTGTTATATATTAGATTATATTATTAGTATGTTATAGTATGTATATTGAATAATATGTCATAGATATTATATATTACTATATTCTATAAATCTTTTTTTTTGGCCAGTCCTGGGCCTTGGACTCAGGGCCTGAGCACTGTCCCTGGCTTCTTCCCGCTCAAGGCTAGCACTCTGCCACTTGAGCCACAGCGCCGCTTCTGGCCGTTTTCTGTATATGTGGTGCTGGGGAATCGAACCTAGGGCCTTGTGTATCCGAGGCAGGCACTCTTGCCACTAGGCTATATCCCCAGCCCCTTCTATAAATCTTAACATAATGAATGGTACATAGAATGAACATAATGAGTAATTTATATAATTACTCAGTGTTTATCAATAATTAACCAACAATTCATAATTAATAACAACCAACAGTTATTGTTTAGTTAATATTAAATACTAATAATTATATAATATAATTAGCAGTAATAATAATTATCTGTCATAATCCTCAATCTTTAATCATTAATAACTAATAAATATTAAATAATATTAAGACATCAATAATTAATAATCTATTAACAATGAAGTTCTAACAGTATTGATTATATTAATGTATCACTAATGAGATTAATTGATAATTATATTACTAATTACTGTTAACTATTAATGTGAATAATATAAATTTTAATATAATATTTATTTTATATATTATATAGTGTAATACTGTATATGTGTTATAATGTTACATATATGTAATATACAATAGTATAAGAAAATTATAATATATTATTAATAAGAAACATTTTCTTTATTTATACATAACTATAAATGTAATAACTAATGTAACATATAATGTATCATAATGTGATATAATATAAATTCTTTACATATTGTATATTATATAATAATTAATACAATTACTTATTGAATTAACGATTTGTCATATGTAAATATCAATAGATTTAAAATGGTATAACATATGTATAAACGTATTAATCAACATATTGTATAATGTAGAATTATATCATGTATTATTATATGACATCATGATATTGTATAATGTTAATGATATCACTACACAATGTATTGATTCATATACTATAGATAATTCATATATGAAATATATAATATAAAATTAATATAAATGAACATATTTATATAATTGTGTTTGTTATATAAAGTAGGCATAGGCACTGGTTCTCATCTGTCCTCCTCGTTACTCCAGAGGCTGGGCCCTGTGGGGCAGAGGTTCAAAGCCAGCCTGGGGAGGAAAGTCCACGGCGTTCCTATCTCCAGATCCCCACCAGGCAGCTGGAAGCGGAGCTGCGGCTCCAGTGGCCGAGCGGGAACCGCGCGTGGTGACGCTAGGGGGCGCTGCCAGGCGCAGTTCAAGCCCGGTAGCAGCAGGACAAAAAGAAACATGGACCAAAACATCCCACTGAAGAGGGCTCCAGTGAATACCCGTTCTGAATACCCGCAGGCGTTTCGGGCCCCTGGCAGCTCTCCGCCTGGGCTTCACGGAGACTTCTTCTTGTCGCCCTCTTGTGGTAAAGGTGAAGAGTGGCCACGGTTTGCCCTCAGGGAAGCCTGGGCTTAGGTCACCCCTCTGGGGTATATCTCATGTCCTCTCACCAAGTCTTGGGCGCAGCGCAGGCTTCTGCAAGGTCATGTACTTCCACAGAGGCCTGGGAATGGAGCGCCCTTTCGTGGTGAAAGTGAAGAATCACCATCACTTGCTCTCACTGAGCCCTGGACTTGGGGCGCCCTCTCGTGGTGAGAGTAAAGAATCACCATCATTTGTGCTCATGGAAGCCTGAGCTATGGGCCACCTCTGTGGTGCAATCATGAAGACTTGAGGGGAGGGCTAGAGCTAGCAGAGATGGGAGAGAAGGACAGAGGAGTGACATTGTGACAACACAATGGACAGTGTGATGGTGGCAGCACAGTCATGGTACTCATGAAGTAACACGTGAACTCAAACTTTTGTACAAATACTTTTTATCTGTTATATAACACTATATTGATATATAATAAATTATGCACAATTATATTATACTACATTAATTATTCATATAGTCATACAGTAATTAATAGACTCACATACTATATCAATTATTTATTTTAATTATGCACATAATATACTATAATGTATCATATAATATATTTATTACGAATTATTTATATTAATATTGTTGCAAACCGTCGCAAGTGCCCTGTCTGGCTGCAGCCAGGAGGAAGCCCGGGAGCAAAGCAATGATGGAGACTGGACCATGGAATTGGTTTCGGGGTACCAGGGGACCTGCTGCCTCACTCCAGCAACAGATCCACAGGGTCCCGTGAACAGGGCTTTTATTTATTATCAAGCAGGAGTGCAGAAAACAAAGTAGCCATCTTTAAGCGATAAGGGCACCACAGTGGGGGGAACAATCCTAAGATTAGTGACTTCCTGAAAACAGGGTGAAAATGAACAGTGAACAGCCAATTTGATTAGGCTACCTGTAAGCTCCCAGGTCCAGTGAAGATGGAGATGATCACGAGGGCAGAAACTGTGGCCATTGTAATGCTAAGCACAGTAAGTCTTGTCAGAGCTGCCCTCAGCATTCCGAGGGGCAGAGAATGGCCTTCCAGTCCTCTAAGACCCACCTTATGGCTCTGCATTTATGGGTTCTCACAAATATAAAATCATGTAATCTAAATAAAATATATAACATGAGATATAATAATATGATATAAAAACAATATGTAATATTTAGTAAGAATTAACATATATCAATATAATAATTATACAATTAATATCAGTTATCAACAATGAATAACAATAAATCATCAAGAATTAACAATTAATGTAATTAATAAAATTAATAAGTAATTACCATTAATGATAACAATTAATATTACTTAAGAATTAGCAACAATATCACTTAATAATCAATAACAAGACCAGTAATATACTTACTGCTGTTAGTTATCAATAATAACTAATAACTAAAATAATAACTAATTGTTGCTCTTGTTATCAGTTAGTGATTACTAATTATCAATCACTAATATAAACAATTATTATTTTTATTCATTATTGTATCAATCAGTTATACTAATTATTACATTAAATTTATATTAAATACTGATTAATTATGCTAACTAAAGTATAATTTTATATTAACTATTATATTAATTACTTTTGCTAAATATACTAATTACTTGTTACTTTCATTAATCATATTAATCATTAATACTAGAAATATGATATATGTGATATAATATATAATATAATACATATAATCATGTAATATATAATAATATAACAATAAACTTATTAGTATTATTTATTGTATCTATCACATTGATTGATTAAAAATATGAATTATTATATTAATGATATTAAATATCAACAGTTATACTAATCATAATTTAATATATACAATATAAGTAACTTGTAATATAATAATACAACACAATTATATAATTCATATTATTACTAATATTATGAATTATGTTAATCATACCAACACTATATTAATTCCATTAATATAATTATCTTAATTATATCATTAACTATATTATATGTTATTGATTATAATCAATTATTAACGTATTGATAATTAATCATATTGAATAATATGCTAATCATCAATATTCATTAAATCAATTATATTAAGCATATTAACATTAAGATATGTAACAATAAAATTTAATAATATAATACATATATCAATAACATAGTATACTAATTATTTAACATGTAAATGCAGTTAATTAATATAACATAATTCATATTATAATGTAATATAAATTATATATTGCATGTTATATAATAATACAGTTACTTATTACATGATTGACTTATATATAAATGATTAATATAACTAATATATTATATGACATAAATATAATATATATTAATCACTATCTTGTTATATAATATACATTTCATATGTTATTATATGATATTATGTTACATCATATGATAATAATGCCACACAGAAGACACAGATCTAGGTGACACTAAACCTCACTCAGGTCGCACACTGTCCTGGGGGCCAGCCAGCTATGTCACCGAGTCCTGGGGGCGGGCGGGCTGTGTCACCGAGTCCTGGGGGCGGGCCGGCTGTGTCACCCAGGTCGTGGGGCAGGTCTGTGGTGTCACCCATGTACTGTAGGATGTCTGAGGTGTCACCCATGATCTCACGGATACTTGACAGTGTCACCTGTGTCCCAAAGGAAGGCGCAGTATCACCCATTTCCTGGGGACAGGTTGACAGTGTCACCCAAACCGTGAAGGACGGTCTGCGGTGACACCTAATCCTCAACCTCTCCCTCACCCTAGACCTCAGCCTAACCTTAACCCTAACCCAAACCCTAAATCCTAACCCTGACCCTATATTCAATCCCTATTAACAGTACAAAAAAGGTGGGGGCAGATTAATTTAAGAAAAAGAAACTATGAAGCCTAATTTCTACACTGTTCCACACGTTTACAAGACACACCTGTCATTTCCGACATCAACAGCAGAGGGCGCCCTAGGACCTGGGACAGCACCATAGAGCGCTATCTACTCTGGCTCGGTGTGGAGAATTTCCACAGGTTTCTACCAATGTTCTCTTGGCTGCCTTCTCACTGAAGCACATGCATCATTTAGCCCAGGGAGAAATGCCAGTATTGCAGAAATACCAAGAAGTGGAATGATGGGGTCATAGTGTAAGACATCTGATGTTTTGATGAATTTCCCGACAATGGCTTCTCAATTTTGTGAACCCACATGTATGCAAACAATTCTCTGAACTAGGAATTTGGAAATGAACTAAACATAAAAGTCATTAGTGAAGACTTGGATAGCCCGTATGATGGGGCTGGGTCCCATACTAAAACATAGTTTAGAATGTGGAAATGGAGGATGAACTCAGACCTACTGCCTATTTTCTTTACTAACACCTAGCATAATTTATGGAGCTTCAACAATTTGTTACATTTCCTTCCTTGTTCACATCCTTGGATTATGTGCCTCTCAGGTCATTTAGTGGTCTATTCTTGATTTAGTGAATCTCTTTCGACTCTGGAAAATTTTGCAGCTATTTTGGAAGGTTTGTACTGATTTCCTGTGATGTCTTTCAATTTATCTGACTTTCCTTTTATGGCTGGTGGAATTTGTTACCCACTATAGAACCTACCAATCTCCAGGGCTTCCTCCTTGGAAGCCCAAGCATCACAGTGACCTTTGCTGATGCCTCCAACTTCCAGAGCCTCTGAGGCTCCAGTGTCACTGCATGCTTGGAACGCCCCACTCACCACCACAGACAGCCCTCGTTTTGATCACGTGAGGCCCAAGCTGATGCTGCTCCAAAGGCCTCACTTCATCCCCCAAACCTCAGACTCTGGTTTCATTCCAGGTCTAGTTCCACATGATTTACCCAGGGTTCAGTGAGTATGTGTAGATATTAGATACTCGTGGATGCCCTTGGGCAGGTTTGCACTCCAGATGGACAGCACCTCCTCATAGCCAGGTATGGTGAGCTTTCGCCTCTATGTCTCCTGGTGTTGGGGTCAGCTGCACCTTTAAGGGGCCACAGCTGACCTCAGCCTGTCCCTCCCCTTCCTGTCTTTAACAGGAAGAGAAGGAAGTCTGACATCACTTGAGGGACAGCCCCTTGGGACCAATCAGGGGCCCCTCTCTTGTGCCCGCCTTTGGGGTATATCTGGGAGGCTCCTCATTTGAATAAACAGAAGCCGTAGAGGTTTTCTCCAGGGGCCCGTGCGTCCCTGTCGTTCTTGGCGGTTTTGGGGCACCCTGCGACCACACGCCACCGAGGCTACCTGTGGCCATCGCTCCCGCGTGAGCGATAGAGGACCACCCAGGAAGGGGCGGACAAGCCCCTTCTCCCCCCAAGCGAGGGGAAGTCGAGAGAAAGAGAGAGAGCCCACATCCTGGGATCTGGGCATGGCGAGTCTCTGTGCGGATTCAGTCACCCTCCAACGCCCGTGTTTCACACATGCCTTCCTATGTCCTCGCAGCAAGACCCTGCAATCAACCCATGCTCTGTTGTGGGACCTATAGTGATTGGTTGCAGCCTGCTGCTATGCCCTGAAGATCACAAGTTCAAGGCCACATAATGAATTCCTCTCCAAAAAAGGATGTTACACATCATTAGCTATAAGGGAAATGCAAATAAAAGACACAAAACATCACTTCAGAAGTGGCAGGAAAGGCTGGGACTATGGCTTAGTGGTAGAGTGCTTGCCTCGCATACGTGAAGCCCTGGGTTCAATTCCCCAGCACCACATATATGCAAAAAGCCAGAAATGGTTCTGTGGCTTAAGAGCAGCCAGGGACAGTGCTCAGGCCCTGAGTCCCAAACCCCAGGACTGGCAAAAAAAAAAAAAGTGGCAAGAAGTTGGAGGTGGGGTCTATAAGGAGAAAGTATGTCACTGGGGACTGTTTCCTAGGACTCCAGACTAAGATGTTTCTATGTAGCAGTTCCTCATAGCACATACAGAAATGGTGTACATCTAATATATTCCAAAACCCTCAACTCTGATTCTAACTTGGCTACACAAATGACTACAGAACAGTTATAGAGAATGGACCATATAGAACTCTTATGGGAAAAAATGAATAAACAAATTTATGCCTTACTCCAAAATTCACTCAAGATACTCCATACCAGGGCACAGTGGCTCAAACTGTAATCCTAGCTACACGGGGGGGGGGGGCATAGATAAGGGAATGAAGGGCATCTTAACCAATGGCTGGTGGTGACGACTCACACCTGGTATCCCAGCCACAAGTTGGGCACAGTGTTGGAAGAGTATTATGTGCCTGTCATCCTCAGCAACACAATGCAGGGAAGTAGGCGAGTCACAAGTAGGAGAGTCACAACCCCACCTCAAGACCCCACCTCAAAAATAAACAACCACAGAAGGGGCTGGAGACACAACTTAAGTGATAGAATACCTACTTAAGAAGTATAAGGCCTCCAGCACCATAAACCCATCAAGTTAAAATTTCATATGCAAAACTTTCAGTATTAAAGAAGATAATCTGTTTAGTTTGTGTCTTTTGTAAAACAGTGGATTCCTAAAGAAGCACAGCCAAGGAAAATTTGCTATGAAGACTGGATTTCTGCTGCCAGCTGTGTGGAACGGACCCCTCCCTAGCACCTTCAGAGGGACCACAGCTCATGACACCTCAGCTCCAGACCTCTGGACTTCTCAGCTAAGATAATTTTCAGTGTTGGAAGACTTGCTAGGACTGGCCTGGGTAAATAATAAAAGCATATTCTGTTAACCCACAGCTCTACAAGCTATACCAGCTGCCTCCCCAAGCCCACCCAACCCCACACAGCAATAAGGGTAGAATCCCAGGCCATGATCACAGCTAGGAGGTCACTTCCAGGCCTGTCCGGAAGCTCTGACCTCAGCTTTCAACCTTCTGGGGCCAATGGGAAGATGAGAACAAGGAAGGGCAATACTTCTACTTCCATGGAGCTGGTGAGCAAATCCTACACCTTGGTATTGCTGAAGCCAAGAAAGCACAGGGTGGGACAATGCCATCCCCTGCTTGTGGTCTCTACCCACATCCTCAGCCATCCTTCCAGTTTGGAACCACCAAGATGCCCCTCCAAATGTCATAGGGAAGGCCTCTCAGGAAGGTTCAGAAAGAAGATGCCCTACCTGGTCATCAGCCCAAGATGTCCTTTAAGATGGGTGAAGTACAACGGAATGGGCATCTATACCCTTCTTTTTTAGTGGGGGCAGAGACAGAAAGTGCAGAGGGGAAGGTGGGGGCCTACTGTCAAGATATTGAGGGCAGAGGCCCTGTCCCACTGGGGCTGAGCTACACAGTGGGTGGGACAATGAGGACTAACAGGGCTGACTGCTGCATAGGTAGGTGCTCCACCTAAAGAGGCCATCCTACACGTGTCAGCCCCACCTAAGGAGGCCATCCTACACAAGTGTCAGCTCCAAACACGTTAGTCTGTTTTCGGAAAAACAGACACAATATCGCTGGCTGAGTCAGGGCTTTAGAACTTTCAGTGCCTATGGCCTTGCCCAGAATAGGAAGGATAAAACTGTCTTGGAGATCCTCAAGCAGCCTCCTTGTCTATGGCCTCCGTTCTGGGTAGGTAGGCCTTGTTGGACACAAGAAAGGCCACAGACTACGGCGGGAAGATGTCTTGGAATTGAAGGGGGAAATGAAGAGTTAAAGTAAACCCCATTTTCAGGCAACCCCCGTCTTGTAGTCTGTTTAAACTGTGAGCAAACCCAGGACAAGCTTATTAGGGCCCAGCCAGTCGAGAACTCTAACCGCTTGGGAATGCTTAACTCTAACCGCCCCTAGAATGCCTCGAACCCTGAGCCAATCAGATTTGTACCCGTAATCTTGCTTGCTTAAACACGTGATTGCTGTAACTTTGTCTTTTGTCTTTATAAGCTCTGTGTAATTGCAGCTCCGGGCTGCCTCCTAACCTCCGCTGTGTCGGTGGGTAGGGCAAGGCCCGGGCCGCGGCCCCGCTTGAATAAAGTCTTGCCTTGCTATTGCATTTTGGAATGTCTGAGTCTCGGTGGTCTTCTTGGTGGTGGTTTCACGACTTGGCATAACATTTGGGGTTTCATTCGGGATAGCCCCAGAGACCCCCGAGACCCTAGACTCCGAAGGTAAGAAAACAGCCCTGTTCATTTGTCTTGTCCTGTAATGTGTCTGTCTGTTTTGCTTTTGCTTATTTCTTGAAGGGGTTGTCAAAGCGGACGCGCTTACTCAGCAATCCTGGGGAGACTGGGGGATGCCCCAGACTCTCCACCCTTGAAGGGGGACCCCTGGAGCCCCGCCTTCAACTTAAGTCCACTCCTTCTGCACCCTTGCAGGAGGTTGTGGGCGAACTTGGGAAATCTCCATCTCCAACTCGTAGCTTTTCTTGTTCTTGTTCTTGTCTGTGTGTTTTCCTCCTTTTGTATTGTTATAATTGTTTTGTTTTTTTGTAGCCTTTTGGACTGAACATCTGATCAGAGCTATGGGTAACGTTCTATCATGGGAACCTCCATCTAGCCCCTTAGACTTGATCCTAGCTCACTGGAGAGAGGTTAAGGAGATAACTCAGAAACAGAGTGTGGCCCTTAAGAAGGAAAAGTGGATCACCCTGTGCAAGTCAGAATGGCCCACCTTTAAGGAACTAATTGGCCACCTGAGGGGAGCTTTGACATAGGTAAGATCAGGACTTTGCAACGCCTAATCTACACCCCTCATTTGGGCCATCCAGACAAAAGAGAAACCAAGAAGGGTTTTACTAAGACTATCAAGCCCTGGAAAATGAGGCTGGAGAATGCTAAAATCATTTGTTAAAGGTTTTGTCTTAAAATTTGGGTGTTGCAGGAGTAAGACTGAATACCTCTTGCCACTGGAAAATGTACAGCCGATGGATGCTTATTTTGCGCGCTTGAAGATCTTTTGAATATGTATGTGTGTGTGCATGTGTGAGTGTGAACATGTTCAAGACTGCAGTATGATGCAAAACTAAGTTTAAATTTAAATTCAAATGGTCATCAAGTTTGGGCATTACCAAATGCTTTAAAGGATTATTGCATTGTTTTAAAAATGAACTAGAGTTAAAAAAGGATTTCTCAGGGTTCTTTAATTAGCAGTCAAAAAAAGTGGGTATCTTAATAAATTAAGACTTGATTTAACAAAGGGCAAGCTGACGTGAACTCATCAAGCCCTATGGAGTCAGGAAGGAGCCAATAGAGGGCTTTCTTTTGTCTCTTTTGTTTTCAGGTGAACTTTGGAAACCTTGTGGTAAAAATGAATGATTTGACTGGAATTTCTAATGGTTAGAAAGTTTATTTGATGTGATTCCGGCTGGGAACATAGCCTAGCGGCAAGAGTGCTTGACTCGTATACATGAAGCCCTGGGTTCGATTCCTCAGCACCACATACATAGAAAACGGCCAGAAGTGGCGCTGTGGCTCAAGTGGCAGAGTGCTAGCCTTGAGCAAAGAGAAGCCAGGGACAGTGCTCAGGCCCTGAGTCCAAGGCCCAGGACTGGCAAAAACAAAACAAAACAAAAAAAAACAACTTGATGTGATTCGATTCCTGTGTTATTTTTGTAATTTGGATTTTTAAAGGATATATATTAAACTGATGGGGATAGGAGTAAACTCTCATTAACTCTATATATGTAGGAAGAAATGGCAAAATGGGCCAACGTTTCTCACTATTATTGCAAAGTGAGAAAAGGAGATGGCTACCAAAATGTTTAATTGCCATTCCAGTTTCTCTGTAGGTTTTTTGTCTCCAGCAGGCCCACAGAGAAGCACAGGTGATTGCTACAAGTTTGTCAAGATCTAACATTGGCCCTTAATAAGTTCCAGGTAAGAGCATGCTTAAAAACTACCTCTGTGTGGACCACCTTGTTGCTTTTAATTGGAGTAAAGTGGCCTCTTGTAAGACTCATTGATCTGAAATCTGCGGTGCGAAGCCAGCCCGGGCAGAGAAAGGTCCCTGTGAGAGACTTGTCTCTAATCAGCCAGCAGAGTGCTGGGAACGGAGTTGTGTGGAGCTCAAAAGTGGTAGGGTGCTAGTCTTGAGCTGGAGAGCTGAGGGACAGCACTCAGGCCCTGAGTCCAAGTCCAGTGAAAAGTCACTCCTCCTGGGACAAAAGTAATGGAGCATCCAGAGGCAGTAAGCTGCTGCTTGGATGGCAGAGATGGTGTCAGATCCTAAAGTCACTCCTGTTTGGCCTTTCAAAAGCTAATCAAAGCCGGGAAGTCCTAGAAGAATAGTTCGTAAGCATGCCTTTCTAATGCCCATGTTTGTCTACTGGGCAGGAACTTGCCAGTCATCTGTGATAGTGGGTAGTAAGGGTAAGTTTGTCAAATGAGAGGATAGTTTAAAATCCCAACCCTCGCATCTACTCAAAGCTCTGACTGGCAGTGAGAATTTTAAGCTGATACATCTGTTCAGGAAAGAAAGCTTGTAGACCTGAGATTGTGTCCTTATTGAGATCTGTTAAAGGCCTGCAAAGGTAATGTAGGCATTTTTTAGGTCATCAGAGATCAGTTCCCTAGCCAGTCAGGAAAAAGCTTTCACAAGCTAGAATGTTAAAAGGTTACACTGTGATAGCCCAAAAAGAAGTCTGTATAGTTGAAAGTTAAAATGTTGTATGTAATTTCCAGTTTGGAGTAAAGATCCTAATGGACATCTGATCCTGCAGCCCCTTGGTAAAGTAGACTAAGGTTAAGGTTCCTGGCTAGGTCCCTGAGTCAGCCTGAAGAAGTTATAGAAGATGGATGATCTTCGCCCATCAGCCACCCCCTTTTAGGACCAAGGGACCAGAGTTGTTTTTGGGAAGATGAGGCAGGATAAACTAGAGGCATGGAAAAGAGGTAACAGTATACAGAGACTGCACTTGTGAGAAATGGTTACAGGCCAAGCCTTCTATGTTGGCTTAAAAAAAAAATCCTAGCCTTGGGCTGGGAATATGGCCTAGTGGCAAGAATGCTTGTCTCCTATACATGAGGCCCTGGGTTCGATTCCTCAGCACCACATATACAGAAAATGGCCAGAAGTGGTGCTGTGGCTCAAGTGGCAGAGTGCTAGCCTTGAGCAAAAAAGAAGCCAGGGACAGTGCTCAGGCCTTGAGTTCACGGCCTAGGACCAGCTAAAATAAATAAATAAATAAATAAATAAATAAAAATCCTAGCCTTAAAATACTAGGAAATTTGACTAAAGTTAGGCTTTAGGTTAACTTAGGTTAAGCTTCTCTAGCCAGTCTATGGAGAAAGTTGCAGGTAACCCAGAAGGTGTGACATTCTACTGAAACCACTGGGAGCCACTGCTGCCTGACACCGCTGTGGCCCCTGCCCATTGCATTTGAGTGAGGATCAAGGAGAGTCAACAGTCATCTGGAAGAATCTACATCTTCAGATCAGACTCTTATGATACGCAGATGGTTTCTGCTGGAAAGTGCTTTGGATCTGCTAACTAGCTCTATTAAGAAAATTGGATATTGTAAGAAATTTTCAAGCAGACTGGCCTGCTGCTAAATTCAAAGCATGTATGACAGGCTGGAGAGTCACTTCCAGGCAATGCCTGGGGTGGAGGTATGTCCAAGAGTATTAAATGTGTCCAGATGGATTAGGGAGTGACCTCAGAGAGGTGAGGGAGGTAACTGCCATCAGGTGTGCCAGGTACCAAGGTAACTGGACAGAGATTTAAACTGGCTGGGAGCATCTTCATGGAGCCCTCCTGGGGGTGGATCTTGCAGGTGCCACCAGCCAACCTTAGGCACTTGGTGGAATGGAAACTGGAGAAATCCACTCTAGAATAGTTGGCTCATGATATAGAATATAGATATAGAATATAGATATAGAATATAGAATATAGAGATAGAATAGTTGGCTTATGATAGTTGGCTCTGGTCTGGCTTCTTAGGAGCAGCAGTCCCATTGGACTGACCATCGCCCCTCTTTGTCTTCCCCAACCGCCTGTGGGTGGAGTCACAGTAAATTGCCTTGATGTAGTTGAGATAAACCGAAAAATGTAGACAGTTTAAAACTCTAGCAGCAAAGAAGCCCCAGGAAATGTAAAGAGGAAGGTTAGTATAGAAAGCATAGAAAGCCTTGGAGAAAGGGATAGAGAAATGGTTTCCTCTGGATAAGAAAGGTATTTAAAAAGTAAATTGCCACAGAATGTTCCAGTAAGTCACTGATGGTGTGAGGAAGTAGAAGATGGTGTGAGTGGGGATATGTTAAATTTCATAAGACACAGATTATAAAACTGTATAAGGAAAGACTTTAGAGAGAGAAAACAAAAATGTTTCCTTTAGATTAAAAGGTTTTGGCATGTTAAAGGTGAGAAAGACAATCCCTAGAAAGTGAGTATGTACATTGTATATTGCATATATGTCTACCTGACCTAGACAAGGGATAGAAAAACAGGTCGTAAGATATCACAAGAAATGTACACACTGCCCTACTATGTAACCGCCCTTTTTGCACAACACCTTGTAAAAAAAAATTTATGTTCGACTAATAAAAAAAAAAGAAAGTGAGTATGTAACAAATGGTATCAGTATGTCTTAAAATTAGAGCATATGAGTAAAGTTGGTATGTAATCAAATTGGCTATAATATAAATAGGGTCAGAATTGGGGCTTCAGTGTAAAACTATGTTTATCTGTACCTGCATCTTCAGGGCTAAGAGACTTGTGTGATGTCATCTACATGTTATTCCTAACTTGCATTCGCATTTGTTATGAGCTTTTATCCCCCCTCAGAGCCCTATAGCAAGTCCACCAAGAGATCTGGCTCAAGCTAAAGGCCCTTTATGAGACTGGACCTCCTCCTGAGCCACACCCGATACCAAATGAGTAAAGCGCCACCGACAACTTATGGTTTGCGGGCACAATACCAATCTATCCCTACCGATTCTCAGTCAGAATCAAACTAATAAGCAAGAAGAACCACGATTGGTTCTCGAGTTACCTATCAGAAGGGGGAAATGAAGGGGGGAAATGAAGAGTTAAAGTAAACCCCATTTTCAGGCAGCCCCCGTTTTGTTGTCTGTTTAAACTGTGAGCAAACCCAGGACAAGCTTATTAGGGCCCAGCCAGTAGAGAACTCTAACCGCTTAGGAATGCTTAACTCTAACCGCCCCTAGAATGCCTCGAACCCTGAGCCAATCAGATTTGTACTCGTAATCTTGCTTGCCTAAACACCTGATTGTTGTAACTTT
Organism: Perognathus longimembris pacificus; assembly: GCF_023159225.1. Classification (NCBI taxonomy): domain Eukaryota; kingdom Metazoa; phylum Chordata; class Mammalia; order Rodentia; family Heteromyidae; genus Perognathus; species Perognathus longimembris. The sequence continues at coordinate 90,981,604 of NC_063163.1, read as the reverse complement.
TTCTTTTGCCTTTATAAGCTCTGTGTAATTGCAGCTCGGGGCTGCCTCCTAACCTCCGCTGTGTCGGTGAGTAGGACAGGCCCGGGCCGCGGCCCCGCTTGAATAAAGTCTTGCCTTGCTATTGCATTTTGGAATGTCTGAGTCTCGGTGGTCTTCTTGGTGGTGGTTTTGCGACTTGGCATAACAGAATGACTGCAGTATGCATACTTGTGGCAACTGAAGGTACAGAAGTCTCTGCGACCATCCAGAAGTCACGGAGAAGGGAAAGTGAGTGGGGATTTGGAGATCCAGACCTCCTCTGGCAGGTAGAGGGGTGGCTGTACTCTACATGTTGCAGGAAGTATATCCTCTGATGTGGGACTCCTAAGGGGAAGAGTCAATATTCTCCTCTCTGTCAGGGCCTGAAGACTGCCAGGGCCCCCCCATGGGCTGCCGGGGGAGTAGCACAAGGACCTGCAGACACTGCATTCCAATGCTCTGTTCCTTTAGCTGCACCATTTCCAACCCACTCTCTAAAATTTGTTTTTCTTTGGTGCCAGTCTGTTCAAGACCAGCACTCTACCACTTGAGCCACAGCTACAGTTCTGGATTTTTTTTTTTTGGTAGTTTAGTGGGAGTTAAAAGTCTCACAGACTTTCCTGCCTGGGCTGGCTTCAAACCATGAGCCTCAGATCTCAGCCTCCTGAGCAGCTAGGACTACAGGTGTGAACCACTGGAGTGCAGCCAAAATTCTCTTTTCTAATTAGTGAAGATCCTGACTCCACCCTCAGGTCTTCCAGTAATGGCTCCACATCTTATGCATATAATCAGTGGAAAGGAAGGTGATCTGTCCCTCACAGACCAGCTTTGGAGCATCTGAAAGCAGGCCTGGGGTCTGATGTGGAGATTCTTGGCTGAGAACACAATGGGTGCTCACTGACACTCCGGATTTACAGTCTACTCCTTGTGCTTCCAAAACCCACCCACAAATTCAAACAACCAAGTAAAGAGCAAAGGGGAAGAGAACATGGATACCTAGCCCGATGCTACTTATGAAATAGACACTGAAAACAATCAATGACCATCACTACAGTAGCTGAGAAATTAATTAACATAATGCCGTAATGATACACTAGCCCAGGACTGAGAATCTGGCTTTAATCTATATGCTAGATTTGGACGGATGTCTGGTTGTATAAGTGGAAACTGAGATACATTCAAAACATTAAACTTTAATATAGTTGAATAAAACATTTCTTTTGCAGTCACAATGAAGTGCCACCTGGTACAGAAATCCACCCTAGCCCAATCTTCCTGGACAATCTCCTGCAAAATTTTCTTCTCCATACTCAAGGGAAATGCCAGAAGTCTCCCCATACCTTACAGTGATAACAGATGGGTGGGGAAGGCCTTGTGCATGGGGAAGTAGGAAGGGAAATTCTATCCTCTGGAGTCCTTGCTGAACAGAACTCATCAGGAGCTTCAGTAAGAACAGACACTCTTTCAACTTGACCCTGTGAATATGTGCCAGATGCTTCCTTCAATAGAGAGAATTACCAACCAAACTACTCAAAGAAACCTTCCATTTTCCAGAAAAAAAAAACAACCCTTAGTGATCCCTGAGGAACCTTTAATTATTCAGGATAAAGCTCTGCAACTTGTGAACAGCTGGACAATCCACATCTGCTGCTTCTTCGGTGCTGGCTTTGATCCCCAGGGTTGCCTTGGCCCAGGCTGCCTCCTGAAAACTCAAGGAGCAATCTGGCTCCCCAGAGAGCATCACAGGAGACCTGGTTATGAGACCACTGCATCTGGAAACCAACACAGTATATTACACATAGAGATGTGCTCTGCCAGACTCCAAGATTTATCTTCCCACGTGGGTGTCTTCTAACCCTGTCTGCTCTCTGGCCTCAAGAGCACCCTGCCCAGCTCTGGGGCTACTTAGGTCCTACCATGAGATGAGTCTTTACTCCTTGTTCACTATTTCCTTCATTTAAAAAGTACTAATTAAGCCCTCATCAGCTATTAGCTGTGTAACTGGGTTAGGCGAAAAACAACAGGACTCACCTGGTTGGAGGGCAGGTCATGGCTCAGCTCCATGGTAGACACAGGCACAAACTCTGCAGAGCTAAGAAAGGTACAGGGGTCAGGACAAACTCTGTATCAGGGGGGCTAATCCACACACACCATTCGAATCTGCACATCAGGTTATGGCTCAAAATGACAAGATCCCCCAAGTGACATATCTACAAATCACAAGCCATTCTACGTGTTCAACTCTGATTATGAACACGCTCCCTGCACAGGTCCTCTGCGTTGAGGGTTAGTGAGGAGGGGAATGTGCTTCACGGCAGGAGAAGGGCCTTTGGGATCACAGAGGGCAGTTGGAGTAAGGCATCAGAGCAAGCTTATGGATTTGGAGCCAGTGAGCCCAGATGGGCAGCAGTAGATGGCAAAGGTGAGAGAGGTGAGAGTTCTTTAGGACCAAGTCAGGGAAAGGAGGAGGGACAGCAGAGACTGGACAGGCACAATGGTCAGCGAGTCCCAGCTATGCCAACACACTGGCCATTACACTCCTAGGTGTGATCCAGGGGAAATGAAGGGAAATGTACAGACTACAAGGAGGAGCTATATGCAGGAACATCCATAAAGACCTCTATGAGATTTCCCCAAACACCCAGATGCCAGCCACAAGAGAATAGACATGCACACAGTCACCCATCCACACTGATGATTATGTCTCTGCAATAAAAGGAATTGTTATTGATATGCTCCACCACAAAGGGGATCTCAAAAGCTATACTGAACAAAAGAAGCCAGAGAAACGGAAGCAAAACAAAAAAACCTGAGTACATAGTGTGCAACTCTACCCACATAGTACTTTATAAAATGCAGTTAAATCTGGGCGCTGGTGTCATCCTAGCTACTTAGAAGGCTGAGATCTGAGGATCACGGTTCGAAGCCAGCCTGGGCAGGAAAGTCCATGAGACTCTTATCTCCAATTAACCACCAGAAAAACCGGAAGTGGCCTTGTGGTTCAAGTGGTAGAGCACTAACCTTGAGCTGAAGAGCTCAGGGACAGTGCCCAGGCCCAGAGTTCAAGCCCCAAAACTGACAAAAACAAACAAAAATGCAGTTGGTATTTTTTGTGCCAGTCTTAGAGTTTGAACTCAGGGCTTGGGCGCTGTCCCTGAACATTTTTTGTTTTGCTCAATGCTAATGCTCTATCACTTGAGCCATAGCTCCACTTCTGCTTTTTTGTATGTATATGCAGGTCCTGGAGCTTGAACTCAGGGATTGGGTACTGTCCCTGAGCTTTTTGTTTTCTTTCGGTTGGTCATGAGGCTTCAACTCTGGACCTGCATGCTATCCCTGAGCTTTATTTGCTCAAGGCTAGTAACCACTTTGAGCCACAGTGCCACTTCCAGTTTTCTGGTGGTTAATTGGAGCTAAGAGTCTCACAGACTTTCCTTCCCCAGGCTGGCTTTGAAGCATGATCCTCATATTTCAGTCTCCTGACTAGCTAGGATTACAGGTATGAACCACTGGTGCCTGGCTGTCCCTGAGCTTTTTTGCTCAAGGCTAGTGCTCTACCACTTTGAAGCATGGCTCTACTTCTGGTTTTTGGGTGGTTAACTGGAGAGGAGTCTCACAAATTTTCCTGCCAGGATGGCATCAAACCATAGTCCTCAGATCTCAGCCTCCTGAGTAGTGAGGATTACAGGTGTTAGCCACCAGAGCCCAGCTTAACGTAATTGTTTTTTTCCAGTCCTGGGGCTTGGACTCAGGGCCCGGGCATTGTCCCTGGCTTCTTTTTCCCAGCCCAACGTAATATTTTTGACAATACTGGTGATTAAACTAAAAGGCCTCATCTTTGCTATACAAGTGCTTTACTACTTGAGTCATGCCCCCAGGTCCACTTCAACTAGTCTTCACTGACAAAAGCGTATCTGTGGTTCTGTGGTGGCAGGGACCTGTTGGGTGAAGGCAGAAGGGTACACTCACAACCTCCATCTGGGGCTGGGAATATGGCCTAGTGGTAAAGTGTTCGCCTCATATACATGAAGCCCTGGGTTCGATTCCTCAGCACCATATATATAGAAAAAGCCAGAAGTGGCGCTGTGGCTCAAGTGGTAGAGTGCTAGCCTTGAGCAAAAAGAAGCCAGGGACAGTGCTCAGACCCTGAGTTCAAGCCCCAGGACTGACAAAAAACAAAAAAACAAACACACAACCTCCATCAGACTTTGTGGCTTCACGGTACCCATGGAAATCATACTGAGAAAACTGGCTTGTTCCACCTATACACTTTTAGGTGAGACGTTTAAAGAAGGACTCAAACAGGTGCCAGTGGCTCATGTCTGTAATCCTAGCTAATCAGGAGGCTGAGGTCTGAGGACCACAGTTGGAAGGCAGCACAGGCAGGGAAGTTTGGAAGACTCTTATCTCCAATTAACCCCCAAAAAGTTGGAAGTGGAGCTGTAGGCCTAAGTGGTATAGCACCAGCCTTGAAAGAAAAAAACAAAAAACTTCAAGGACAGCACCCAGGCCAAGAGTTCAAACCTCAGGATTGGCACACACATAGAGAAAAGGGCTCACAGTCATCAGATCAGGGGACTACAGGTGGTAGGCATGGGGAGTTGGTGGCAAAACAGGAAGTGTCAATATAGGCATGTGGACAAACCACTGGGGGACACAGGAATTGCTACAGCATGCACCCCATCTGACTGTGACTATGAATGCAAAAGTGAATGCATCTGTGTTGATTTGGGTTCTTTCACAACTCTGCTATCTCAACAAGCACAACATGTGATGTGGGGGATGCTTCTCCTATTTTGCATATTCCTTTATGTTTCTGCCATTACTGGGCACCCACTTTAGTCATATGATCTTTAATTCCCAGATTAAGAGGTTCCCACATCCTGAGGATATAGTCCTGCTGATTCCCTCGTATAGACAAGTCCATTGGGATATGATAGTGGTGATACCCTCTCCAAAAAGACTCTAGACTGTGCTATCATAGTTGTCCATCCCTTTCTTCTATCCACAGCCTCCTGGTCCCTTTCTCTAGCCTGGGAGCTTCCATTATCTTCTCTCCATCAGAGGACCCTAGACCAACCCATCTATCAACCACACTGTCTCTGAAGTCCCTCATGGGGTTTGGTCATCTCTGTATCTCTGAAAATCCAGAATATTGACATCATCACCTTATTCTCTCGGGCTATTTGAACTCCTCCCAAGTCTCACCCAAACTACAATTTGGTAGATAATTCCACAGCCTTTAGGGAAGAAATGCCAGAAATCGGCTAATGGGGCCCAAGGTAACATTGACTGAATATTGAGCCCTGAGCACAATCCAAAGGATGGGATGCCCACATCTGCTGTGAGGTCTAGACAAACCACTCTGCTTTAAGAAGTAGCAGGCTGGAGAGGCTGTTACAGTTTTTGAGAACCAGTAAGAAAAGGTCAGATCTGTATAGACTAAGGTGAAAAGTCTATAAACCAACCTTACCCTACCTCATAACCTGCAGAGAGTATCATCAGATCTTCAGCCTTACCTGGGAGGGATGATAAATTCACAGGCCTGCAATGGAGGCTGTGTCACCAGGAAGCTGCCCCCCTCTGCCTGCTCACCACTTGAGCCAGGGCCTTCTTCTGAGTACATGATCTGGGAATTGTCATGATGTGGGTCAGTAAATCCTGCAGGTGAAAAACACATACACACAACTCACTGGAAAGAAAATGGAGACTGACACATGTGGAACCATGGTCTCAAGTTAGTCCTGGGTCACTGTTCCTGGTCCTCAGCCACCCTCCACAATGAGGAAATGTCAGAACCTTGGCATTAATAACCTTTGAGTCTCCAAAGATCATGTGAAAGTCAGATTGTGCTAGTTTCAACCTGTGTTTTCCAAGTCCAGACTTCCTGACAACCAGTACCAGAGCCTACAGTGGAGTTGTTCAGGTCTGGAGAGGCACATGTGTAGGATATAGGAGACCCGAGAGGGCAGACTTCTCTCAAAACTACATCCATAGGGTAGCATGACTAGCATTTAAAAGCCTGGTCTCAGGCAAAGAAACGTAGACTGATGTGAGAGTTGTGCTTTGCTCCCTTCTAGCTACCAGAATGACCACCAAACCTGGTAAATGGATACACAAGACCTTCTGAGGTCAAAGGGCCCTTCCTGACTACCTGGGGTGTGGCTACTCTACTTCTGCTGATGCCTCATTCACACAAAATTTAAAGGACATTCTGAGTAGAGAAAACAAAGCTCTGATATTAATTTAAACATTCAAGATCACACATAATCAAACAATAAATCATTAAATTCTCTCTTGGAGAAAATCAAGTCCCACCTTCAATGTCTGAAGTTCTGCAGAGTAAGGAAAAACAGCCACATGGCAAATGCCTACAGAGTTCATGAAACTCAGGATATCTGACAAAGAATATTACAAAAAAAAAAAAAAGCCAAAAGCTTAAGGGATGATTTTCTCTTTTTACCAAAAGGCTTAACAGGAAAATGATCTAAAGAACCCCTACCTAAGTCCATATATGTGAAGTTTCATAACATCACATGAAAAAATAACCCAAAAGTTCCAAGATAAAATACATCCGTTATGGGGCTGGGAATATGGCCTAGTGCTAAAGTGCTTTCCTCGTATACATGAAGCCCTAGGTTCAATTCCTCAGACCACATATATAGAAAGCACTGGAAGTGGCACTGTGGCTCAAGTGGTAGAGTGCTAGCCTTGAGGAAAAAGAAGCCAGGGACAGCGCCCAGGCCCTGAGTCTAAGCCCCAGGCCTGGCAACCCTGCCCTCCGAAAATCTGTTATTTGCTTAAGAATATACATCTGATTCAATACAAAAAAAAAAAAACAATGTCTTCAAATTGCTGATGGATAAGGTATTTTCAACAGAATTCTGTCCCTGCCAAATTGTTAATAAAAAGTGAGAGAAAATTAAGACATTTTTAGAACATGAAAGGATGCATGAAGCCCTGGGTTTGATTCCCCAGCACCACGTATACAGAAAACGGCCAGAAGTGGCGCTGTGGCTCAAGTGGCAGAGTGCTAGCCTTGAGCAAAAAGAAGCAAGGGACAGGGCTCAGGCCCTGAGTTCAAAGCCCAGGACTGGCAAAAAAAAAAAAAAAAAGGATGCGAAACATTTTTCTCACAGAAACCATCTTGCAAAGCTAACTGAAGATGTTCCGTAATGAAACAAGAGAGTCACGAGACCAAAAACTGGACATAATCTGGAAAGCAGTGGCACAAACTAAGAGAACAGCTAGGGGTGCACTGGACACAATGACTTCACCCCAGACCTAGGGTGCCATCATTTGCTTGTCAATGGGAGGAGGGACTCCAGCTGTGAGTTTTCAGATGGGATAGTTGAAACACTGGAAGATACTATAGGAGTTTAAGAGCAGATGACATAAGAAAAAAAGAAGGGCTGGGAATATGGCCTCGTGGTAGAGTTCTTGCCTCGTATACGTGAAGCCCTGGGTTCAATTCCTCAGTACCATATATAGAGAAAAACGGGCAGAAGTGGCGCTGTGGCTCAAGTGGCAGAGTGCTAAGCCTTGAGCAAAAAGAAGCGAGAGACAGTGCTTAGGCCCTGAGTTCATGCCCCAGGACTGGCAAAAAAAAAAAAAAAAAGGCAATTCACAACTCCAGGAAAACAAAAGCTGAAAAGTTATACTTATAGAATACTAAGAAAGTAAGGTGAATCCATAGTGCCTTATAAGATTCTGACATATTGTAAGGGCAAAAACAAATATCTAACAACATATTTAAACTTACTTGTAGTTACAATGGAATTTTAGAAACAAACTAAAGTAAGACATTTCATTCCAAGCTGAGGATAAACAATAAGGAGGTCTAAGGAATTCACCCTTCTCTGAGGCACAGGTGACACAGGTAAGATGACTGCAAGAGAACCAGAGAAAGGCAGCTGTTCCCTTTCATTTCAACTCTTTTCTGTCTCATTCTTCATTTGGGTGTATATTTTTCTTCAAATTACAATAAAAAAATCTAGATGTTTATGGGAAGAATCTCTGTCTTCCAAACTGGTTCTAGATCTCATCAAACCACACAGATTCAAGCAAACAATCATGGCCTCACCCGTACTACCACAAAACATTGGGGTAGTTCTAGTGTAATGATGTTTAATCTTATACTCTGTGAAAACTATACTCACCTGCAGGGCAAGGGTCACCAACAGTGGCAATGGACATGGACATGGTGGAACCTGGCAGGTGCATCCTGGAGTCCGGCTTGTGGCTGTGGGCTTGCTGCCCAAGCCGGAAGCACGCTTCCTTGGAGGACGGTAGTGCAAGGGACATCATCCATGCCGCAGGGGCAGGCACAGGAGGATCCAGCACGTTGCTGCCAGCAGTCAGAGAGCAGAAGCTGGGCCCAAGGCAGATGGGACTGAGGCTGGCAGGGTCACGGTCAGGTCCCTTTAGGTACCTTTCACCTTCTAGCAGAGATCTGAGGTATATGGAAAACAACGTCCTATGAAAGGCAGAGGCAACAGGGCCTAGAAGGGAACCACTCAAGCTTGGGGGTTTTTCTTCCCTTCCTGATTCAGCCACTGAAGACTGTGACACCCAGAATGTCACTAATCATGCAGTGTGGACCCTTCCCCCGAGGGTGGTGCAAGGACTGGCCACTGACAGATCTGGCCCCTGGACACTTACTAAAGCTATTTACTTGAAGCCTAAAATACCTTAGCACTTTATCCACAGCGACAGTACCGTCCATGAAATATTTAAAACTGGGGCTGGGGATATGGCCTAGTGGCAAGAGTGCTTGCCTCATATACATGAGGCCCTGGGTTCGATTCCCCAGCACCACATATACAGAAAATGGCCAGAAGTGGCGCTGTGGCTCAAATGGTAGAGTGCTAGCCTTGAGCAAAAAGAAGCCAGGGACAGTGCTCAAGCCCTGAGTCCAAGCCCCAGGATTGGCCAAAAAAAAAAAAAAAAACAAAAAGAAATATTTAAAACTGAAAATTATTAGCAAGACACATTACTGATTTATAAATAATGGTTAAGCTTTAAAGTAATATTAGGGGCTGGGGATATGGCCTAGTGGCAAGAGTGCTTGCCTTATATACATGAGGCCCTGGGTTCAATTCCCCAGCACCACATGTACAGAAAATGGCCAGAAGTGGCGCTGTGGCTCAAGTGGCAGAGTGCTAGCCTTGAGCAAAAAGAAGCCAGGGACAGTGCTCAGGCCCTGAGTCCAAGCCCAGGACTGGCAAAAAAAAAAAATAAATAAATAAATAAAATAAAGTAATATTAGGCCGAAGCTGATAACAGTTTAAGGAATTTGCATTTCATGAATGCTCATGATGTGTTTCAGGTGTCAAATGTCTCAGATGTGCTTCTAGGATTTTGTTAAACCTACCTCAACCTTCCCAGCAGCCTGCAAGGCCTGCCCAATCATCAACTCCATTTTACAGATGGGAGGTCACAGGAACCTGCCTGGTGTCATACACTTGGATGGTGACAGACCTGTGATATGAGCCAGACACTGCTGACACCACAGGAGAGGCTGTGTCGTGAGATTATGTAGGAAAGGAAGGGAGTGAAGTATGCACAGTGTGATGAGAAGGCAACTGCAAGGCAGACCAATCTAAACCCCAGATCTGAAGTTGACTGGCACTGGGTCAGTCACATTTTTGTCTTCCTATCAGGTTAATCCCTCCTCACAAGTGGGCACAGAGAACAGGGAGAGGCTCAGACAACAATGGCAGATGAGGATTTGAGAGACACTGAATGCTATAACTCCACAAAATATGAAACTGGCAAAACACTACCCAATGATGTTGGATTTGTCTTTAGATGGTAGGTCTGGCCTGAATTTTTTTCCTTTTAACTATTTTACTCTTTTTGTTGTTGTTTTTTAATACACATGAGGTCAGGCTATGGATTAGATCTCAGAGATAAAGCATGGAGTCAAATGAAACTTTCCTTTCTGGGACCCGGATATGGGCTCTTTGTCAATGGCTTCCCTGCCCTTGGAGCCTCATCTGTCACCAACAGATGTCCCAGTGTTACCCAGGCCCACTCAACACTCTTGTCTCCACCCAAGGAAGTACAGGGCTAAATAGGAAAGATGTTCCCATGGTCTGAATATAAGGCCATACCTGGCAGTCAGTGGCTTTGAGATTGAGTTGACTCCAGGAAAGCCCAGGGCAAGGGCTAGTGGATCCCATGAAGCTTGAGTGGAAGACCATAGAGTCCCACTTTTCTCACATCCTGCTGAAAGCAGATCAGAGAAGAGAGAAGGCTATGTGAAGCCGCATGTTCCAGTCTCCTGTCCAACAAGTAAATGCAGCTCTGCTAGACAGAAATAGAAATGACATTGGGTCATCCCAGTATTTGTTCTTTGTCTCTTGGTCTGACTTTGGTCTGCATCAACAGTCCATAATTACACTCCTGGGCTGGGAATGTGGCTTTGGTAAAGTGCTTGCCTAGCATGCATGAAGCCCTGGATTTGATTTCACAACACCACATACACAGAAAAAGCCAGAAGTGGTACTGTGGCTCAAGAGGCAGAGTGCTAGCCTTGAGCAAAAAGAAGCTCAGGGACAGCACCCAGGCCCTGAGTCCCAAACCCCAGGTCTGGCAAAACAAAAACCAAACCAAAAACCAAAAAACACACATAATTACAATCCTGGGGCTTGGTTCACTTCCCAGATCTATTCATTATTCCCTTCCTTCTGGCCATGTGATGCCTCACTTCCAGAATGACACCCAAACACATGATAACCTGACATACAATGGGAGCTACTGGCCCATCACGGCCAGTACTGTGCCAAATGGATCCTGTCATAAATCATCCCGAACTGCGAGGAGGCCAGGTGTCCTAGTAGCTTACCTGACCACTGAGGCCTGTCCACAAATCTTGAGTCACCATAGGGACTGCAGGAGGGCTGCTGGAGGGCAGGATCTGGCTCCTTTGTGCATGGAACTTCTGAAACAGCCTGCTGGGCTGGCTCCATGCGTTGGAGAATGTATCTTTGGCGCCGCCGGTAACTGGCAAACCAGTTGTATACTTGCTCAGCTGTCAAACCCGTCTCCAAAGCCAGAGTGTCCTACACCAAAAGTTACAGTGTCTTGACCCCAAATTACCGGGGTAATTTGCACACAGGTAGCTGGGGACAGCTTAGATGCACTAAAAAAGGTGAATACGATTCCAGCCTGTCTTGTGCAAGGAGAGCACACAAGCAGTCAGTGTACTGTTGCAGTGGAGAAAGGATTGTCTCCAGAGCATGTAGCATGTGGTAGGGCAGAGAGAGCAGGCTCTCCAGTGACAGGACACATAGGCCTTACCTCCCAAGCTGATCCCAACCCTGAGCTGATAAAGCCTGAGCATTCCAGGCCCTAAGCCAGGAAAAGGGCCAGGCTGAAGACATTCTAACCCCTGGAGAGCCAGGTCTGCATTGTCCCTCATCAGAGATCCTCTTCTTTCCTGCAATGCTCACTGGCTCAGGACTCCAGGTCAAAGAAGTAAGAGCCTCTAGAGATTGCAGGGTGAGAAACGGACAGCTTCCCCATGAGAAAATCCAAACCCTGGAGAGCAAAGGTCAACCAGCACTAGCACCCCGGGAGGCACACCACTAAAGGGTGTGTGTGGGAGAAAGAAAAATGTGGAGAAAGGTCCAGGAGCCTCAGGAGAGAGGGACAGCCACCGAGAGGAAGAGGGAGCCATAGATGGGGAGGAGATAAGGAGAGCCATTTGTTCTTACCCTCTCTGCCTTGCTGGGGTTGGTGCTCACACCTGAGGCAAAGTCCTTCAGAATTTGACGAACCACTTGGGGGAAGTTCCGGCTTTTGGGGCTTTTGGGGCAGAGGAAATGGGGTGGTGGGTTCCTGCGGGAAGACAGTGGAGAAAGGTCTAAAGAACAGGACCATCTGCGCTCTGATTCAGAACCTGGCCTTCTGAGGAAGGTGATGATCAGGTCCTTCTGTCCTACAAGCCTCCTCCTAGTGGTACCTCTCCCCAGCTCCAGTTAGTGAGATCCACAGCCTCTCACACAGGAATATGTATGGTGACCACAGGACTGTAGCAATCTGCCTGGGAATCTGGTCTCTGGGCCCTAATGCTGCTGGCACACATCTCAGCCACCTTGGTCCCTCATGGTCTGCAACTCCTGCACTGCTCTGAATGTGCCTCCTCATGACCCAGTCTCACCACCACGGCCCTTCTGGTCAGAGTCCTCTGTTCTATATATCTAGCTGCCACTGACATTGCTACCCAGCCCTTCCCTCTCCTCTCAGCTCCAACACACCCACCCTTACCCATGGTGACTTTGGTCGTTTCCCTCAGATGTCTCCTGCTGGTCCACCACACTCCCCAATCACATTTCATCCATAAAAGGTCACAATGGGGACAATAACTATTAGCACAATGTCTAATTACTAATGATCATGTTGGCAGTATTAACCATTAAGTTAATCAGCACCCATCCTTTGCCAGGCATGCTTCTGAACAAGGGACATGAATCTCTCCTGTACTGGCAACATTCTTATCCCCAACTCTTTAAAGGGTCCAGCGGCAACAAGGGCTATCTGGAGCAGTCTCCCTGCATATGCACCCATTTCAAGCCACCACCTAACTGAAGTGGCAGGTGGAGTGTGGTTTAGTGATAGAAGCATAGTAAGTCCTACTGCTCACTACAGTGTGACAATCTGCTTACTGAGACTTCTTTCCACCTCAGCCCTTTCGGTGTTTGGATGGGAGATCTACCTCTCAGGGGCCTCACAGAACCAGCAGAGAAAGTTTTTCTGTGGAATATAATGAAGAGGTACCTTTTTCTGCATCGGAACTTCTGCACAGGGCTCAGGGTGGCTACGCCTAGCCTCTTCATGGCCAGGCAGTAATGGATGTCATTCCAGAGCTGCACCAGCTCCTGGCTGCCTCCTGACACCCGGCACTCCTGTGGGAAGAGCTTGTTGAGATATACTTACCCCTGCCCACCCTGGAGCATGTGGAGACCTATATCTGCCACCCACACTAACCCACCTTAAGGAGAGCAGTGGGAAAAGACCAGCACCTGGGTCCCAATCCATTTATCCACAATGTGCCACTATAGTCAAGTAGCAAAAACACTTTAATCCCCACCAGGCCTTAGACCAGCCAGTGTGCCAGACACTGTGCTAGACACTTCATGTCAGCCATGAATAGACCAGTGCTCACAATATACATGCATATAAAGCCTCCAAAGAAACAGATAATCCAAGTTCTCAGTTGCACCTTATAGGCAGGAAAATGAGGCACAGCAAAATCCCATGATTTACCTTTGGCCATACAGCAAGAGGAGGAGCAATGGTCAGAGCAATGGGGACCAATTCGACTTGTCTTTGTTTGACTAACATCACAGCTGACTATTACATGAGCTATCCTAACTGAATTAGGGATAGTGGAGGCTGCCAGTCTCTCTACCCCTTTCTGCATCCCCTCCCATCCCCAGTCCTACCTGCAGAAGCTGGCAGGCTGCCTGCAGCTGCTCCTGCTGGACCAAAACACGAGCACAAACCAGGACCACATCTCCATTGTCCAGAAGGTGCAGACGAAGCTGGCTAGCCAGAACAGCTGCCACCAAAGGCTGCACCTGAGCAGGGTCATCCCGAAGGTCCCAACACAGCTTTGCTGCAAGGGTTACCAGCTCTTCTGAGGGTGGACAGGAGGCCCCGTGCTTCCTCAGCAGCATCAGGAAACTCTGCATCCTGTCCCAGACAGCCCACTCTGTGACACAGAACAATCAAGACAACGCTAACAAAGATCCAGGTCCTGGCACCGTCAGTCCTCACGGCAACTCCAGGAGACAAGTAATATCTGACCATGAGCCCATGAACACTTGTAAGGTAGGAGAATAGGAGAGGACCTAATAAAAGGAAGGGTGGTCTAATGTGCCCTGAGATTTCATTCTAACCCCTCCTCCAAAGAGTTGCATCCTTCATGAAGGTGGCTGTGCAGAGGCCACCAACCTGGGTGTTGTCTGTAACCATGCTTCTCATTTGTCTGAGTCTTCTGTCCCTCTGTCCTCTCATCTGCCTACCTGTTCCTCTCATCTCTCTTCACCCTTCCTCTTCTCTAGGTTCTGTTTAAAACTGAATTCATGTACTTATTATCTTACTTATATAACTGTAACCACCACCCCTATTCATCACCTTTGCAATAAATGTATGTTTTTTAAACTGTGAATACAATTCCTCTCACTCCTTCTGTGGCCTCTGTGGGTTCATCAGAGGCCTTGAGATAGGCCAGCTAAGTGGCAAGGTGCCCACGAACCTATACACACACCCTTTCATATTTCGGCAACTGTTCTCTGATTCCTGTTACAGGTTTGCCAGACAAAACCCTGGGGCCTAGAGCACATCCCCACTAGAGGCAGTGTAGCAGTTTGAGCAGCTTCCCACCTGCCGGTATCTGGGGAGCATGCTGGTGATGGGCATTCAGGAATAAAACCTTATCTCCACGGAACTCATCCCAATGGAATATGCTCCACAAGAGAGGCTGGACACGCACTCCCCAAGCGGTGGAAACCTAGCCAGCTGTGTACCCGGGCCGTGGGTCTGCCTGCGGCTGGCTCTCCCCACCCGCCAGCAGCGCTGGCCCGGGATGGACGGGGCCTCCACAGACCCCGGAGGAGGCGCAGCAGTGCGGCCCACGCGGCGCCTCTCGCCCCGGGGAGACGGGCCCCCCCGCAGATCCCCGCGGGGGTGGGGGATCACATTTCTTCCAGCGCTGCCCCACGGGATCCGGAGGGGGCGCCGGTGGAACCCTGTGGAAGGAAGGGCGGGGGAGGGGGGCACCCTGGCCTGAGCCTGCGACGCCCCGAGGGGCTCGCGCGGACCGGGGGAGGGCACGGACCCGGCCGCCCGTACCTTTCCGTGCGCGGATCCGACGTTCACCGAGGCTCCCCGACGCCAGCCCACCTCAGCTCAGCGCGCCACGCCTCTACACCCGGCCGGGCCCCGCTACCAATGGAGACCTGTGCTCGGAACCCCGGCCCCGAGCCCCTGGGCCGCGAGACGCCACCCACGCCCCCACCCAGGCCCTCGGAGGCTCCGCTCCCGGCCTTCCTCCCTTCCGGCGGATGCCTGGATGCCCGCTGGCGCCTCGGGGCTGCTCAGGACGGCTACAAAGTATCCACCCCGGGCCGGTCGGGCCTCCAGAGGCTCTGGCCCAAACTGAGCTGGGGGGAGGAGGGCCCAAGGCCCCGCCCTCTCCGCGGGACCCCACCCCACGCCAGCCCCTGGCGCCCCTCGTGAGTGGTCCTTGCCCGAAGACCCTCCCTGGCCCCGGCCCTGCAAGAGGAGACCCTGAGGATGCAGCCCCACGGACCTGGCTGGCACAGTGGGTGGCCCCTGGGGGGGGGGGGTCACCAAGGTTGGGTTACCAGCCATCTACAAGCGTGCAGCCCTGTGGCTGTCCACAGTGTGTAAGTGCTGAGGAAAAAGGCAGGCATCCAGCATCTTGAACGAGGGGTGGCCAGATCTCCACTGAAGAACTTTCTAGACGGGCACTGATGCTCTAATCCTAGTTACTCAGGAGACGGAGACCTGAGGATTGCAGTTCTAAGCCAGCTTAGGCAGGAAAGTCCATGAGACTCTTATTTCCAATTAATTACCAAAAAGTCAGAAGTGGAGCTGTGTCTCCAGTGGTTGAGCACCAGCCTTGAGGGGAAAAGCTAGGAAACAGTGCCCAGGCCTCGAGTTCAAGCACCAGGACCAACACTTACACAGGCTAAAAGAAGTTTCTCTAGCATCCTAGTGGTTGAATAGCACATGGAAAAGACTTGGGCATCCAGACCCTGTGGCTTCGGCCAGTAATTCCAGGCACTAGGTGGGAAATTCAGAGGATCATAGAAGTTAGAGTTCAACACAGGCCAAAAATCAGGGAAACTAATCTTAGTGAATGTGGTGCCACACACCTCTGGTACCACCTCTTCAATACCCCACCCCACACATATACATAATACCAAAACCATTAAGTCCTCCCTGAAAAAGAGTAACAAAAAGGAGCTAGGGTTGTGTCTCAAGTGGTATAGCACCTGAGTAGCAAGTTCAGTTCAAACCCCAATGCTACCAAAACAAACAAACAAACAAACAAACAAACAACTTGGGTAGAAGTCTTCATGGCTGTGTTGCAGGGAAAATCAACACAATCCAGGGGGCTGGGAATATGGCCTCGTGGCAAGAGTGCTTGCCTCATATACATGAAGCCCTGGGTTCAACTCCTCAGCACCAAACATATAGAAAATGGCCATAAGTGGCTCTGTGGCTCAAGTGGCAGAGTGCTAGCCTTGAGCAAAAAGAAGCCAGGGACAGTGCTCAAGCCCTGAGTTCAAGCCCAGGACTGGCAAAAAAAAAAACACAATCCAAACATGTGTTGGAAGATGTGCTAAATACGATCCAGTTCCAAGACACTATGGTTATTACTAAATATGAGAATGCCCCCAATAAAAGGTGGCTTAAACACAGCAGTCCATGCCTCTTTCTTTCTTTCTTTCTTTTTTTCTTTCTTTCTCTTTCTTTTTTTTCTTTCTTTCTCTCTTTCTTTCTTTCTTTTTCTTTCTTTCTTTCTTTCCTTGCCAGTCCTGGGACTTAAACTCAGGGCCTGAGCACTATCCCTGGCTTCTTTTTACTCAAGGCTAGCATTCTGCTACTTGAGCCACAGCACCACTTCTGGCTTTTTTTTATATATGTGGCGCTGAGGAATTGAACCCAGGGCTTCATGTATGCAAGGCAAGCACTCTACCACTAGGCCATATTTTCAGCCCAGGCCATACCTTTTTCGTGTTAAAAAAAAAAAAAAAAGTGTTCAGGACTGGGGTTGCAATTCCTCAGTTGTAAAACAGCAAGATCACTCTCTCCTCTTTTGATGCGCATCCTAGCAGATGGTTTATATTAAAAGTGGGCAGTGTTAAAAGGCACAAAGCAGGCTGGGAATATGGCCTAGTGGCAAGAGTGCTTGCCTTGTATACATGAAGCCCCGGGTTTGATTCCCAAGCACCACATATATAGAAAATGGCCAGAAGTGGCGCTGTGGCTCAAGTGGCAGAGTTCTAGCTCTAAGCAAAAAGAAGCCAGGGACAGTGCTCAGGCCCTGAGTCCAAGGCCCAGGACTGGCAAAAAACAAATAAAAACTACAGTTTGAAAAAAAAAAAGTAAAAAAAAAAAAAAAAGGCACAAAGCACCTTTCACCAGTTGTCTGCTTCTTTTTCATTAATCAGAACTTGGTATTATCACTTGTGGCTGGTAAGAGTTTGTGAAGATTCCCTTCAGAGTTAGCAATCCTCTGTTCAGGTCCTTAACTTCAGTCACCAAAGAATTGCACTAGTAAGGGCTTTTTTTCACCCAGGAGTTATTTTTTCAAGAGTTAATTGAAGGATACATGTGTCTCTCAAAGATCCTTGTGCAGTTCCCAAGGAAGAGTAGTTGGACGAGTGGCAAGGTCAGGACAGAGTTGCTTTGTTGCTTTTCATTCTTCTTCTTTTTGTAAATGTTGCAGCTTACTGAGGAGGGTAAAGCTTAAAAATATAGTGTCTATATTCTACTAAATCTGTTCTTTACTGCAATACTTATCTATAACTTCTTGGCTGCTATTTCCCATCCCTCATTTTCCCTATCTATCCTGCTTCAACAGCACAAATATATTTTCAAGGACAGTAAAGAAATGTAGAATTAAGATCACATTGACCCTTTGAATACAGTGATTCTGTGTGTAATGAAGGAGTACTGAGCTATTAGTAACCTAATGGTATCATATTTTTTGTTGTCAGTTATACTTAAAGTTTGCTATAATTATTTTTTTGCTGTATTCATTTTGCAGTGCTGGGGATCAAAACCTGGGGCCTTGTACATGTTAGACAGGCTCTGTAAACTATATCATCGTCAACCTTCCATTAAGAAGTGTATTTCACAAGTATACCTTTATAATCCTTTTCTTTCCTAGAACTGGAAAAGGAGAGAGGGACTAGAAAGTTTTATGAGCCAGTAATAAAATTTTATTGATTTAAATCGTTGTACAATGACTCCTTCCTGTTATATTTACCTGCTATTTCTCACTTAACATTAAGCAGTATTCTAGCACTATTCTTTCACACAGTATTTGACTTCTGTTTTTGAAATTATAGTAGCACTCTTTCTTCTAGATAAGGTTGCATGAGGGGCTGGGGATATGGCCTAGTGGCAAGAGTACTTGCCTCGTATACATGAAGCCCTAGGTTCGATTCCTCAGCACCACATATGCAGAAAAGGCCAGAAGTGGCGCTGTGGCTCAAGTGGCAGAGTGCTAGCCTTGAGCAAAAAGAAGCTAGGGACAGTGCTTAGGCCCTGAGTTCAAGCCCCAGGACTGGCCAAAAAAAAAAAAAAAAAAAAAAAAAAAAAAGAAAAGCATGTGCATTGCATTAGATGACATAGAAAATTAAAACCTAACTAACGCAGGGTAGTAGTAAACATAGATTTTTGACTTGCCAGTTTATTTTATCTTCCTTGGTATATTGAGGACAAAATACACTTTTTTGTGTGCTATTCCTGGAACTTGAAGTGAGGGCCTGGGCATTATCCCTGAGCATTTTTCTCAGGGCTTGCTCTACCACTTGAGTACAGCTCTACTTTTGTATATTTGTTAATTTACAGAGTCTCATGGACATTCCTGCCCAGAATGGCTCTGAACCACAATTTTCATATCACATCAGCCCCAAGTAGCTGGGGTCACATGCATGAGCCACTGGCCCAGCTGGCAAAATACACTTTAACAATGTTTCCCACAGTTACAGTATGTATCTTTTTTATGTAAGTGTTCTCATCTCTACTGTTTCTTCAAACCAGAAATCCTGAGACTGGGAAACATCACAGGAATTACACATTCAGAAATCATTACTTTCCTCCCCTTCAAGAATAAAGACTCTTTGGTGATACAACATGGGATTCTCTGTTCTAATAGTACAAATTGGAAGAATTCAGAAGTATTTATGACATTGAATCTTTATATTCTCCCAAGATATCCCTAAACTAACTGACAAGATCCTCTTCTTTCTAGATTCATGTTCATTCACATAAAGAATATGATGAAGCTATAAAGAAGTGGCTTTGTGGGTGAGCAAGTTGCATTGCTTTTCATCACCCTTACTCTACAGTCATACAGAAAACACTTCAACAATATTTTAAAGGACAGTAAAGATTAAAACTCCATTAACTTGAAATAACATCTTGAATGGAGGCTTTGAGCTCATTACTCCCCATGTCTTACATGACTATCAGAAGCAATCACACTTGGCCACACTCTGGAGTTTTGAGTATGTTTTACATGTTTGTCAATAACAGCAACTAACTTCTTCATTTACCCAGAGCACCAGTAAGCATATGACTCTTAACAGTTTCTTACTTTAGAGTGGACCACGTTCCTGCCATGTGAAATGAATGGGGGAGACCTGACACCCTTTTTGTACTGGGAAATAGCTGGCTTCTAATATCCATAGAGCTTTAAAGGCTTCTGTCTGCATTCACCCTCTAGCAGCCATTTCTGACATAGTTCAGTTTATTCAACAGTAAGTACAGGATAACAAAACAACAAACACAACCATGGAACAGATTATGTTACTAAGTAGCTCAAATTGAGACACATGAATTAGGGTAGGGACATGACTATAGCTGTTAAAATATACACAGAAAGAGCTAATCAATAATCACATCAAGGGGCTGGGAATGTGGCTTAACAGTAGAGTACTTACCTAGCATGCATGAAGCCCTGGGTTCAATTCCTCAGCACCAGAGACAGAAAAAGCTGGAAGTGGCACCATGGCACAAGTGGTAGAGTGATAGCCTTGAGCAAAAGGAAGCCAGAGACACTGCTCAGGCCCTGAGTCCATGCCCCAGGACTGGCAAAAAAAAAACAAAGTTGCAGTATAGACCAGCCCAGGAAAAAGTGAGAACCTATCTCAAGATAACCAAAACAAAAGAGACTTAGAGATGTGGCATGAAGTTCCAAAACTCAAATATCACCAAAGAAAAAAGGTGAAAGTAATAATACTCTCATAAAGACTTTGTATTTGTTAAAAAGCAAAGAAACTATGCTGTTAATGCATGGTAGAAGGCCCTGGAAGATGATAATATATCTACTCTCTGATTTGCACTCTATGTATCACTTTTACAAGTAAAATGTCTAACCATGCAAAATTATATTATGTAGCACACACAGGAAGATATCTAATCTCTATAGGTCTAAAGTATTTCTCTGTTATCTTGATCCTTACATTCACTTACTTACACAGCAAAAAGAATTTGTATGCTAATACCATTGGTAGTTAATCTCCTCATAAAATCCGGAATATCTGAAAGTACTATTTGTGGCATTAAGGATAAAACACGCAGCCTCATACTCTCATACATCATGCTAGGCAACTTCTCTCCCACAAAGCCACATCTTCAGTCCTCTTATTTATAAAGGCAACTTTTTCCAAATCAATAGGTATTATTAGGATGATTCTTGTGATACACAATGAGGTGATCCTTCCTGTTGAAGTTTTACCTCACTTGTTAGTCATAAATCACTTCTTTTTTTCTTCTATATGTTACACGTTTATCATTTGAAGAAGCATGGCTCTCTAAACTATAAAATCTTTTTTTTTTTTTTTTTTTTTTTGCTAGGCATGGGGCTTGAACTCAGAGCCTAAGCATTGTCTCTGGCTTCTTCTTGCTCAAGGCTAGCACTCTACCACTTGAGCCACAGCGCCACTTCTGGCTTTTTTATATGTATGTGGTGCTGAGGAATCGAACCCAGGGCTTCATGTATACGAAACAAGTGCTCTTGCCACTAGGCCATATTCCCAGCCCTTCTTTATAAATTCTGTAATATAAAAAAAAATGATTTGTGAACAATTTCATTCATAGAAAACACTGTGACAAAAGGTATGATTTCAACCTGGATATTCACCTATGGAGGTGTGCTCCCTTGCATGGGCATGCATTCACAAGATTTATGGTAAATGTGACTTCTAGTGTACAAGATAGCTCCACTAACATTTGTCTTCTCTGATTTTCTTCTCTCCTATGAATTGAGTTGTAAGTTTTTTACATGTACTTTATCATATATAGAAATTACAGCTGTAGCATTCCTCTTTTGCATGAATTTCCTGATGCCTAATGGGCTGAGATTTTCATCAAAATGCTTTCCCACACTGAATGAGTTTGTTTGTTTGTTTTTGACCAGTCCTGGGGCTTGGACTCAGGGCCTGAGCACTGTCCCTGGCTTCTTCTTGCTCAAGGCTAGCAGCACTCTGCCACTTGAGCCACAGCGCCACTTCTGGCCATTTTCTGTATATGTGGTGCTGGGGAATCGGACCTAGGGCCTCATGTATATGAGGCAAGCACTCTTGCCACTAGGCCATATCCCCAGCCCCCCACACTGAATGAGTTTGCAGGGTTTCTCTCCTGTGTCCTTTGTTGTGCAGAGAACTGACTTCTGAGTAGTTTTTCTATATGCACTGCATCCATAGGGTTTCTCTCCTGAATGATTCCTTGGATGTACAATGAGCTGAGATTTCCTAACAAAGGCTTTTCCACATTCATTATATTCAGTGTTTCTCCGTTTTGTGCATTTTGTGATGTACAATAAGCCTTAATTTCCCATTCAAAAATTTATCACACAGGCTACATTTATAAGGGTGGTTTCCTATGAGTTTGTTCATACAGTGAATAGACCACACTCATATGGTTTCTCTCCTGAATGAGCTCTCAGGTACATAACAAGGTATGATTCACTACACCCACAGATTTGCCCCTACGTGAGATCACTGGTGTGAAATGAGCTATCTTTCTCACATTCTCTGCATTTGTAGGGAATTTCTCCTGTGTGAATTCTCTGATGCACGACAAGATGTGAATTAAAAGTGAAGGATTTTCCACATTCACTCCATATGTGTAGTTTCTCTCCTGTACATGTTTGTATATGTGCATGATAGGATTTGCTCCAAAAGGCATTCCCACTCATTTCATCCATATGGCTTTACTGCAGTGTGACTTCTCTGATGTAATAAGTGTGACTTCAAACCAAAAGCTTTCCACACTCACTGTACCCATCTGGCTTTACGCCAGTGTGAGCTACCTGATGGGACAGTAAGCTGTGACTTGAATGAAAAGGGCTTTTCACACTCCCTGCAACCACAGGACTTCTCTCCTGTATGAGTTCTCTGATGTACAATATCATTTGATGTTATAGTAAGGCTTTCTGACATTTATTGCATTCAAAAAGTTTGTGTCACTTGAAATAATAATGTTTAAATGTGTCTATTTTTATCCTGTATTAATTTACCCAAAATTTGCACCATACATATGCACATAAGTGTTCATGACTTTTGTGTATGTGTGCCAGTCTTGGGGCTTAAACTCAGTGTTTGGAGGCTGTCCCTAGCTTTTATTCTCAAGGCTAGTACTCTACTGTTGGGGTTTGGACACCCCCTTTCTCCCCCCACGGGGAGAATGGTAACCACAAACTCTGTGAAAGAGCACTCAGCCTGGCCCTCCGCCAGCGGAAAGCCAAAGGCGTGCTCACATGGGCAAGCGCTAAGTTGAGGAAGGGTTGCTGAAGCCTCCCCTCCCCCCAGTCCCCCCACATGTTACCAAGGGCGGAGGCGAAAAGGAAGGCATCAGGGACACGCTGCGGTGGTGGGAAGCGTCTCAAAGACTTTAATATGGAAGGGCACTTATATAGAAGTAATGGTGGGAAAGAAAGGGGGCTGGCCAAAGGGCCAGTCATAGGCTAGGGATCACGTTCATCAAGTGACATCACGAAACTTCCCTTTGTGGGCGGGACAACCCCATCATGGTGGCACGCACGTGTTCACCTCCCAAGGGGCGGAGGCTTTCTCTTCCTGTTGAGGCCGGAAGGTGGGAGGGGCTCCTTCCCATTGTCCCAGGGCTGGGGGGAAGGACAGCCCCCAACACTCTACCACTGAGCTCCACTTCCAGCTTTTTGGTGGTTGGCTGAAGTCTCACAGACTTTACTGCCTGAGCTGTCTGTGAACCATGATCCTATCTCAGCCTCCTGAGTAGCTAGGATCACAGGTGTGAGCCTCCAGCACCTAGCTCATGACTTACACATATTTTTTCTAAAATGTCTTAAGCATACTTAAAAATAGATTTATATTCTATTACATCATAAGGATTCTTTGTGTTTTGGATATACATGTCACATCCATTTATTATACATATATGCTACTAGGCTTACCTTCATATGCCATTTTTATGTG
Source organism: Perognathus longimembris pacificus (assembly GCF_023159225.1). Classification (NCBI taxonomy): domain Eukaryota; kingdom Metazoa; phylum Chordata; class Mammalia; order Rodentia; family Heteromyidae; genus Perognathus; species Perognathus longimembris. The sequence goes on along the minus strand of NC_063163.1, from coordinate 90,958,355 downwards.
TGTTCGAGTCACACTTCCACCTCAGCATTTTGCTGGTTAATTGGATATGGAGTCTTACAGACTTCTGTTGAGGATGACTTCGAACTATGATACTCCAGTTATCAGCCTCTTGAGCAGCTAGAATTACAGGTATGAGCCACCAGCACCCAGCTTCTAATCATCATTCTTAAATCATCCTAGAAGACATACTAAGATCTGTCTGTCTCAAAATATAAAATTAACACTCATCAATCAATCAATAATTATCTTTGATATGACAAAATAGCAAATCATGGTTGGTCTGTATTGTTGAGAGAAACAAAAAGAGATTAAAATGGAAGCCAATCAAGTTTAGTGTGAAAAGAGTACTGTGCTGCAGAGACCAGAACATGCCTGCTGTAGGAAAGTATGTGAGTATCCAATTAGGCTGAAGCAAAGAGGTGTTTTTTTTTGGGGGGGGGGGGGGTTGGTTTTTTTTTGGCCAGTCCTGGGGCTTGGACTCAGCGCCTGAGCACTGTCCCTGGCTTCTTTTTGCTCAAGGCTGGCACTCTGCCACTTGAGCCACAGCGCCACTTCTGGCCATTTTCTGTATATGCGGTGCTGGGGAATTGAACCCAGGGCCTCATGTATATGAGGCAAGCACTCTTGCCACTAGGCCATATCCCCAGCCCCAAAGAGGTGTTCTTAAAAGTTAAAAATGAGCTGGGCACTGGTGGCTCGAGCCTGTAACCCTAGCTACTTGGGAGGTTGAGATCATGGTTCAACCCCAGGCAGGAAAGTCCATGAGACTCTTACCTACAATTAACCACCAGAAAACTGAGAGTGGTACTGTAGCTCAAAGTGGTAGAGTGCTAGCTTTGAGCTGAAGAGCTAAGGGACAAGGCCCAGGCCCAGAGTTTAAGCCCCAAACCCAACCAAAAAAAAACCCCGAAAAGGTAAAAATGAGATGGATTATCGGTCACAGTGAGAATGGTAACTTCAGTCCTAGGTTGAACAGATAGTTTCTGGGCAAATCTTCTACAGGTATTAGTTATATATAGTTGCAGTGCCTTTCATGTGCTTGTTTGGCAATCTTCTGTGATAGTAACTCACTCAAGCAGTCACACTGAGAGCTTTCATTCTTCTTGTTGAAAATTTTTATTTATTTTATTTTTTTTGCCACTTGTACTAGGTAGCTGTTTCTGAGCTTCTTTTGCTCAAGGCTAGTGCTCTACCACTCAAGCCGCAGCTCCACTTCTGGCTTTTTTGGTAGTATAATGGAGATAAGAACCTCAGACTTTCCTGTACAGGCTGGTTTGCTGGTTTAAAACGCAATCCTCAGCTTTCAGCTGACTGAGTAGCTAAGACTACATGTGTGATCCACTAGCACCTGGCATTGTCTTAATTTTTTGTTAGGGTTGACAAAAACAACTCCATCATGATTTTGACAACTTATGCTACACACAAAACTCTTCTATAGAATGGAACAAAATTAAAACACATCTTTTTTCCTGAAAGTTTTTAGAGTCATAGGCAAATTAAGAAAATTTGAGAAGTAGGGTCTTTTCCCTATAAAGGAAGAGTTTTGTACAAACAAAATAATTTTGCATGCAATATGAAGTTATTTACTGATTCTCAATAATGAACCTATTTGTCAATGACTTTCCCAGGGTAAGTTCTGATTTAGACAAAGGGAAAAACATACAACTGGAGGGAAAGTAAGAATTCAGTAAAATATAAGGTGTTTTACATTAAATTCCAGGCACCAGGTGAGTAATCACAATAATATGAGTACTCAAAACTGGCAATAAAGTTTTTGGAAAAATGGAGCCTGAGGGGCTAGGAATGTGGTTTAATGGTAGAGTGCTTGCCTAGCATGCATGAAGCCATGTCCTTGGGCAAGACTGTCATTATCTCAGGAGCATACTTGCTATAAATACTGCATAGGCATTGCTATTCTCATCATACAGAGACCCTTTCCTGCTGTGTCCAAACATCAAAAGTTACACTAGATCATAACATCCAGATTACTGTGTTTGAAGTGCCACCATGTCTCCAACCTCAATTTGGAATAGGAAAGTTTACTGGCAGGTTTTTATACTTCCTTCCTACAATGGAAAACTAGGTATTGCTTTTGAATACTTTTAAATTTCTTACAACAATTATCTCAGCAACACCAATGAGGCCATAAAATTCACACATACTCCCATTATTTAAAAAATCATCTCTGGGGCTGGGAATGTGGCTTAGCGGTAGAGTGCTTGCCTAGCATGCACTGAGCGCTGGGTTCAATTCCTCAGCACCACATAAATAGAAAAAGCCAGAAGTGGTGCTGTGGTTCAAGAGGTAGAATGCTAGCCCTGAGCAAAAAGAAGCCAGGGACAGTGCTTAGGCTCTGAGTCCAAGCCCCAGGACTAGCAAAAAAAACCCAAAAAAACAAAAAAAAAAAACATTTCTGTCCATTTAATCGATATTTTCTATTCAATACTTGACTACATGTAGATACATTTTTAATGGATAATGAAAATGTCCTTTAAGCATTTTACAAGCATTTTCCATGCTGCTAACCAAAATGTGGCTAGAATATATAAACTCATATAAAACAAATAAACTCTACAGAGCAGTCAAGTAAACAATGGCATTTAAAAAACTCACTGGAATGTTACTTTCTATCTCTTGGTCTAATAACTAGAACATTTATTTTTATAATTCTCAACAACAATTCTCCTTGTAATGGTAAACGCATTTATGTTTCTGAAGAGAATAATAAAACTGGATATTCTCTCAATCTATTTAACAATTTTTTTGTTAGACTGTAGCAGTAAAGGCTTGGTCAAGAATGCTTTTCGGGGGGCTGGGGATATAGCCTAGTGGCAAGAGTGCCTGCTCGGATACTCGAGGCCCTAGGTTCGATTCCCCAGCACCACATACAGAAAACGGCCAGAAGCGGCGCTGTGGCTCAAGTGGCAGAGTGCTAGCCTTGAGCGGGAAGAAGCCAGGGACAGTGCTCAGGCCCTGAGTCCAAGGCCCAGGCCTGGCCAAAAAAAAAAGAATGCTCTTAGGGGGCTGGGGATATGGCCTAGTAGCAAGAGTGCTTGCCTCGTATACATGAGGCCCTGGGTTCAATTCCCCAGCACCACATACACAGAAAATGGCCAGAAGTGGCGCTGTGGCTCAAGTGGCAGAGTGCTAGCCTTGAGCAAAGAGAAGCCAGGGACCGTGCTCAGGCCCTGAGTCTAAGCCCCAGGACTGGCCAAAAAAAAAAAAAAAAAAAAAAAAAAAAAAGAATGCTCTTAGGATGCCTGGGCAGTGGTGATTCCAATCTATAATCCCACCTACTCAGAAGGCAGAGATCAGGAGGAGCAGATCAGCTGGAGCAGAGTATTAGATCTCAATCAATAAAAGAAGCCAGGTGTGTTAGTGCATGCAGGGATCCAATGTATGCAGAAAGGTCATAGGTAGTAGGAGGATTACATGAGGCTGACTTCTTGGCAAAAACATGATACCCTACCCGAAGAAAGAAAATGACAAGAGCTGGAGGTGTGGCTCAAGTGGCAGGTAAGAGTTCCTGCCTAGCAAGTTTGAGGCCCTGAGCTCAAATCATAGTACCAAAACAAAATCAAGCTTTAAAAAATGCTTAGACTAATAGTTGTTGTTGTTTGTTTGTTTGTTTTGCCAGTCCTGGGGCTTGGAACTCAAGGCCTAAGAACTGTCCCTGACTTCTTTTTGCTCAAGGCTAGTACTCTACCACTTGAACCACAGTGCCACTTCCAGCTTTTTCTGTTTATCTGGTGCTGAGGAATTGAACCCAGGGACTTCATGCATGCTAAGCAAGCACTCTTCTGCTAAGCCACATTCCCAGCCACAGCAGTACAAATTTTTAGAAAAAAGAAAATTTAGCCAGGCACTGGTGGCTCTTGCCTATAACCCTACTCAACTACTCAGCTCTGAGACTTGAGGATTATGGATCAAGTCCAGCCCAAGAAATAAAGTCTGTGAGACTCTTATATCCAATTACCAACAAAAAAAGCTAGAAGTTGAGCTACAGCTCAAGTGGTAGAGCACTAGCCTCGAGTGAAAAAGCTAAAGGATAGCACCCATGCCCTGAGTTCAAGTCCCACATTGGCACACACATATACAAAAAGGAAAAGAAAAAAAACCTGGTGTATTCCATGTTCTGAAATGAAATTTGTGGTTTTCCACTCCAGGATCCATTATATGAGATACAATAGGGTAGTAATGAAAATCATTTCCATGTAGGTTCAATTTGCACAGCATTTCTCCAGTTCTGTAATATACAGTAAACCTACTACTCCTGGTGAAGAGTGCTCTATATTCAATACATTACTAAGTGCTTCCTCTGGTACTATTTTTTTTGTATCTAACTAGAGAGCTACTAACCAGTGCTGTCCCACACTGGTTACACGTGAATAGCTGCTCCCCAGTGTGAGCTATCTGGTGGACTATAAGTGGAGAGTGCTGGCTGAAAATAATCCCACACTGATTACATTTATAGCCCTCTTCTCCAATGTGAATTCTCTGGTGCTTAATGAGGTCATTCTTCCGAATGAAGGCTTTCCCACACTGACAACATTCATAGGGTTTCTCTCCAGTATGAATTCTTTGATGTATAATAAGGGCAGAAGTCTGACTGAAGGATTTTCCACAATCATGGCATTTGTATGGTTTCTCTCCAGTGTGGGTTCTCTGATGTGAAAAAAGATGGGAGCTTCTACTGAAGCATTTCCCACAATCTTTACATTCAAAAGGCTTCAATCCAGTGTGAATCCTGTGATGAACAACAAGGTGAGACCTCTGGCTGTATGACTTCCCACATTCGTTACATTCATATGGCCTAACTCTGACATGAGTTCTCTGATGCAGAATGAGGTGTGTGCTCTGCCTGAACGACTTCCCACACTCAGGACATTCATAGGGTTTCTCTCCAGTATGAGTCCTCTGGTGCCTAATCAGCCGGGAGCTGTGAACAAAGGACTTCCCACACTGATGGCACGTGTACAGCTTGTCTCCTGTGTGTGTCCTCTGGTGGGTAACCAGGTGGGAGAACCAGCTGAAGGACTTTCCACACTCTTTGCATTCATAGGGCTCCTCACCAGTATGCGTCTTTTGATGTCCAATAAGGTGTGAACTCCGGGTGAAAGATTTTCCACATTCTTTACATTCATAAGGCTTCTCTCCAGTGTGAATAAGCTGGTGCCTGGTAAGATTAGAGCGCCAGCTGAAGAATTTTCCACATTCCTTACATTCATAGGGTTTTTCTCTATGTTTACCTTTTGATATACCAAGGGATGTACCGAGGATAAAAGAGTTGTCATTATCAGGGCCCTTATAGGATATATCTCCTGTATAAGTTCTTGCAAACTGAATAAGGTGGATGTTTTCATAGAAGGGTTGACCACATTCACTAATGTTGCTTGAACAGCTTTCCTGATGCCCACTAAATTCTGAGTCATGTTTTGAACTTTTTGTTTGTGAGACACGTTTACTCAAATACTCTCTCAGTATGAGTTGAGCAGGAAGAAGACAACTTCCTTCATTTTTGCTTTCACAAACTTTCTCTTGGTAGCTTACTTTCTTTTGATGGAATGTCACTTGTCTCAAATGTCTGTTCTCATTTTCTTGATATTTGCCTATGTGGTCTCCACATTTCCAGACATCCTCCAATGACAAATACCACAGATCATCCCTTGTAGTTTCTTCAACTTTAATGTTACAGGTTTGTTCTTCAGAAGTCTTCTTACTGGAAACTGACTTAACTTCTGAATCTGAAACAAATGAAATGCTTTGTGTAACTAAAAGTATGGAGGTATGAATAATGAGTTGTTTATAAGACCAAAGGACATAAAACATATGTACAGTTGCTTCCAATGGTTTTATAAGTTCAGTAGAAAAAGAAAAAGGGAAGCACTGAGCTACAAAAACACCAGGAACAAGATGAAAAAGAAGCACCCATAGGTCTAAGCAGGAACACATGGTGGCAGAAGATTCAATGGGGTGGCAATAAGGGAATTTCACAGAAAGAGCTATCTTCCTATTTCCTAATCTAAATATTAATGTATACAGTCCTAACATTGTTGCAGTATGTCCCCTAACACTTTACACCACTGCAAACTTCATATCCTTATACCATGAATCTAACCATATGTAAGTGATCCCTTCTATTCATATCACCAAAGCAGTAGCTCACACATAGCCCTCTCAGAGGGCCACAATATAATCTAAAAGAAAAATCACACCGAAATTATCACACAGAAGTCAAACTAAAGTTTTATTATTGGGATGGGAAGATGACCTAGTGGCAAGAGTGCTTGCCTCATATACATGAAGCCCTGGGTTTGATTCCTCAGCACCACATATATAGAAAAGGCCAGAAGTTGGCACTGTGGCTCAAGTGGCAGAGTGCTAACCTTGAGCAGAAAGAAGCCAGGGACAGTGCTCAGGCCCTGAGATCAAGCACCAGGACTAGCAAAAAAAAAAAAAAAAAAAAGGGAGGAGAAAAGACACAAAAATAGATGAATAGAGGAACAGCATGTGAAGGTGAGATAAGAATTGAGTACTACACCAACAAGCCAACAAGTCACTCTGAGATTATCAGAGGGTGAAATAGGCAGAAGGATCCTCACCTAAAAGCCTGGCATGGACACAATGACACCTTGATTCTGAATTTTTAGCCTCCAGAACTGTGAGGCAGTGTTTCTCTTGTTTTAAGTCACTTAATTTCTTGTACATGTTTAGTATACCTTACCCAAAATCCTTCTGAGTAGAAGTGCTTTGGAGATTGGATTTTTTCATATGTAAAAATATTTGCAAATGCATAAGGAGATATGGGGGTGAGGGTTCAGGTCAAAACACAAAAAAATTCACTTATGTTTCATATACACCATATGTACATAACCTGAAGGTAGTTTTTTGTTTTTTGGTGTTTTTTTGTTTGTTTGTTTGCCAGTCCTGGGGCTTGAACTCAGGGCCTGAGTACTGTCCCTGGCTTCTTTTTGCTCAAGGCTAGCACTCTACCACTTGAGTCACAGTGCCACTTCTTGCTGTTTCTGTTTATATGGTACTGAGGAATTGAATCTAGGGCTTCATATATACGAGGCTAGTACTCTACCACTAGGCCATATTCCCAGCATGTTTTAAATAATTTTTATACAACACAAAGTCTGTGTGAAGCAAGGGAGTTATTACACCCGCTCCCATATAGATGGCCTGTGGTTACCTGGCATAATCGTCATTCCTGACTATGACTTTATAAGACACTGATCAGCAACCATTTCTTACACACATTTACACATAAGTATATAATGTGTGAATAGGTTTAACAAAATAGCATACTATTTATCCAATGGAAAATGAATTGAGAACTTTCCAGAACCACATGTGTGTTCATTGCAGCTACCATGTACTTTAGGAAGCAATACTATTATCTACTATATCTATATAGAAGGAGGAATAAGAGGAGTGCTTAAGCTGGGTATAGTGGTATAAGCCTGTAATTTCAGTTATTTAGGAGACTGAAGTAGAAAGACTGCAAGTTTGAGACCAATCTAAGCAACATATGAGACCCAGTGTCTAAAAAGCTTTTTGTCGTTGCTGTTTGTGGTGCTTGACTCAGGATGCTGTCCCTGAGTTCTTTTGCTCAAGCCTAGCACTCTATCACTTTGAACCACAGTTCCACTTTTAGCTTTCTGGTGGCTAACTGGAGTTAAGTATCTCATGGATCTCTTGCCTAAGATGGCTTTGAACTGCAATCCTCAGGTCTCAGCCTCCTGAGTAGCTAGGATTACAAGCATGAGCCAACAACACCCATCTATAAAAAGCTTTAAAAAAAAAAAGCCATTGTACAACCATGTTTATTGCTGCACTCTTCACAACAGCCAAGTTATGGAAATAGCTTGAATGCCCTACATTAAATGAATGGATCAAAAAAATGCAGTACCTATACTCAATGAGATTTTACACAGCCATTAGAAAGAATATATGTCATTTGCAGGGAAATGGATGGACCTAGAACAAATCAAGTAAGCGAGGTAAGCCAACCTCACAGAGACAAACGGTGCATATTTTGTCCCATATGCAGAAGCCTGAGCTAAAATACACTGGGACATAATAAAGTCACACAGAATTCTAGGCATTCATACACAGTAAGACCAAAGGAGGATACTCTTAGGGTAGAAACACAAAGACACAATGCTTCTGTGCCTCTAATCATATAAAAATAATATTTAAGAAAAAGCCGGTAGTAGCGCTGTGGCTCAAGTGGTAGAGTGGTAGCCCTGAGCAAAAAGAAGCCAGCGACAGTACTCAGGCCGTGAGTCCAAGCCCCAGGACTGGCAAAAAAAAAAAAAAAATAATAATAATATTTAATGAAATATTATCTCCAGGAGATGGAAAAAAAGTTTCTTTGTTGTTTTTGTTTTATTTTGTTTATTCATTTCTCTATCTTTGAGAGAGTAAAGAAGGCACAGAAATGGAGGGACAAAGGATAAACAAATGCAGCCATGGTACTGACTAGACACTATGTTGAAAATGAACTATACAACTTGTGGGTGTGGTCAGGAGGGAAAAAAATCTGTGAGAGATCAAAGGAAGTGGTGACACCGTTGAAAAAGAAATGTACTCATTACTTGACTTAGGTAACTGTAACTCCTCTGTACATCACTTTTATACTAATAGTAAACATAATTTTTAAAATAAGTTAAAGTTAAACATTTTAAAGCATTTTTATATTTACTCTTCATTGGTTTAAAGACATCCTGGTCATGTGAGTGAATTAATAAACTCATATACAAGTGCAAGGCATAAATAGGTCAAAAGAAATACAAATTTTAATGAAGAAATAAAAGACACCATTGTCTCTAAATTCAAATCAAGCATGTGATAGGAGTGCAGAAAGAAGACTGGTGAGGGGAAACAGAAAGCAGATAACTCTAACCCTCTTTCAGAAACAAGGACCACCTACTAACAGAATCATGACCCTATTTCAAGAGGCTCGAGCCCCTCAAGGGCCACCTGGGTCACTGTCTGATAGCTCCTATCTGGTCCTTACCTAATCGGGTCTCAGGGTAAATCCTTCTCTCTACCAGCCAGGGCTCTTCCCCTTTCTCCAAACGAAGAATCACATCTGGCTTAGGAAGCTGAAACCCTGTTCATATGAGAGATAAAGGACTGTGTAAGAGTGAAAGGACTCCAGAGTGGGGGGAAAAAAAAAAAGAGTTCTAGGCTCAACTCATCTTTACTACCTCATATTACTTGTGGCCACTCTGAAAACTGACCATGTAAGGACATGAAGTAAGCAAACAAAACACAAAGTGTTAAAATTCAGTGAGAATATCTTTTCCACAAAACAGAATATAAAACCCTGCTCTAGCTGGATGCTGGTGGCTCACACCTGTAATCCTAGCTACACAGGTGGTTGAGAGCTGAGGATTGTGGTTCAAAGCCAGCCAGGGCACGAAAGTCCATGAGACTCTCATCTACAATTAACCACCAGAAAACCAGAAGAGGTATTGTTGCTCAAAGTGGTAGAGCTCTAGCCTTGAGCTGAAGAGCTCAGGGACAGCTCCCAGGCCCAGAGTTCAGACTCTGTACCTTCTGTTCAGTGAAGGTCACCACAGTGACTTCTTCAAAATAAAGCTCAGGGGCTGGGAATATGGCCTAATGGCAAGAGTGCTTGGCTTGTATACATGAAGCCCTGGGTTTGATTCCCCAGCACCACATATATAGAAAAAGGCCAGAAATGGCGCTGTGGCTCAAGTGGCAGAGTGCTAGCCTTGAGCAAAAAGAAGCCAGGGACAGTGCTCAGGCCCTGAGTCCAAGGCCCAGGACTGGCAAAAAAATAAAAATAAAAATAAAGGTCTGGGGGCTGGGAATATGGCCTAGTGGCAAGAGTACATGAAGCTCTGGGTTCGATTCCTGAGCACCACATATATAGAAAAAGGCCAGAAATGGCGCTGTGGCTCAAGTGGCAGAGTGCTAGCCTTGAGCAAAAAGAAACCAGGGACAGTGCTCAGGCCCTGAGTCCAAGGCCCAGGACTGGCAAAAAATAAATAAATAAATAAATAAATAAATAAATATTAAAAAAAAATAAAGGTCTGTCTTACCCAAGAAAACCAGGTTCTTATAATTCTCCAACATCACGTCTTTGTATATGAACTGCTGATCAGTGTCCAGAAGCTTCCATTCTTCCTTGGAGAAGTCCACCAGCACATCCCTGAAGGTCACTAATGTCTACAACATCAAATAAATTTGCACTTAGCCACACACATACTTTTGCCTTTCCATTCGTGACCCCCAACAGGAAGAGTCCAAGCCCCAGGACTGGCAAACAAACAAACAAAACAAACAAGAAAAAAAAAAAGACTGAATAGCTAGGAGCCAGTGGCTCACACCTATAATCCTAGCTACTCAGAAGGCTGAGATCTGAGGATGCCAGTCTAAACCAGCCCAGGCAGGAAAGTCAGTGAGACTCTTATCTCCAATTAACCACAGGAAAACTGGAAGTAGAGCTATGTCTCAATGTGGCAGAGTGCTAGCCATGAGTGCAAAAGCTCAGGGACAGAGCCCAGGCCCTGAGTTCAAGCTCCATAACCAACAAAATATTAAAATAGTAATAATTACATCCAAAAAAATAAATCTAGGTGACTGATTATTTTTCATGAAGGTAAGAAGAAAGTGAAACAAATACATGCATATTTTAAAATGCTAGAACAAAAGAAATGCCAAGCACAATTTCTATATCCAGTGAACATATCTTTCCAAATGATGCAAATGAAGTAAAATCAACAGAATTTGTCACCAGAAAATTTGCTGCTAAAAGCATGTTATAGGAAATACTTCATGGAGATGAGAAATGACATCACACAAAAAACTGAAATCTGAGATCTGAAGGATGAACAATAAAAGCAACAGATATCTGGTAAATTTAATAAATTCAGCTTTTGTTTTAAATTCTTCAAAAATACACAGGATGAAGGAACATGAATCCTTGGAGTATGACTGCACAGTACTGTGACCAGATAATAAAAATATACTGTGCATTCCAAAAAATGGGAAGAAAATATTTTAGAAGTTTTCATCATAAAGAAATGATAAATGAAGCCAGGTACCGGTAGCTCATGCCCATGATCCCAGCTATTCAGAAAGCTGAAATCTGAGGATCATGGTTCAAAACCAGCCCAGGCAGAAAGTCCCTGAGACTCCTATCTTCAATTAACCACCAAAAAACCCAAATTGGTACTGTAGCTCAAGTGGTAGAGTGCTAGCTTTGAGCTGAAGAGCACAACAACAGTGCCCAGACCCAGAGTTCAAGCCCCACAACAGACAGAAAAGAAAAAAAAAGAAATAATAAATGAAAAAAAAAAGATAAATGAAGAAAAGAAACAATAAATGTTGGAGGAGAATGTTTAACCTTATTTAAACATTAGATAATTATGTATTAATTAAGCATTACCTATAGTATACACAATTTTTGTGTTTTTACATGTTGGTGTTTTTATTTTCTCGTGTTTTGTTTTTTTTTTGTTGTTGTTGTTTTTTTGTGCCAGTATTGAGGATTGAACTCAGGGCCTTGGCAATCCCTTAGATTTTTTGCTTAAAGCTAGCACTCCAACACTTGAGCCACAGCTCCACTTCTGCCTTTCTGGTGGTTACGTGGAGATAAGAGTCTCACAGACTTTCTTGCCCAGGCTGGCTTTGAACCATGATCCTCAGATCCCAGTCTTCCGTATAGCAAAGATTATAGATATAAGCTACCAGTGCAGGGCTATATGTAATTTCTTTTTTTTTTTTTTATTTTTTTTTATTTTTTTTTATTTTTTATTTATTTATTTTTTTTTTAATTATCAATTGAACATAAATTTTTTTTTTTTTACAAGGTGCTGTGCAAAGAGGGTGCAGTTACATAGTAGGGCATTGTGTACATTTCTTGTGATATCTTACAACCTGTTTTCCCATCCCTTGTCTAGGTCAGGTAGACCCATATGCAGTATACAATGTATCAAGCACATATACAGTGTTCACAGACTTGGTCTCTACTGTCTCTCCATCTCCCTTTGTTAACAGTCATATATCAGGGAGATCATGCCCCTTTGTTTTCTGTGTTCTAGGCTTGTCTCACTCAACATTATTTGTTCGAGTTCTGACCATTTCCCTGCAAATAACAATATTTCACCATTCCTAATCGCTATGTAGTATTCCATTGTGTATAAGTACCATATTTTTTGGATCCATTCATCTGTGGAGGGGCATCTGGGTTGTTTCCAAATTTTGGCTATTGTGAATTGTGCTGCGATAAACATGGAAGTACAAATGTTCTTTTGATATCTTGGGTTTTGCTGTTTAGGATAGATGCCTAGGAGTGGTATGGCTGGGTCATAGGGTAGGTCTATATTGAGCTTTTTGAGAAACCTCCATACTGTTCTCCAAAGTGGCTGTACTAATTTGCACTCCCACCAACAATGGAGAAGGGTTCCTCTTTCCCCACAGCCCCTCCAGCATTTGTTGTTTCCTGAGTTCAGAGTATAGGCCATTCTAACTGGGGTGAGGTGGTATCTCAGGGTTGTTTTTATTTGCATTTCCTTTACTAGCAGGGATGTTGAGCATTTCCTCATGTGTTTCTTTGCCATTTTTATATCTTCTCTTGTGAAGTCTCTCTTTAGCTCTTTTGCCCATTTCCTAATAGGTTTATTGGGCTTGGAGGGGCTTAGTTTTTTGAGTTCTCTGTAGATGACAGATATCAGGCCTTTGTCTGTTGCTGTGCTGGTAAATATCCTTTCCCATATCGTTGGCTGTCTTTCTATTTTGGTGGCTATGACCTTAGCTGTGCAGAAACTTTTTAATTTGTAGTAGTCCCATTTGTTGAGTCTTTCCCCTATTTGTTGTGCGCCTGGGACTCTATTCAGGAAGTTCCTTCCTGTGCCTATAAGTTCTAGTGTCTTTCCTACTCTGTCCTTCAGTAGTTTCAAGGATTCAGGTCTGATGTTGAGGTCCTTGATCCATTTTGAGTTGATCTTGGTGCATGGTGATAGGCTTGGGTCTACTTTGAGTTTTCTGCATATGGCTGCCCAGTTCTCCCAGCACCAGTAGTTGAAGAGGCTATGTTTATTCCATTGTATGTCTTTAGCTCCTTTGTCGAATATCAGTTGGCTGTAAGAGTGCGGTTTTATTTCTGGGTCTTCAATTCTAATCCACTGGTCTTCCGATCTGTTTTTATACCAATACCATGCTGTTTTTGTTATGATGGCCTTGTAGTAGAGCTTGAAGTCTGGTATGGTGATACCTCCTGCACTATGTTTTTTGCCTAGAATTGCTTTGGCTATTCTAGGTTTTTTGCTGTTCCATATGAACTTATGGATTGGTTTCTCTATTTCAGTGAAGAATGTGGCTGGGATTTTGATAGGTATTGCATTGAATTTGTATAACAATTTGGGCAGTATGGCCATTTTCACTATATTGATTCTGCCTACCCATGAGCATGGGAGGTCTTTCCATCTCCTTGTGTCTTCTTTGATTTCCCTTATTAGATTTTTGTAGTTTTCATTGAATAGGTCCGTCACGTCCTTGGTTAAGTTGATCCCTAGGTACTTTATTCTTTTTTTGGCTACTGTAAATGGAATCGTTTCCATAATTTCCTTTTCTGTTTGTCTATTGCTGGTGTACAGAAAAGCTGCTGACTTTTGTGGATTGATTTTGTATCCTGCTACTTTGCCAAATTGGTTTATTAGATGTAGGAGTTTGGGTACTGAGTTTTTTGGGTCCTTGAGATATAAGATCATGTCGTCTGCGAATAGGGATAACTTGATTTCTTCCTTGCCGATGTGGATCCCTTTGATGTCCTCCTCTTGCCTTATTGCTATGGCTAGGGATTCCAGTACTATGTTGAACAGAAGTGGGGAGAGTGGGCATCCTTGTCTTGTTCCTGTGTTTAGGGGGAATGATTTAAGTTTCTCTCCATTTAATATGATATTAGCAGTTGGTCTGTTGTATATGGCTTTTATTGTTTTGAGGAATGTTCCATCTATTCCTGTTCTCTCCAAAGCTTTTAATAGGTATGGATGTTGTATTTTGTCAAAGGCTTTTTGGGCATCGACTGAGATAACAATGTGATTCTTGATTTTAGTTCTGTTTATGTGGTGAATTACATTGATTGATTTACGGATGTTGAACCATCCTTGTGACTGAGGGATGAAGCCTACTTGGTCATGATGTATGATATTCTTGATCACTTTCTGGATCCTGTTAGCTAATATTTTATTGAGGAGCTTTGCATCTGTGTTCATTAGTGATATTGGTCTGTAGTTCTCTTTTTTTGTTGGATCTTTGCCTGGTTTGGGGATGAGTATGATATTAGCTTCGTAGAATGAGTTCGGGATTTTTCCCTCCGTTTCTATTTCGCGGAAGAGTTTGAGGAGTATTGGAATTAGCTCCTCACTAAAGGTTTTGTAGAATTCATTGGTGAATCCATCTGGGCCTGGGCTTTTCTTAGTAGGGAGGTTCTTGATTACCTCCTGTATCTCACCGTAAGTTATTGGTTTATTTAGTTGATTTATTTCTTCTTGGTTCAGTTTGGGCAGTTTGTACTTCTCTAAGAATTGATCCATTTCTGTAAAATTATTGTTTTTTGTTGAGTAGAGGTTTTGGAAATAGCTCCTTATGATTGTTTGAATATCGTGTGTATTTGTTGTAATTTTTCCTGTGGAGTCCCTGATTTTACGTATATGAGTCTCTTCTCTTCTTTTTTTTGTGAGTCTTGCAAGGGGTCTGTCAATTTTGTTTATTTTCTCAAAGAACCAGCTTTTAGTCTTATTTATTTGTTGAATGGTCTTTCTATTTTCAATCAGATTTATCTCTTCTTTAATCTTTGTAATCTCTCCCCTCCTAGTCGTTTTAGATTCTGTCATTTCTTGTTTCTCCAGTTGTTTTAGTTTCATCGTGAGGGTATTCACCTGCTCTGCTTCCATTCTTTTAATGTGGGTACTGAGTGCAATGATCTTGCCCCTCAGTACTGCCTTAGCTGTGTCCCATAGGTTTCTTTGTGATGTGTTTTCTTTGTCATTGTGGCTTATGAATTCGTTGATTTCATCTTTAATTTGATCTGTGGCCCAAGTGTTGGATAGCAGCGTGGGGTTTAGCCTCCAAGAGTGTGTATAGGCTCTGTGGTATCCTTTGTTGTTGAGGGTTACCTTTAATCCACTGTGATCAGATATAATACATGGGATGATGTCAATTCTTTTGTATTTGCTGAGGTTCTTTGTGTGGGCTATGACGTGGTCTATTTTGGAATATGATCCATGGGCTGCTGAAAAGAAGGTGTATTGGGTCTCTGTAGGGTGGAAGGTTCTATATAGGTCTGTTAGATCCATTTGGGCAATGGTGTTATTTAGGTCCTCAGCTCCCTTACTAATCCTCTGGGTGTTGGATCTGTCTCTTGGAGAGAGAGGAGTATTAAAGTCACCCACTATGATTGTGTTTGCATCTATCTTGCTCTGTAATTCTGTGAGAATTTGCTTGACATATGTCGGGCCTCTTTTGTTCGGTGAGTATACATTTATCACCGTGATGTCTTGATTCTGGATTTTTCCTTGTATCAATATGTAGTGTCCTTCTTTGTCTTTTTGAGTGGACTTTAAAGAGAAATCCAGCTTGTCTGAGATCAGGATGGCTACACCTGCCGTTTTGGTGGGTGCATTTGCTTGGTAGATCTTGCTCCATCCTTTCATTCGAAGCCTGTTTTTGTCCCTTGCTGTAAGGTGGGTCTCTTGTAGACAACAGATGTCAACTTTTTGCTTGCGGATCCATTCTGCCAGTCTGCTCCTCTTGATCGGGGAGTTTAAGCCATTTATATTTAAAGAGATCAAGGATAAGGGTGTTTTTTCTCCTTCCATTTTCTTGTTGGGCTGTTTTTTCCTGTTGTTTTTTTTTTTTTCTTCTTGTCTTTAGTGAGCTTGTGTTTCTGCTGGACTTTGGCTATTGAAGTTTCTTTCTGAATCTGTCTGTGTGTCTTTTACGATCTCTGTTGGGTGGGCTTCCCCTCTTAATATTCGCTGTAGGGCTGGTTTTTTATTCACATACTCCTTTAGCTCCTCTTTGGTGTGGAAAGATCTGGTTCTCCCTTCGAATGTGAACTCCAGTTTCGCTGGATATTTGATCCGAGGTTGTAAATTGTTATTCTGAAGTACTTGGATGGTGTTCTTCCACTCACTTCGAGCTTGGTAAGTTTGTGTGGATAAGTCGGATGTTATTCGAATCCTCTTCCCATTGAAAAAAGTTTCCTTCTTCGCTTTGGCTGAATTCAGAATTTGCTCTTTAATCTTGAGGTCTGTAGTCTTGAATATTATGTGCCTTGGGGTGGTTTTCCTGGGGTCTGGCCTGCCAGGTGTCCTATAGGCTTCGGTTACCTGGATGGGGTCCCCTGTGAGATTGGGGAAGTTTTCTGCAATAACTTTATTGAGAACATGATTAAGCCCTCTGCTCTGATATTCGGCTCCTTCTTCTATTCCAATTATACGCAGATTATATCTCTTGTCTTTGTCCATTAGTTCCTGGAGTAATCTTCCCTGAAGCTTCACCTTTTCTTGGAGTGTGGTCATTTTCTGGTTGTTGTCAGCTGCTTCATCGTCCAGGCGAGAGATTCTGGATTCCATATGGTCCACTCTTTGTGTTATGGTTTCAATTGCGGAGTTTATGGATGTCAGAGAGCTATTCATGGTTGTCATATCAGCTCTGATCGTGGAAATTTCTTCCTTTAAAGAGTTGTATTTTAAATCTATTTTTTCATGCATTTCAATTCTCAGGGTGTGGAGATTTTCTTTAAAGGCGGCTTGCATTATATCCATTTTTGCTTCCATTTCTTTAAACGAGGCTTGCATTGTATCCAGTTTTGCTTCCATTTCTTTCTTGGCTTCCTGGGTGTCCTTCCAGATTTCCGCTCTAAACTCCTGGAATTGTTTTCTGATTTCATTTCTGACGGTTTCGATCATTCCTGTTAACATGTCCTCATTTGCTTTTTTATTCTCCATCTCCTCTCCAGTCGTGCTGCTTTTTGGAGCTGGCGAGTTGGCTTGTCCTTTGATGAACTGAGTTATGTTTCTTTGTGATTTGCGCATCTGGAAGTCTGTGTAGTTCTTCCCTCCCTTCTGTGTAGGCGTGTCTGCGTCAGCAGGTGCTGTCGCTGTGGCCCCGCCCACCAGTGCAGGGCACGCCTATCAGAGCGGGCGCTTTCGCCGGGGCCCCGCCCTCCTGTGCACTGTGAGTCCCCTACAACAGGCACTTAAGTGGGGTCTGCCTCCCAGAGCGAGCCCTGGGTTGTTGGGTTGTGCTTGCGCCCTCCCGCGAGTCCGTTGGGGGGGGGAAGCAGTATGTGTGGGGCCCAGTGAGATCGACTGTCCGGGTGTGGCTTGGCACCCTCAGACCTCGCCTCCGCTTCGAGGAGGGGGAACGAGATCAGGCTCAGGTGACCCTGCTGGGCTGGTATTGCCCACCAGCGCCTGTGATTTTAGTTGTAAGAGTCCGCAAGGTCTAGGCGCCTCGGGTGGGGCTTGCCCTGCCGGCCGTCCCTGGCCCCTGTTGGGAAGGGGACGGGGCCGGTTCTGCCAGTTCAGGAACCTTTGGGGGCTTGGGGCTGTTCCGCCCTTCCCCTGCTAGACTGGCTTCCCAGTGCCTGCTGGGAGCTTCCCGCCTGATTTGGGGAATCTTTGTTCCCACGGGAGTGGGGAGGGGGAGGGAGGGAGATATATCGTCTTTGTCGGGCTTGGGTCTCCCGTTGGGGGAAGGGATTATGGGGGACTCACTTTTGCTGCTTTGTGTGCGTGTCCCGCACCGCCGTTGGCCCTTCAGGGGTTGGCGAAGTGTCGTGGTGGCTCCCCCGTTCCCTCTTTCTGCCGCGCTGGGTTCCCTTGTCCGAATCCGGTGTGGACCCGAACTTCTCGTCGCTGCTGGGTGTGTCTTGGTCCGCACCCTGCTTTGTGTCCGTGGGGTCTCCCGCTATATGGATTCTGCGCTCCTGGCAACCTGTCTGCCGATCGCCGGGTTTCCCTTTCCCAGCCTGACCCTGTTTGGGCCAGGGCCGGCTGGTGGGTGGAGGGTGCCCCGATTAATCTCCGGCTCCGTGTAGGTTTTCGGTTCTTCTTTTTTGCTCCTTTTTGTTTTCCTGCGTTTCTCCACTGCTTCTGGATGCTGGTTTTGCTGGGTTCTTGGTGGAGTGTTGGGTGTTGGAGTTCCCAGCTCGCTATTCAGTTGGTGCGAGTCGGGGTGCCTCCCTATTGTCTCGGCGCCATCTTTCCGTAATTTCTATATTTTAAAAATTATTTTAAAGTATTAAGCTTGTAAAAAAATTAAAAACCATGTGAAAAAACTGCAAGGGGTTCTCTGCCCTTTTCCTAAGTTATTTTATCAATAGAGATAAGCAGATGAGTATGGGCAGTTGCTGGTGTTGTGGCAGTTCCCTGAACAAATGGTGATACTCATTCCAGAATTAAGCATCTGGTTTCCAGATTCTCTGTTGTTCTGCCCCTTTTGACCCAGTGTGATGACACCTTTCCCTAGCTTATTCTCACAGCATGCTACTGCTTTCCACAAGTCCTTGGCATACTCATGGTGTTAACTATTCTTGCTAAGAAGCTAGTCTATGTTCATATAATGGACTGCTGATTTGTGGACTTGTGCTTTCATCATTCTCCTAAGTACACACTGTCCCTTCACCAGAAAGACAAAGATAAGCAAGGGGAGCAGGCAGGTTGGGAGAAAAGGTGACATGGGCTGGGAACAGGAGTTGAAACCAGAAAGAAGTGGGCATAACATGAAAATCTTAAATTTTTGTTTGAAAAAAAAAATGCTTGTTTAAATTGGCTTCACCAAGTCAAGTTTTCCTAGCTATACAATACTATCTACCTCAGATGATTATACATGCTCCTAAACAGAACAGTACAGTGGTAACCAATAGACATAGCAAAATTTTTTTCCTGATAGGGTCTCATGTGTAGTTCAAGCTGTCATTAAAGTCATGATTCTGAGTGCTTCCTGGGTGCTGGGATTAGAGGCATGTACCCAGCTCTGAATCATAATTTCAATATTTCCTTAGAAATCTCTTCTGCGCTACTCTTTTGCTGGAAATAAACATCAAGATGAGTTGCATTACTTGTTTGTTCTGTACATTTTTATCTCAGATGAACACAAGTTTAACATAACCTATAAACAAGTTGATCTGTTTTTTAAGTTAGTGATTACAAGTGACACTTTTTACTTTGAATATTAGTCCCTAGTCCATTTTAGATTATGTCATTTAGATTTTTTTTACACTTGGATATATCAAACTTTTTCCTACTTTTGTGTATCTTTAAACTTTTCTATAATCAAAGAGGAAGTGATCTCTCTTTTATACTAACTTGTTTTTCAGCCATTTCAGGGTAACTTCTCAGCTGCATGTCTCCTTCCAGAAAGACCCTCTTCCCCAGCACACTGCACTATAGGTTTTCAGCCTTTTTCTGTGGAAGGCTCTGGTGCAGCCACCTTCACAGGCTGTGACTTTTACTAACCTTATCAATTATCGATTGGTTTCAGTTCTGCTTGGCTTTGTCACTGAGACTTCTTCAGGACTCTCATTAGCTCCCTCATTGTTTAGGCAGTAGTCACACCTAGAGTGCCCACATCTCCCTCAGTTCTATTTAAGTTACTTTGAATTCTTCAAACAGCCCTAGTGCTCTCAAAACTCTAGGTCTTGGGCTGGGAATGTGGATTAGTGGTAGAGTGTTTGCCTAGCATGCATGAAGCCGTGGGTTGATTCCTTAGTAGCACATAAGCAGAAAAAGCCGGAAGTGGCTCAAGTGTTGTGGCTCAAGTGGTAGTGAGCAAAAACTCAGAGACAGTGTCCAGGCTCTGAGTTCAAGCCCCAGGACTGGCAGGAGGAAAAAAAAAAAACCCTCTGGGTCTTCCCAAATCCAATTCCCATACTTTTATAGAAAAATCACGTCATCCTTTTATGTTTTAATATAAATGTAGTTCCATCCAGTTTTATCCTGAATCTTAAGACCATTCATATATCTTGTTAAATGCATACCACAACACTTGCTCAAGACATCCGCTCTGGGGCTAGGCTTCCACGCATAGGCCATGGAATCAGTTTCCCGCTGTGGGGCTGAGCTTCCACATACAGGCTCTTCTCTCAACTTGTTTCCCTACTTTCCTGTCCAAGCCTGCAGGAAAGACCCTTTCAAGAAGAAGGCAGGGGAAATGACTCCCAACCCCGGGTATTTCCAGGAAGTACTGCAGCCAGGATCCTATCTTCCTCAGAACTTTGTGTCTTGGATGTAGTGACTCTCTGATAATTACCTATGTTCTCCCCATGCTCCACCAAACAGAGACACTCCATAAGAGACACACTTCACATAGCCAGCATCAAACAGGTCCCTGATAGATACCAGAACTTCCAGTTTTCTCATCATCCAAAGGTGGGGTGAGCAGCTGTGGGCCTAATGCCTTAGTGTAGATGAAACACATGTCATCAAAACCCTGGAGAACACCCACTTGACCTACCTATATTACTTTTAAACTTAGGTTTCTTTTGAACTAAAGGAAATGAAACTGGGCTGGGAATGTGGTTTAATGGTAGAGTGCTTGAAGTGCTAGAGTGCTTCATGCATGCATGAAGTCCTAGGTTTGATTCCTCAGTACCACGTAAAGAGAAAAAGCCAGAAGTGGCACTGTGGCTCAGTGGTAGAGCACTAGCCTTGAACAAAAGAGGCTCAGGGACAGTACCCAGGCCCTGAGTTCAAGACCCAAGAATGGCAATAATAATAAACTACAAACAAAGCAAACAAAACAGAGAAGTGTATAAGACACAACTGCTGAAGTTCTGGTGCAAGGGAAGTGAAAAGGAATTCCTAGCTGAGTAACAAGGAAAGCAGTCCAATGTACCTGGGAATGGGCAGACAGCAATACAGGTTCCATGTCTTCCTTGTTCATGGAAGTAATTGTCTTGAACGACAGGAGAGTCCTGGGAAGCAGAGAGAGAAAGTATGCTGAGGGATTGCCAGCCTAAAGTCCCTCATACCAGCCAGCTATACCACAAGATACCCATTGCAGAGAAGAACAGAAGGATTCCGTAAGTAAATCTACAATAACTCAAACTCCCCAAATTAGATATACAAGTGTTACATAAATTATATATCTGCTAGAAATTTCTTGTAGAAAGTATACTGATATCTTCTATTTACACTGAAATGCAAAAAATACAATAGATTGATGAGGGAAAAAATAGATAGACTGATCATGGTGCCTTATGCCAATAATCCTAGGTACTTAGTAGGCTGAGATTTGAGGATTATAATTCAAAGCAGGGGCAGGAAAGTCCCCATGAGACTTATTTTTTTGTTTTCCAGTCCTGGGGCTAGAACTCAGGGCCTGGGAACTGTCCCGAGCCTCTTTGTACTCAAGGCTAGTGCTCTACCACTTGAGCCACAGTACCACTTCCAGCTTTTTCTGGGTGGTTTATTGGAGATAGTCTCATAGACTTTTCTGCCTGGGCTGGCTTTGAACTGTGATCCTCAGATCTCAGCATCCCAAGTAGCTAGGATTACAGGTTTAAGCCACAGGTGCCAGACCCAGTGAGACTTATCTCCAACTAACCACTCAAAAAACAGAAGAGGCACTGTGGCTCAAAGTGTTAGAGTGCTAGCCTTGAGCAAAAAGAGCTCAGATCACACAACAAACCAAAAAATAATAATAATTGTTAAATGTGTTTTCATGCTACTGTGAATTGAACTTTGTTTTTACAAATGTGACTTGTTATTAAGGCAATATGTTAACATATTTTTTCTTCTCAATGACTTCACTGAATATTCAGTTATTAAATCTCTCATACCCGTTAGTGATTTAATTATTTAATACTGATAACTTTGTATTCTCTTTCAGAGGATATGACTCACATGTATTTAAGTATTGTCCTAAGCAGAATTTGATTACAGTGTACATACACAATCTTGATAAGCACATGTCCTAATTTATGATATGTATCTTAAATTTTTGCCCTTGTGATTAGAAAATGCCAAGAGCTCAAAAATATGTGCTAAGCAAAGAAAACAAAGAACAAAGAATGTGTTTTCAAAAAGAAGCAGGAATATGTAAAATTCTTCCTTTGCAAGGCTCTACAAGATAGAGGGACACATAAACGTAAGAGGAGTAGGTCTAGTACAGTGAACAGTTAATGCTGAGGTGGCTTAAAAGGGGGTTACGGAGGGACTGGCTTAGTGGCACATTCCAGGAATCTCAGCTACCCGGAAGAAGCCAGAGGAAAAATTTAGCAAGAACTCATAAGCCAGGAGCTATAGTACAAACTTGTAATTCCAACTTCACAGAAGGCATAGCTGGGAGGATTTCAGTCTGAGGCTGACTGAGGTGAAAACATGACCTTACCTGAAAAATAACTAAATCAAAAAGGGCTGAGTATGTGGCTCCAGTGGTAGAGTGCCTGTGTAGCAAGCCTGAAAACCTAAGTTTAAAACCCCACTACAGCAAAAAAAAAAAAAAAAAAAAAAAAAAAAAAAAAAAAAAAGAGGGGAAGAGTTGGATCTCAGGAAACAGCAATCAAAATGTGATTTAACTCTTTGGCTGACTCCATTTCCATTTCCACTCCATTTCCTCTACCTCTTCCATATTGTTTTTTCTGCCTTCTTCTTCTATTAATGTATAAAGTTTAAATTATTCACCTCTACATTCCTTGGGTGGGATTTTAACTTTAAAAGTCACATTAGAGAGCTGGGTGCCTACTTACTCAAGAGGCTGAGATGTGAGGATTGTGGTTCAAAGCCAGCCCAGGTAGAAAAGACCACCACTCTTACCTCCAATTAACCACTCAAAAATAGAAACTGGTGATATGGCTCAAAGTCATAGAGCACTAGCCTTGAGCAAAAAGAGCTCAGGGACAGTGCCTGGGCTCCAAGTTCAAGTTCCATGACCCCCCCCCCAAAAAAAAAAGTCACACCAGATGTTAAAATGCACTTAAGAAATCTAGTGTTGAGGGAAAAATTAAAATTACACAAATTATGCTATGTACTACCTCAGAAAATAAAAGAGGGCCAACATATACACATCCCTCAGTTAATCTGAATTTAAAAAGAAAAACTGGGCTGGAGATATGGCTCAAATGGTAAAGTACTAGTCATGAGCAGAAAAACGTAAGCAGGTACACACACACGATGAGGAAGCTAGAGATAGATTTAAAAATAAAGACAACATACAAATCTACGTGCTCTTAAATAAAAATATTGATGAGAAGATCAATTTTTGGGAAAACACTGCATAGCTTACTTCAGTAAGAAGCAAAGCGTTTTATTTATTTTTCTTTTGTTCGGGTCCTGGGGCTTGAACTCAGGGCTTGAGCACACTGTCCTTAAGCTTTGGTGTGCAAGGCTGATGCTGTACTACTTTGGGCCACAGTGCCCTTTCCAGCTTTTTGTTGGTTAATTGGGGATAGGAGTCCCACAGACTTTCCTACCTAGGGCTGGCTTTGAACCACGATCCTCAGATCTCACCCTCCTGATTAGCTAGGATTACAGTCATGAGCCACCAACGCCGGCTTAAATATTTGTATCCTGCATCAGGAATTAGAAGTCCATCCTTCCCATTCTGTAAAACTGATTAGATGTAAACCTCTGTCATAAGTAAGTACAGCATATAAGGAGCAAAAGCTAACTGCATGTTTTAAGATCCAGTAGGACCACGCTGGGTTTCTCCAGAACCTGTCTCTTACTTTCAACACATTCCTCCTCTAACAAAGAGCTTGACCACTTCAGCAGACACTGGCAAGGCCCGTCGGTCGGGAAGACCGACGTGGAAGCCCGGAGAGGCCCCAAGTTGTCCACTGTGCTAGCTCCGGCCCGCGCCCAGCAGCCAGTGCATTGTTCCTGCCCGAGACCGAACACCGCCAGCCCGCACCGCCGGGGCTTCACGGCTGTCCTCGCAGAGCACCGCCGGTCCAGACCTCCACGGAGGCGGCCGAGGACCCGCGCGCGCGGCACCTCGCGAGTGCCTGCAGCGAACCCACGGGGAGGGGGGCGGCCCGCAGATGACCTACCGTGGCAACAACGGGATGCCGGATGCGGGATGCGAGGAGCGAGATGCAGCAAGGGGCACGCGAGAAGCTGAGATGCCGCTGCAGATGCAGTCCAGCCCGTCTCGCAGCACCGCCTCCGCCCCCCGCCCCCCAGCCCGGTGTGTGTCCCGGCTCCGCCCGGCCTGACGTCACGCACCTGCCCGCCCTTGTCACTCAGGACCTGACGGCCTCCGCAGTGCACTGTGGGAAATGTAGTCCGGTCGCGCCTCCTCCTCGCTGCTGTAGGTGAGCGCGCGCAGGCTAAGCAGGAGCACACCCGCAACACATACACAAGCCTCTGTATTCTCCTGCTGCAGTCTCTGGTGCAGGGATCACAGGCATGCATCACCATATAGCTTGTACTATTTTTTTTTTTTAATTTTAGTAACTTGCTGTTTTTTTCTTCACTGTTTAGTTTTCCGTATGCCTTTGTAAAGTCTCTTTCAGTCCTGTTTTCCTCAAGGTCTGGGATATAGCATCTCCCTAGCATGAGTAAGGCAATTCTGGATACAATCCCCAGGACTGAAAGAATATGGCATGATCAATTATTTTGTGATTTATTGTGGTCTGTAGGCTTCTGAGCATGTTTTATTTTGTATTTATATGGTACGTTATTTATTTATTTATTTATTTATTTTTGGCCAGCCCTGGGCCTTGGACTCAGGGCCTGAGCACTGTCCCTGGCTTCTTCCCGCTCAAGGCTAGCACTCTTGCCACGTGAGCCACAGTGCCGCTTCTGGCCGTTTTATCTGTATATGTGGTGCTGGGGAATCGAACCTAGGGCCTCGTGTATCTGAGGCAGGCACTCTTGCCACTAGGCTATATCCCCAGCCCCAGTTATTTATTTTTTAAGTCATTATAAAAATTATTCAGAAAAATACAATATCTAGGGCCTCATTCCCAAAGCCTGAACATAGTTCACATTCCCACCTTTGTAACTTGATCCCATTCAGGTTCTTTTTTTTTGGCCAGTCCTGGACCTTGGACTCAGGGCCTGAGCACTGTCCCTGGCTTCTTTTTGCTCAAGGCTAGCACTCTGCCACCTGAGCCACAGTGCCACTTCTGGCCATTTTCTATATATGTGGTGCTGGGGAATCGAACCCAGGGCTTCATGTATTCAAGGCGAGCGCTCTTGCCACTAGGCCATATTCCCAGCCCTCCCCCCCCCATTCAGGTTTTAAACAGAATAAATTTATCATAGGAAAACGTGAACTTAAAGGAGGGAGATTAAATTAGAAACAATCAAATGGAGGTTTGTTTCAGTCACATACATACCTTTAAGAACTCCAGTATAAGTCATCAGTATTCAGCCAAGTTATCAATATTCAGCATATAGAATAGTACTGAGGCAAACACCAAGTTACAGAACAAATAATTTACTTAAACTGTTTAGGCTTAAAAAATTCACTTAAAGGGGCTGGGAATATGGCCTAGTGGCAAGAGTGCTCGCCTTGTATACATGAAGCTGTGGGTTTGATTCCTCAGCACCACATATATAGAAAATGGCCAGAAATGGCATTGTGGCTCAAGTGGTAGAGTGCTAGCCTTGAGCAAAAAAGAAGCCAGGGACAGTGCTCAGGCCCTGAGTCCAAGCCCCAGGACTGGCAAAAAAAAAAAAAATCATCTAACACAATAGTATTTAGCAAGAAAATCACTTCCGGGGCTGGGGATATAGCCTAGTGGCAAGAGTGCCTGCCTCGGATACACGAGGCCCTAGGTTCAATTCCCCAGCACCACATATACAGAAAACGGCCAGAAGCGGCACTGTGGCTCAAGTGGCAGAGTGCTAGCCTTGAGCGGGAAGAAGCCAGGGACAGTGCTCAGGCCCTGAGTCCAAGGCCCAGGACTGGCCAAAAAAAAAAAAAAAAAAAAAGAAAATCACTTCCTATTTCAAAGAGTTAACTGAAAAGTAGAAAATCATACACAACACTTAGACAACTTTGTGTATTTGATTCCTTAGTTTTACCTTTTTAAAATTGGAAAATATTGATTGACACTTTCACCCAGGGCTGAGAAACCAATACAGTTCATCAGGATGGCAATTCTAGATGGAGAGGGGAGAGGGGTCAATGATATTATGTTGCGTGTCAATACAAATTCTTAGGAAGATTTTAAGCTGGTTAAATACTGCTGAGAGGTAGTATGAGAGAAGGCCTACAATTTTTTAGGGACCCTATTTTCACCTTCTCATCTCTGACCTGAACTGGCATCTTTGGCTACAGGAAAGGACCCTTGTAAACATATCCTTCACCTAGTCAGAAAAATAAAAATTGAAACACTCTGATCTTTCTATCCTGTTCCATAGCTTGATGTCACTTTCAGACTTACAAGATGGCAGTCACTGACTTGTCCCCTAAATGGGTTCTATTTGGAAAGAATAGTTGCTGAATTTTTGACAACCTAGTTACAGGAACTAGAAGCCTCCATCAAGGACATTGCTGTGCAGTTTACTAGGGAGGAGTGGGTGGTGCTTGACTCTGGCTCAGAGAAGTCTATCCAGTTATGTAATGTTAGAAAACTATAGAAATCTCGCACTGTACCAAAATATCAACTGTGTAAGTCTTCTGTAAAATTCCTAGACCACAAAAAACCATAAAAGCTATGAAAAAGAAAACAGCCCAAGGAAGCCATCAGTCCAGACTTGGAAATTCAACTTAAAAGAGTCAACTCTTACACAGAATATGAGGAGAAACCAGCCAGTGGAGTAAACATAAAATTTGAAATGGATGGTTGATCTTACTCATTAAAACGACACTGGGAATGCCATAAGATCAGAATAAAGCACAATATCCCACAGGAATATTTGAGACAAGTGACATACACCCAAAAGTAAACTATCTCAGCAGAGATTCTGTGATTGTCCTGAATTAGAAAAAGCCAACTCAAAATTTACATCAAAACTTGTTTTTTCATTAAGAGTTTCCACCAGTAAACTTTACCATAAATTTAACTTGGCAAATGAATATTTGATATTGAATTCAATCTTAATTATGAGAAAAACTCAGTGAGAAGCTCTATGAAGGTTATGAATGTAGCATCCTGAAAGAATTCAAACAGCACAAAACAACACATTACAAACATAAATATGCTTTAAACATAACATGCTTCCTGTACATTACTATTTTCATATGGTGGGAAATTCCTGTGAACTTATGAAAAACAAGAAAACTTTACATCATCATTCACCACATAAAAACAAGAAAAAACTCAAGCTATCAAGAAACAATATGAGACACACACAAAAAAATAATATGAATGTAATAACTGTGGACAAAGCTTCAAAAGGAATTCTAATTTTATATTAGGTAGGAGGAGTCACATGATGAGAAACAATAAGTATGTAAAGAATGTAGAAAGGTATTCAACGATTCCTCAACCTTATGGAGACATGGGAGAACACTGGAGAGAAACTAGGTATGCAATAAGTGTGAGAAAGCTTTTAGTCAAAAAACATCTCCTGGCACTAATGGCTCACACCTGTAATCCTAGCTACTCAGGAGGCTGAGATCTGAGGATTGTGGTTCAAAGCCAGCCTGGGCACAAAAGCCCGTGAGACTCTTATCTCCAATAAACCATCAGAAAACCAGAAGTGTTGCTGTGGCTCAAGTGGTAGAGTGCTAAGCTGAAGAGCTTAGGGAACCATACCCTGGCCCAGAGCTCAAGCCCCACGACCCAACCCCCCCCCAAAAAAAAAAAATCTGTGAAGGTACATGTGAGAACTTATACTGGGGAGAAACCTTATGAGCACAATCTGTGTGGGAAATCTTTTGGCACAAGTTCTTACCTTATTGTGCATAAGAGAATACATACTGGAGAGAAACTATGAAGATAGTTAACTGTAGCAAAGTCTTCCATACGAGTTCCCACCTTAAAGTTCACAAGAACATACACACTGCAAATAATATTTTTTAATGTTTTAACTGTGGGAAAGCTTTTAGTGCCTTCTCATCCTTTAGAATGCATGTCAAAACTCACACTAAAAAGAAGCCCTATGCATACAAGGAATGTAAGAAAGCCTCCAGCATCTCTTCCCTTAGGATATGTGTGAGAATTCACACTAAAGAGAAACTTTATGAATGTATTTAGTGTGGAAAAGCTTTCATCCAGAGCTCTTCACTTAAGAGTACACAAGAGCGACTGGGACTATGGCTTAGGGGTAGAGGAGTGCTTGCCTTGCATTCATGAAGCCCTGGGTTAGGAAAGGGGTTTGATAGAGTATTCTTAAGCAAAAACACAGGTCATCAAAGAAGAGGTCACAACACTTAAGCATCATAATCTAAGAGGTTCCTAGATAGAGGGGAAATTACAAGTTTTAACTGCTAAGTAAAGCCTGAGATGTTGTCCCTTTGCATGGCAAAACTGACAAGATCAGCCTTAATTTATTAAGAAACAAAATATGGAAATAATTTATTAAGAAACAAAATATGGAAATACGGGCATATAAAAGAAAGAAGCCAGCATTGCAATGTTAAATTTATAGAACTGAAGGACATAAGATAAATAGGACATACAGTTCTAGACCTGAATATCTCTAGAATAGAGATAAAAGTTTTAGTGATAGTGGAGAGATTGGCAGACTTGATTGGCAGCAAAGACTGCATAGTGGAGATGGAAAAAGAATGTCTACTAGTGATCTTGAACACCTGTATTTGTCTGTGTGCATGTGTGCCAGTACTGGAGATTAAACTCAGGGCCATACTGGCTTGGCTTTTGTCTCATGGCTGATGTTCTACCATTTTTGCCACCTCTCTATTCCCTGTATTTATTTATTTATTTATTTTTGGTAAGAAAACTTGGGGGAGGGCTGGTAATATAGCCTAGTGGTAAAGTGCGTGCCTCATATACATGAAGCCCTGGGTTCGATTCCTCAGCACCACATAAACAGAAAAAGCCAGAAGTGGTGCTGTGACTCAAGTGGTAGAGTGCTAGCCTTGAGAGAAGAAAAAAAAAAGCCAGGGACAGTGCTCAGGCCCTGAGTCCAAGTACCAAGACTGGCAAATAATAATAATAGTAATAATAATAATAATAACACATTAATTAAATTAAACTTCAGAGTACTCTGATTTTATTACTACCTTAGCAAACTAACCCAGATACTACATACTCATCTGTATCAAGGCATGCTTCTCATAGATGTTTGAGGAAGACTATTATGTTACAATTAATCTGCTTCTCCAAAACACTTACAAAAGGTAAAGTGGCATATGTAATGCTGATTTGAGGAACTACAACTCTTGCAATAATGCACTTAGAACTCTCTAACATGTTAAATAAAGCTTAGGAACTGATTTCTAGTTTTCACCACCCACAAAATGACTTACAAAATATTTAATACCTTCTATAGACATGGCTCTCAAAACAGCTCATATAGTATTAATGCCCAATAGTTATTCCTAATTCTATATATTTTTTTTGCCAGTCTTGGGTCTTGAACTCAGGACCTGGACACTGTCCCTGAGCTTCTTTTGCTCAAGGCTAGCGCTCCACCACTTGACCCATAGTGCCATTTCTGGCTTTTTCTGTTTATATGGTACTGAGGAATTGAACTCACGGCTTCACATATGCAAGGCAAGCACTCTACCACTAAGCCATATTCCTAGCCTCTAATTCTATAATTCTTTCTATAAAATTTCTAACTTTCCTCAACAAAGAAAATTTACCCTACTGTGAGTTATGCCAGCATGGAAGCTAGTATTGGCCAATTTTAAATATGCACTTATAAAAAAAAACCCTCTTCTAACTGAAAATGGAATAAAAAAACAGGAAACTGCATTGACATTTTCTTGTGATGTATCTTGCATTTACCAAGTAGACTAACATAATATATAGTAAATTCAAAAATAACCTTGTTAGCCAAACTCAGTCTCAAAACCATAACTAAAAATATTTGTAGGGCTGGGAATATGGCCTAGTGGTAGAGTGCTTGCCTCACATACATGAAGCACTTGGTTCAATTCCTCAGCACCACATATATAGAAAAAGCCAGAAGTGGCACTGTGGCTCAAGTGATAGAGTGCTAGCCTTGAGCAAAAAGTCAGAGACAGTGTTCAGACCTGAGTTCAAGCCCCAAGACTGGCAAATACATATATAATATTTCTTCTTTCTTCTTTTTGTCAATTGTGGGGCTTGAACTCGGGGCTTAGGCACTGTCATTGAGCTCTACTGCTCAAAGCTAGTGCTCTACTACTTTGAGCCAGAGTGTCACTTTGTTTTTGAATGCTTAATTGGAGATAGGAGTCTCATGGAGACTTTTCTGCCTGGGCTGGCCTCAAACCACAATCCTCAGATATCAGTCTCCTAAGCAGCTAGGATTATAGGCTTGAGCCACCAGTCCCCAGCTTCTAGAGTATTTTCAAAAGCACAGTATTATGCACAGTTAATGTCAATACTGGGGCAGATACATTTTCACATTCAAATGTGCTGTGGAAGAAACCAGCAAAAATTAGTTTAGTATAAGCCAACAGATTTATTCATTTTTCCTTCATGAATTCACTTAAAAATATCCCATCTCTTCTGGAAATCAGATCCTTTCCCACATGGATTTTTCTCAGGATAAGTGCACAGAAATATGAAAATTTAGTAGCACATCACAATGGTACTTCCCTCCAATATAATCATCTCAAGAATGTATTGAAGTATTGTGAAAAGTCACCATTCATTATTAAAGCTGCTTTCTCTCCTTCAAGAGTATTTAAAATTTAAATAGTGCATGGTAAATAAAAGACATTCCCAAATCACTGTGTCACTTTGTTTCACTATGAATTTTCTGATGTATGCAAGGAGTACCCCTTGGTTAAACTCTTCCTTATCATGCATTCTGTTCCAGCTAAGCCAAGAGATGCAGAATGAGGGCTGGTCTCTAACTAAAAGCTTCTTCATATCTATGGCATACTGACTTTCCTAGAAGGATTTACAAATGTAGAGCAAGAAATCCTTTCAAATGAAGAATCTTCTCAATACTGATCTCTTCCTTGGATGTTGCTAAGGAATGAGCAGCTATTAACAGCCTTCCCACATATTCCTGGAGTTTTTTTCCATGATGTTGAAGAAGGTCTGAGCTGCATTCTTTCACATTCAACACATTCCTATAAGGTTCTGTTCCAAGAGTTCTCTGAAGTAAGACATTACTTTGGAGATTTTATTTTTGTACTGGCCCACACATTCTTAGGCTTTTCTAATAGATTCACTGTTGTTTATTAAATAATGGGTGGTTATTAAATGAATTTTCATAGTTATAGGGGTTCTCTAGAGTGTGTGTTCGCTGGTGTTTAACAAGGTTTGAGCTCCAGCTGAATGATTTATTACATACCTTACACACATAGGGTTTCTCTCCAGTATGAGTTATCTGATGTAGAATGAGAGAAAAGCTTCTACTAAAGGCTTTATCACATGCTGCACATGCATAGGGTTTCTCTCCAGTATGAATTTTCTGATGTTGAATAAGGGATCCATGCCAACTGAAAACTTTACCACAGTCATCACATTCATAGAGCTTTTCTCCAGCATGAATTCTCTGGTGTTTAATGAGGAATGAGTGACAACGGAAAGCTTTGCTACACTCATCACATTCATAGGGGGTTTTGGTTGTATGAATGCCTTGATGTCGAGTAAGATGTGAGGAACGGCGGAATGCTTTCCCACATTCACTGCATTCATAAGGTTTCTCTCCAGTATGAGTAATCTGATGGCGGATGAGTTCTGAGCCACTGCTAAAGGCTCTCCCACATCTCCTACACATATATTGTTTCTTTCCTAGGTGAAGTCTCTGATGTCGAGTGAGATTTGAGGCTCGACTAAAGGCCTTTCCACATTGAGCACATTCATAAGGTTTCTCTCCAGTGTGTGTTCTCTGATGCTCAATAAGAAATGAAAGGTAACTGAATGTCTTATTACAGTCCTTACACTCATGGGGCTTCTTTCCAGTATGTATCATCTGATGTTTCACAAGATTTGAGATCTGGCTAAAGGTCTTGCCACATTCTTTACACACATATGGTTTCTCTCCAGTATGAGTTCTCTGATGTAACACAAGGGAGAAGCGCCGATTGAAAGTTTTTCCACATTCATGGCACCCATAGGGCCTCTCTACAGCATTGATACTTGTATATTGACCTAGAACTTCTTGATGAGAGACTGTCACTTGCCTTATACACCCTTGGTCTCTCTGCAGCATCTGGGTACCATTTTTGCAGTTCCAGCTTCCCTTAAAGTTAGAACATATAGAGTCTTGGCTTAACATTCTTTCCATTATCAAATACTTGGATGAGGCATCTTTGAGAATGGCATTTTTGGGGGAAAACTCTTTGATCTTCCCATCTGACACTGAAAGATACAATAACAACAACGATAAAAGTAAGATTTTTTTTTTGTGCACTGAGTAAACTAAAAGCCATTTTTCCTTTTTTTATTTTTTGGTGTCAGTCCTGGTGTTTGAACTCAGGGCCAGGATGCTGTCTCTGAGCTTTTTTGCTCAAGGCTAGCACTCTACCATTTGAACCACAGCTCCACTTTTGGCTCTTTGGTGATTACTTAGAGACAAGAGTGGCATGGACTTTCCTGCCCGGGCTGGCTTTAAACCGCCTCCTGAGTAGTAAGGATTAAGGTGTGAGCCACCAGCACCAAACCATTTCTCCTTTTTTCTGAGACAGTTTCACTCTCAAGCTGGGCTTGAGACCCACAATGTCAAATTGGGTAGGAAAGTGTATGAGACACTTATTTCCAATTAACCACCAGAAAGCCATAGATGGAGCTGTGGTTCAAATGACAGAGTGCCATCCTTGAGCAAAAAAGTATAGGATAGCACCCAGGCCCTGAATTCAAGCCCCAGGACACATTAAAAAAAAAGTAGGAAGGAGAAAAAGAAGGAAGGAGGGAGGGAGGGAGGAAGCAGGGAGGAAAGGAAGTAGGGAGAGAAGGAAGGAAGGAAGGAAGGAATGAAGGAAGGAAGGAAGGAAGGTAGGTAAGTTATATACAAGTAACAGAAAAGGAGGGGAAACAGAACTACCAGGAAGGTAAGTAATTATTAAAGATAGGTTGTCAAGTCTTCCTCACCTTTAAACTGTTTTGCTGCCAAAATTATCTTTAAGTGGCAATTTCATAATGCTGCTAATATACATTTCAAGGTGTTCCTCAGTTACCACAAAGACACTCAACTGTTAGTTTAGTGATGAAACATCTTAGTAATGTAGCATACTAAATAGGAGAAGAAAAAGGAATTCTTTGAAAACTGCTGTCTATGATCCTCATTCTTAACTCATGAAGCTCTGTTGCCATTTCATCAAATAGATTTGGTAAACAGGTATAGGCCTGTATTTTAGGAATGGACTACATCATGTTTTGTTTAGAATGTAATTTTGTAATACAAAGTAATTTTTTAAAACACAAGGGCAAAAGGCTATGATATATACAAATTGTTCTTATGTTTCAGGAAATAATCATGAATCAAATGACAAGGCAAATGTGGCAAGATACAAGCAATATGGGTAAAGGGCACATGTGTACTATTTGTGCTAAGGCAATTACTGTTAGTTTAAAATTCCCAATAATGCATTTAAAAATTGATTTTTTTTCCCCAAAACACACATCGATGAATGTTGTGTTGGGAAAGAGGAAGATCTATGTATACCTGTATGAAAGGTACACAAAGATATATAAAGGAGCTGATGTCAGTTGCTCATTCCTGTCATTCCAGTTACATAGGAAGCTGAGCTTAAGAGAGAAGGCTGAGGCTAGAAGGATGGTGATTCAAACTCACTTGGAGAGAAAAGTTCCTCAGAAGAGCTGAAGGTATGGCTTAGAGGTATCATGCCAACCCAGCAAACATGTGACCCTGGGTTCAAATCCCAGGAGAAAGAGAAGGGAGATGAGAGAGGGGAGAGATAGCAGGAGAAGAGGAAAGAGGGAGGTAACAAATTATATCCACAAAAGTAGAAATAATAAAAATTACAATAGAGGGGCTGGGAATGTGGCTTAGTGGTACAGTGCTTGCCTAGCATGCAAGCTCTGGGTTCGATTCCTCAGCAACACAAAAACAGAAAAAGCCAGAAGTGGCGTGGTGGCTCTCAACTGGTAGAGTGCTAACCCTGAACAAAAAGAAGCTCAGGGACAGTGCCTAGGCCCTGAGTTCAATCTCCATGGCAGGCAAACAAATAAACAAAAATACAACAGAAACATAAAATTCAATATAGGATGGCAATAGAGAATTAGAGAATGATACCTAGAACAAATCTTGTTAAGTGAAGTAAGCCAAGCTTTGTTAAATGGCAACTCCTTTGTGCAACTACTTAAAGATATTAAAAAGAAAAAGAAAAACTAAACAGTATCTCATGAACATAAATATAAAAATCTTCATCTGAACACTGGTGGCTCATGCCTATAACCCATATAATCTCAGGAGGATGAGATCTGAGAATTGCAGTTCAAAGCCAGCCCAGTCAGGAAAGTCCATGAAACAATAATATCCAATTAACCACCAGAAAACCAGGAGTGGAGCTGTGGCTCAAAGTGATAGAGTGCTTGAGTGAAAGAGCTTAGGGACAGTGTACGGCCCTGAGTTCAAGCCCCACTACTACCCCTGCCCCCCCCCCAAATATTCAGCAAAATAGTCAACATTCTGTATTCACTGGTTCCACGTTTATATATTCAACCATTACACACTGAAAATATTCAGAAGGTTGTATCTGTACTGATCATGTGCAAACTTTTTTTTTTTTTTTTTTTTTGGCCAGTCCTGGGCCTTGGACTAAGGGCCGGAGCACTGTCCCTGGCTTCTTCCCGCTCAAGGCTAGCACTCTGCCACTTGAGCCACAGCGCCACTTCTGGCCGTTTTCTGTATATGTGGTGCTGGGGAGTCAAACCTAGGGCCTCGTGTATCCAAGGCAGGCACTCTTGCCACTAGGCTATATCCCCAGCCCATGTGCAAACTTTTTAAACATAATTTTACTGTCATTATTAAGGTGTTGTACAGAGGGGTTACCATTTCATAAGTCAGGTAATGAGTACATTTCTTTTTTGGATAGTGTTACCTCTTCCTTCAGTCTCCCCCAGTTTTCCCCTCCCATTCCTTTCCACATTTTCCATAGTGTACATTAAAAGGCATAATTTCATGTGTTCACCCTTCCTCCCTCCTTTCTGCATCCTCCCTGTCTCCTCTAAATATAAAAAAGTACCAAAAGAAAAAAAACAAAAAACAAAAGCGCCACCATTAAAAATTAAAAACCCATGGTATAAACTTTTTGTGTGTATGTACCAGTACTACAACTTTAACCCAGAGCCTTGGCCACAGCTCCACTTCTAGCTTTTTCCTGGTTAAGGAGAAATAAGAGTCTTGTGGTTTTCTGGCCAGATTGGCTTTAATCTTCAGTCCTCAGACCTCAGCCTCCTAAGTAACTAGGATTACACAGCATGAGACACTAGTTCTGAGTTTTTTCTTATCATTACTCCTTAAAAAATATAGTCCAATCTATATTTTGATATTATTCATTGTTCAGTATTTGCTCTAGAGATGATTTAAAGTAGGAATATGTATAAGAAAAGTGGATACAAATAGTGTGCTACTTTATGTAAAAGGCAAGTATTTGATAATATTTTGGTTATCTGCAAGAAGTCTATGCAAGTATTACCAAAAAATTCAAAATCTGGTCCTAAGTAATTTAATTAAAAGGACATTTCTGGAGTGCTTGTGGCTCGCACCTGTAATCTTGGCTACTTAAGAGGCCAAGATCTGAGGATCTCAGTTTGATTCAAAGCCAATGCAAGAAGAAAAGTCCATAAGACTTTTATAGCCAATTAACTTCCAAAAAACAGCTACAGTGGAGCTAGAACACTAGCATTGAGCAAAAGAAGCTCAGAAAGAAAGCCCAGATCCTGAGTTCAAGGCCCAGGACTTGCACACAAACACACAAAAGGAAATAACTTAGGGACTACAATGTGCACACAGAAATCTATCAGTGGCCTGGCAGTGCTCTGTTTACTGATGTCAGTCACAAAGATATTTGTCTTAAAATGTCAGATTGCACAGTTATGCTTATGCATTTTTGCTGTTTGATATTTCACAATTTAAAAAATTTGAAAAAGGGCTGGGGATATGGTCTAGTGGCAAGAGTGCTTGCCTCGTATACATGAGGCCCTGGGTTCAATTCCCCAGCACCACATATACAGAAAATGGCCAGAAGTGGCGCTGTGGCTCAAGTGGCAGAGTGCTAGCCTTGAGCAAAAAGAAGCCAGGGACAGTGCTCAGGCCCTGAGTCCAAGGACCAGGACTGGCCAAAAAAAAAAATTTTTTTTTGAAAAAACACAAAAATTATAAGAGCTATGTTAAAGTAGTGATATCAGGAGCAATTTGTCTGATTTCTCTTTTCCTCACTTTCCTTCTATGTGCATTTATTGCTCTTGTTTGAGATGGGGTCTAATTATGCAGCCCAGCCTAACCTTGCACTTGCAATCCTCTTGCCTCTGCTCTCTCAAGTGCTAGAATTAAGGGCCTGCATCACCACACCCATCATGCTTTGTCATTTTTTTAATAGAGAAAGGGATTTTTCTTTAACTTATACTTCAATGAAGTCTCCTTGTTCAACCTCATTACTTCAGCCCACTTCAATACATTCTTCCTATCCTTCTCTACTTCTAGAGGTCTCTTTATCA
This sequence comes from Perognathus longimembris pacificus, assembly GCF_023159225.1. Taxonomy (NCBI): domain Eukaryota; kingdom Metazoa; phylum Chordata; class Mammalia; order Rodentia; family Heteromyidae; genus Perognathus; species Perognathus longimembris. Next base: position 90,921,652 of record NC_063163.1, on the reverse strand, counting down.
TATTATATTAATTACCATCACTTGCCCTATAGCCAGAGCCCAGTTTTTTTTTTGGGGGGGGGGGGTAGTTGTTTTGTTTTTCCTTTTTGTACCGGTCTTGGAGCATAAACTCAAGGCCTGGGTGCTGTCCCTTAGCTTTTTCTACTCAAGGCTAGAACTCTACCACTTGAGTCACAGCTCTACTTCCAGATACTTGATAATAAATGGAGACAAGAGTCTCACAAAATTTTCTGTCCAGGCTGGCTTCTAACCACAATCCTTAGATCTCAGCATCCTAAACAGCTAGAATTACAGGCACGAGTCACCAGAACCCAAGTTAGAGCTCAGTTTGTTTTTTGTTTTGTTTTTTTTTACAAAACCTATTTCTTGTTCCTTCATCAGCCATAAGCTTCCATCTTCTGCATACTTCCTTTTTTCTCACCAGGACTGCTTTCTAAAGTCCCTATACTTTTTTTTTCTTTTGACAGTCCTGGGCTTTGGACTCAGGGCCTGAGCACTGTCTCTGGCTTATTTTTGCTCAAGGCTAGCACTCTGCCACTTGAGCCACAGCGCCACTTCTGGCTATTTTCTATATATGTAGTGCTGGGAAAAAGAACCTAGTGCTTCATGTATAAGAGGCAAGCACTCTTGCCAATAGGCCATGTTCCCAGCCCCAGTCCCTATCTATACTTCTAAAAGGGAACCTATTTTCTGCCAAGGACCATTTAGATATATATAACATCATTAAGGGCCATACAAAATTATCAAGGCAGGCAGATAGGCCAGGGGCAGCTAAGAAGTATCTTTCTTGTCACATACCACAAAATTCCTACAATTTGACCTTTGACAACAAACTATAAAGGTTGGAGACCTTTCATAAGAATGTACATTTAGGCTTCCACATAAAAATCTTCAAGGATGGCCATGTTCATATTCATATTTAAAGAGTTTCACCACTAACTCCATTGTCAACCGAAGGTGAAAAAAAGAATACAAAGCAATTCTCCTTTAACTTTAATCTTATGGCTTCAAATTTTGCTTTCATTCTCTTTTTTCTTTTTGCTGGTCCTGGGGCTTGAACTCAGGGCCTGGGCACTGTCCCTGAGTTTCTTTTACTCAAAGCTAGTGCTCTACTACTCTAAGCCACAGCTCTACTTCCAGTTAACTGGTGGTTAATAGGAATTAAGAGTCTGGACTTTCCTGCCCCAGCTGGTTTTGAACTGGAATCCTCAGATCTCAGCCTCTTAAGTAGCTTGGATTTCAGGCATGAGCCATTGGCACCCGGCTCAAATTTTGCTTCTTAATGTAAGATTCCTTACTAGCATCTCTAATTTGAGGGATTTTTCCCCCCTAAGATATATCCCAATGGACTGCTAGAATAGAATCTATATACAGGAATACCATATATAAGAATATAGGGGCTGGGGATATGGCCTAGTGGCAAGAGTGCTTGCCTCCTATACATGAGGCCCTGGGTTCAATTCCCCAGCACCACATATACAGAAAACGGCCAGAAGTGGCGCTGTGGCTCAAGTGGCAGAGTGCTAGCCTTGAGCAAAAAGAAGCCAGGGACAGTGCTCAGGCCCTGAGTCTAAGCCCCAGGACTGGCCAAAAAAAAAAAAAAAAGAATATATATAATATATATTAGAACACAATTTCATTTGGGAGTACCTTCCACTAATACAAGCACAACTCAAAGTTACTTATCTTTTTCTAAAAACTGGTCTTTTTCCTATCTTTCATGTATTTATAATCTCTATCCAAATTATGTGGACCAAAGCCACCAACGGGAAATTCATTTGCTCTCATTGCTCAACTGCTAATCTCTTATTTACAGATAGGGATAATCTCTATAGGTCCTAAATTCCTCAGCAGTTATTATATTTTTGAATGTATTTTAGTCTCTGTATTAAGAAGAGTCTGGCCTTGCACTGGTAGCTCACGCCTATAATCCTAGCTACTCAGGAGGCTGAGATCTGAGAATCATGGTTCAAAGCCAGCCCAGGCAGGAAAGTCCTCATGAGACTCTTATCTCCAATATACCACTCAGAAACCACAAGTGGCACTGTGGCTCAAAGTTGTAGAGCACTAGCCTTGAGTAAAAAAGCCCAGGGACAGCACCCAGGCCCCAAGTTCAAGTACCAAAACCAGGGGGGGAGGTTGTCTGTAGTACAAGATTAAATTTCCATTAATGTTGAGACCATATATTGGTTAACCAAAGAATAATGCACTATGAATTCATCTTTCCAAGTTGATTAAACTGGGGTTGGGAATGTGGCCTAGTGGTAGTAGTGCCAATTTGATTCAATAGAATATAGTAAGTATTCTGATGTGTGCATGTAAATACATATAAATGTAGATATATACATCTTTTTATTTAAGGAACAGAAACATGCCATATTTGAAGTAAAGGAGAACTCAAAAAGAAACTAAATCTAGAGAACTAAACTAAGCTAGCATTGAAGGTGAGGTGACATATTTCTTGGCAAAGAAAAATATGGTCCCTTGTGGGACAATGGGCTAAGTGCCCTTTGGTATCTTTAAGAGAATTTTTTTTCAAATATTAAATAGTATTGTTTTCTCATTGACTAGTTAGATTGCTTTCTTTAAAACTTTCCCTGACAGCCTGTAATTCACTTACCTGAAAAGACATCTCTGCTCACACCTCCCTTTCCAAGCCAGGGCTCTTTCCCTTGCTCCAATAAGGAAACCACATCTGGCTTAGAAATGCAGAGACCTGCTTACAAGAAATGAAAAAAAGCTCAAAATCCTTAAAAAAGAAAGGCAACTGAAATAAATGTCAAATGGATGTATGAAAACTGTCCAAAGATTAATTCCAATCCCCATCTTAAACAAAAAATTAAGAAATTCATGTATCCTTTGTGAATGTTCAGCCAGATAATCAAGATTTATATGGATCACTAGTGGCTTATGTCTGTAATCCTAGCTACTGGGGAGGCTGAGATCTGAGGACCTTGGTTCAAAGCTAGACTAGGCAGGAAAGTCCTTGAGACTCTTACAGAACAAAAAGAAAAACTGGAATTGAAGCCATGGCTCAAGCAGTAGAGGGCTAACCATGAGCAAAAAAACCCAGGAACAGCACACAGAGGCACTGAGTTCAAGCCCCAGGACCAGTGTCCCTGCCCCCCCCCCCCCCGCCAAATATTTACAATAGCACATTAAGGATCTAATTACGACTTGAAGGAGATGAGGAATACTTACCCAGTGAAACCAGATGGCCATAATTTTCCAACATCACACATCTATACAAATCTCTTTGAGCAGGCTGAAGCCATTTCCACTCTTCCTGGGAGAAATCTATGGCCACATCTCTGAATGTCACTGAACCCTGAAATAAAATATAGGTATCTGTACAACCAACACCTATGCCTCAAAGACTCTGATTAAGGAATGACAAGAGTCTCACTAGGAAAGTAGACAGTATGTAGATGTAGTAATGAAAGTTTCCAGAATTCTGAGTAATTCTAATACAATGAAGATCCTAGCCTTTTTGCTTTGTTTTGTTGCACAACAGAAAAGAAGAAAAGGATATAGATGATTTGTCCAGAAATGACTTGCAGTTGTTCATAACTTAAGGCTATAGATGAGAACAATATAGATTTCTTGTTCTAGCTGGAAAAATTCCTTATTTTTTCATTCCATATTTTTTGTTATTTATATTTTATTTCAGATAAGGAATAAATATCACAATAATAAATTATACTTAAAATGTGTAAAATACATGCTTGAACAATCTAGAAAATCATGCATATTTTATTAACTGCCTAGTACACCTATATAACTGGAAAAATTCTTAATAACTTGTATTTCATGAATAGTAAAAAACATTCCTTTGTGTTTAATGAACAGTGCAAATTTTCCTTAATATAGGCCTATGGTTTGGCCAACATTTCCTCATGGTAATAACTGACTGTATTAGGGAATTAGCAGTAACTGACAAATGAGACATTCAATCTCCAAGATATCATACTGACAATTTTAGAACTATCACAGAATAAAAAAGACAAGCAGGACTGGGAATATGGCCTAGTGGCAAGAGTGCTTGCCTTGTATACATGAAGTCCTGGGTTTGATTCCCCAGCACCACATATATAGAAAACGGCCAGAAGTGGCACTGTGGCTCAAGTGGCAGAGTGCTAGCCTTGAGCAAAAAGAAGCCAGGGACAGTGCTCAGGCCCTCAGTCCAAGGCCCAGGACTCGCCAAAAATAAATAAAAAAAATAAAGTAATTAATTAAAAAGACAAGCAACAAACGATATATAAAGTGCACATACTTCTTAAGAAGGAAATGTAATACTTATCAGAAAGGATCCAAAAGCTCTTTGCCTCAGAGTTACCAGAAATAATAAATAAAATTCTACTTTACAATTTGGTTTTGAACACTTGAATGAGCCACACAACCAGCTGGGCACCAGTGGCTCACCTTTGTAATCCTAGCTTCTCAACAGGCTGAGATCTGAGGATCAAGGTTCCTGGCAGGAAAGTCTGTGAGACTCTAATCCCCAATTAACCAACAAAAGCTGGAAGTGAAGCTGTGGCTCACGTGGTAGAGCACTAACTTTCAGCACAAAAGCTCAGGGACAGCACTCAAGCCCAGAGTTCAAGCCCCAGGACCACTCCCTCCCCACCCCCGAATAAATAGTAATGTAAAATGTCCCTATAAGTAGCAAGCAAACCCCATAAGTATGCCAGAGTTATGTTTTAAAGTCTTAAAACATAAAGAAAAATTATAACAAAGGAAGCTATTTCCTAAACAGTAAGATCTGAAGACGAGGTGAAAACTGGATTTCCCAGAAAAACTCAAATGGTTGCCTTAGAGAAATGGAACTGAAAAATGGTTGAAGCCATCATGCTGGTCTCTGGGGAACAATAGGAGACAAGCTGTAATCCCAACCAAAATAGTGTTTCTTGCTAAATAAATTTATGTCATATCTAAAAAATAACTTCTGTGAGGTCAAAAATTTTGCTCAGGGCTGGAGATATGGCCTAGTGGGAAGAGAGCTCGCCTCGTATACAGGAGGCCCTGGGTTCGATTCCCCAGCACCACATATACAGAAAACGGCCAGAAGTGGCCCTGTGGCTCAAGTGGCAGAGTGCTAGCCTTGAGCAAAAAGAAGCCAGGGACAGTGCTCAGTCCAAGGCCCAGGACTGCCCCCCCCCCAAAAAAAAAATTTGCTCAATGCTGTATCCCCAAAGCAGTCTTGGACATAAACTTGAATAGCTTGGAAAAACTATTAAGAACAGGCTCTGGATAACAGCCAAGAGTTTGAGATTGAGGAAATCCAATGTGGACCTCAGAAACACTCATTCCCTGTGGTGCTGATACTGCTGGTCCAAGGACACAAAGAACCACGCCAGTTACTGAAAGGTGCTCAGTAAAGACAAGGCTCACATAGTAGGGCGCCAGTTTAGCAAGCTTGAAGCCCAGAGTTCAAAACTCAGAACAAGGCTGGGAACGTGGCTTAGCCGCAGAGTGCTTACCTAGCAGGCATGAAGCATTGGGTTCGATTCCTCAGCACCACATAAACAGAAAAGGCCAGAAGTGGCGCTGTGGCTCAAGAGGTAGAGTGCAAGCCTTGTGCAAAAGGAAGCCAAGGGCAGTGCTCAGGCCCTGAATTCAAGCCCCAGGACTGTCAAAACAAAACAAAACAAAAGGAGGGAAGAGGCTGGATAACAAGCACTGGTGGGCTTCTCTAGGGAAGGTGCCTCAGGAAGGGCAAGACTGTCTCTCGTCCCCCGAGACCTGAAAACTGTTGTACTACAGAGAAGGAAACGCTTGCTTACCGGAGACATGACGAACTGAGGCGGAGACGAGCAGGAGATGTCAAATGGCGGTGGTGGCAGGGATGAGGGGGTCTGCAAGCGGCCCCACTCCTGGAGCGCGAGCCCCGGGACAGGTGGCGAGGCGCCTGGCTCTGCCCGTCTCTCTGCCCGGTTCTCTCGGCGCCTGAGGCCGTTCTAGGCAGCGCTGGCCCGACCCACGGCCGAGGCGCGTCTCCTCACAGCGGTGCCGCGTGCTCCGCCCGGGCGCGCAGCGTTCCGAGTCCGCGGGCGCACGGGACCTAGAATCGGACTTTCCTGAGAAGCGCTCGGTGGGTACCGGGAAAACCGCCGCCAGGCCGCAGACCTACGAACTACAGTACCCAGAGCCCCCGCGAGGGGCGGCCCCGCGCGGCGGCGCTCAACACGCCGCTCGGCCACACCTCCCAGAGGCGTCTCCCACCACAGTCAGCAGTAGGCCACGCAACCAGGCTGGCCAACCAGACAACCGCAGTTCCCGGGTTCGCCGCTCTGAAGGGAGACTGTGCGAGCAGCCCTACTACATCTCCCGGCATGCCGTGCGGCCACACCCACAGCGCGGAGACAAAGCCCGCGAGATTCAACTACATTTCCCACAGGCAACTGCGGCTGGAGGGAGGGATGCCGGTTCCGTTATGGATTCCCGCGATTGAGACCGCTAGGCAGGCATACCTGAGTGGCCCGCAGCCGCCAACGCACGAGTTCCCCTCTGCGGAGGCAGCGCTTGAGCAGAAACACGGCGGCCCGGCGAGTAGTATTGTAGCATTGTAGCTCCTGAAGCCAGTGCGGGGACTTGAACTTGGGGCCTCTCACTCTGCCTTAGCCTTTCTGGCTTCAGGCCCTACCGTTTGAGCCACACCTCCAGTTCCATAGGAAACGCCGGTCAATTTGAGCTACCTGGATTTGTCTGCCACCGCTGGCTGGGACGTCAGATCTCAGCCTCCCGAATAGTTAGGGTGGCAGACCTGAGCCACCTCTGCCCTGTGCAAGTCTTTCTTTACAGATATTTATAAATGAAATCGCAGTCACATTCCTCTTCCGAACGTAATTTATTGGCTTCTAGTAGCTCTTGAGGTAATAGTCCTTAACATGACCGATAAAACTGTATGGTTTCTCTTTCTTTTCCTTCCTTCCTTCCTTCCTTCCTTCCTTCCTTCCTTCCTTCCTTCCTTCCTTCCTTCTTTTCTTCTTTCCTTCCTTCCCTTTCTTTCTTTCTCTCTCTCTCTCTCTCTCTTTCTTTCTTTCTTTCTTCCTTCCTTCCTTTCTTTCTCTCTATCTCCCTCTCCCTCCCCCTTCTCTCCCTCTCCCTCTCCCTCTTTTCTTTCTTTCCTGGGGCGTGAACCCAGGGCCTGAGCACTGTCCCTGGCTTCTCTTTGCTCAAGGCTAGTACTCTACCAGTTGAGTCATAGCGCCACTTCCAGCATTTTCTGTATATGTAGTGCTGAGGAATCGAACCCAGGGCTTCATGCCACATTCCTAGACCTATGATCTTGCTTTTAAGCTTCTCTTACATTATTTTTCTGCTCTGATTGTGCTAACCTTTCTTTTCCAAATGTCACATAGGCTCCTCAACACCTTTAAGCATGCTAATTTCTTCTACCTGGGGAGGAGAGGGGGAAAGCTGTTTTTTTCACACCATACCTTCATTAGTTCCTCTCAATTTAGACCTTGTCAGCCCAAGCTACTCTTTAGCGCTTTAATTTTTCTAGACTATCCATGAGGTTTCCCTGTTAAGTAATTGCATAATTTGCCAAATTCCCTTTATAAAATTCATTACAAATTCTATCATGACTTTATTCCATTTAAACAGAAACAATGTATTGACTATAGGGAACAACAGTTTGAATTATAGTAGGTTTGTCATTAAAATCAAGAAGAGCTAGGCACTGGTGGCTTACTGCTGTAATCCTAGCTACTCAGGAAGCTGAGATCTAAGGATCATACGCAGGAACATTAGTGAGACGCATCTCCAGTTAACCACCAGAAAACCGGAAGTGGCACTGCAGCTCAAAGTGGTAGAGTATGAGCCTTGAGTGAAAAGAGCATCTCCAGTTAACCACCAGAAAACCGGAAGTGGCACTGTAGCTCAAAGTGGTAGAGTATGAGCCTTGAGTGAAAAGAGCTCAGGAACAGCGTGCAGGCCATGAGTTCAAGCCTCACGACTGACAAAAATAATAATAACAAATACAGTTAAGGAGTCCATAAGAGGTGGCACATTTTTCATGTGCTGAAATAAAAGTACTGTCAACTCCTAATTCCCAAAATTACCTTAAAGAATTAAGGGGGGGGAGTGTTTGGAGATTTGCAGAGATCAAGCAATAGAACCCCTGCCTTAGTGAAGCTGTGAATATAAACCCTAGTACTGACAAAAGAAAAAAGAAAAGAGGAGCCAGGTGTTGTGGCACATGCCTGAATCTCAACACTTTGAGGGAGGTCTTTTACATAAAGAGACCCTGTCTCCAAAAAAAAAAAGAGGGTGAAGGATAAAAGTATTCTTAGAAATTTCAAAGTAAGAAAATAAAAGGAAATAAAAACCAAAAAAGAAAGGAAATAGAAGAAAAAAGTACCACCTAGTATGTATATACATACATATATAGGTAGACATGTAGTTTATATGTGTGTATATGTATACATATAATTGTATTTTGCTAATGTGTCTTTCCTTCTGTTTCTCAAATATACTAAGATAATTCTTACCAATGATTATTTTCTTCCTAGACCAAGAACACAATAAAATCTTCACTTGTGAATTTGTTTTTTCTTTTTCCTCATGCTAATAATTGGGTTTGAACTCAGGGGCCCATGCTTGCTAAGTAGGCATTCTACTATTGATTTTGCTTTTTGGCCAAACTTGCCTGGACAGTCAGCCTCCTATTTACACTTCTGTGATAGCTAGAATAACAGGCATCTACCAACACACCCAAATTTTTCTTTCGAGAAAGGGAGTTTCACAAACTTCCCACAGGCTTGCCTGAAACCTAAATCCTCCTGATCACAGATGTGAGCCAGCATATCCAATTTATACTGGTTAATCTTAACTTTTTATTTTTTGACAGTAGTGGAATTTGAACTCAATGCATCATGTTTGCTAGTCAACTACTGCTTGGTCCCCACCTCTAGTATAGCAATGATTGATTCTTATTGTCAACTTAAGAAATATCTAGCTTAGTAAAGTATACTCAGGGTACCTATACATTTCCAAAGATGAGAATGAGATTTCTAATAATGTTTAAATCCATTTAACCTATCCCAAATCTGAATAGATCATTGGGAAGTATTGGAACTTTTTGCCTGGTTGGAAGAAGTAGATTACTGGGAAAATCCTTGGATTCTATCTCACCCTAGATCCTTTCTATTGTGGCGCCTTTCTTCTTCCTGGCCACCATAATGTGAACTGCTAGGCTCTGCCATGCCCTCTCCATAATGAACATCATGATACCTATGATGAACTGATACCTATGAAACCATGAACCAAAATAGAACCTTTGCCAGCCACTGGTGGCTAACCGCTGTAATCTTAGCCACTCAGGTGGCTGAGATCTGAGAATCATTGTTTGAAGCTAGCCCAGGTGGGAAAGTCCGTGAGACTCTTTATCTCCCCCCACCAAAAAGCCAGAAGTAGAGCTGTGGTAGTGTTGTGCCAAGTTGCAAGACCACCCCCAAGAAGACCACCGAGATTCAGACACTCCGAAATGTAAAAGCAAGGCAAGGTTTTATTTAACGAGCTGCCAACTCGGGCCTCGTCCTACCCACAGACACAGCGGAGGTTAGGAGGAAGCCCCCGAGCTGTGATTACACAGGGCTTATAAAGGCAAAGAACAAGGTTACAACAATCAGCTGTGCAAGCAAGATTAGAACACAGGTACAAATCTGATTGGCTCAGGGTTCGATTCTAAAATGGGGTTCACGTGGTGGGGCCTGACTTCAAAGTCTGGCACCTCATTTCCCCCTTTTTCTTTTTGGTACCTTGGGAGCCAATCATGGCTCCATTCTGTCCATTTCAATGGCTTGCATGTCTAGGGGATGATATAGAGGTAAGGCATGGGCCAGTAGGGCCAAAAGTAGTATCCGAAAATAACTCTGGTCCCTCGGTTTTAAAGGGGGGCTGATGGGTGAAGATCATCCATCTTCTGTAATTTCTTCAGGCTGACTCAGGGGCGTTGACCTTACCTAGCCAGGAACCTATAACCTTAGTCTACTTTACCAAGGGACTGCAGGATTCACCTCACTTTGGAGTGAGCTGCCAAAATAACATTAACACTAGCCAGGGTAGTAAGGAAAGAAGGCAAAAAGAAAATTATAACAATATTCAGTCTAACTTTCTTTTCTTGAGGCGAAGGCGAAGCGGCTGAGTTGGGTGATTGGAGACCTCCCATGTTCCACCACGGTAGTTGTCATCCAGGGCAAAGGGGTCAGCTGGCCTAGCGTGGAAGCAATGAACCCAAGTGGCGATGCCGTCCAGGGTCCCCTCCACCGTGGTTAATCTGTTGATTGGGGGCATTGGCAAGCTGACAGGCCTTTAACAGATCTCAATAAGGACACAACACAATCTCAGGTCTACAAGCTTTCTTTCCTAAACAGATGTATCAACTTAAAATTCTTACTGCCAATCAGAGCTTTTGAGTAAATGCGGGGGGGAGGGTGAGATTTTAATCTATTCTCTCATTTGACAAACTTCCCCTTACTAACCACTATCACAGATGACTGGCAAATTCCTGCCCAGTAGACAGACATGGGCATTGGAAAGGCATGCTTACGAACTATTCTTCTAGGACTTCCCGGCTTTAACTTTTGAAAGGCCAACAGTAGTGACTCTAGGATCTGACACGATCTCTGCCATCCAAGCAGTGGCTTACTGCCTCTGGATGCTCCATCACTTTTGTCCCAGGAGGAGTGACTTTCGACTTGGACTCAGGGCCTGAGTGCTGTCCCTCAGCTCTCCAGCTCAAGACTAGCACCGTACCACTTTTGAGCTCCACACCACTCCGTTCCCAGCACTCTGCTGGCTGATTAGAGACAAGTCTCTCACAGGGACCTTTCTTTGCCCGGGCTGGCTTCGAACCGCAGATTCAATGAGTCTTATAAGGGGCCACTTTACTCCAATTATAAGCAACAAGGTGGTCCACACAGAAGTAGTTTTTAAGCATGCTCTCTTACCTGGAACTTATTAAGGGCCAGTATTAGATCTTGACAAACTTGTAGGAATCACCTGTGCTTCTCTGTGGGCCTGCTGGAAACTGTTACAAAAAACCTACAAAGAAGCTGGAATGGCAATTAAACATTTTGGTAGCCATAATTCTCCTTTTCTCACTTTGCAATAATTATTTAGGACAATTTTACTTCCAAATTTCTTATCTAGAAATGTATTCTTGATTTCCAAAGCCTTTCTAACACTAACACAACACTTTAGCTTTTATCTGCATCGGGAAAACTGAAGCTCACAGGCATTCTGAAACCAGGTGCCGCCTTTTGCTTACGGGCTGCTTGTTTCAAAAGAGCCTCTTTTTTTTTTGTTTTTTCTTCAGTCCCAGTTACTGCATGGCATGAAGACCTTTGAATTTAAACTTAGTTTTGCATCATACTGCAGTCTTGAACATGTTCACACTCACACATGCACACACACATATATTTTCAAAAGATCTTAAAGCGCGCTGAATAAGCATCGGCCGTACATTTTAAGACAAAAACCTTTAACAAATGATTTTAGCATTCTCCAGCCTCATTTTCCAGGGCTTGATAGTTTTAGTAAAACATTTTTAGTCTTAGTAAAACATTTTAGCGCACCAAACAATTTTCTGCTTAAGAAGGCTGGGTGGGGGTCCCCCCAGAGTTCTTTTTTGCGGACATTCTCACTGATTGATTGTGGGCTGTCACCTGTACATCTTTCCAGTGAGCTAAAGTCAAGTCCAGGGGAGTGGAAGGAACGTTCCCCATCATCCGTTTGTCAGGCACAGTGCAAGAAAGAAACACACAAAAATGAGCTATCTCCTTAACCTCCCTCCAGTGAGCTAGGATCAAGTCTAGGGGGCTAGATGGAGGTCCTCAAGATAGAATGTTATCCATAGCTCTGATCAGATGTTCAGTCCAAAAGGCTACAAAAAACAAACAATTAATACAAAAGGAGGAAAACACACAGGCCTAAGAAAAGCTACGAGTTGGAGATCTCCCAAGCTGGCCCACAACCTCCTACAAGGGTGCAGAAGGAATGGACCCGAGTTGGCCCACAACCTCCTGCAAGAAGGAGTGGACCCGAGTTGGCCCACAACCTCCTGCAAGGGTGCAGAAGGAGTGGACCCGAGTTGGCCCACAACCTCCTGCCAGATAAGCAGAAGGAGCAGACCCAAGTACAAGGTGGGCGGGTTGAGTCTCGTTTACGAGGCCCTCCTGGTCAGTTCCAGCCAAAAACCAAACTGACTCGCGCCCTACAAGTATAAGCAAAAGCAAAACAGACAAACAGACAAATTACAGGACAAGACAAATGAACAGCGCTGTTTTCTTGCCTTTGGAGTCTGGGATCTTGGGGTCTCTGGGGCTATCCCGGACGAAACCCCAAATGTTGTGCTAAGTCGCAAGACCACCCCCAAGAAGACCACCGAGATTCAGACACTCCGAAATGTAAAAGCAAGGCAAGGTTTTATTTAACGAGCTGCCAACTCGGGCCTCGTCCTACCCACAGACACAGCGGAGGTTAGGAGGAAGCCCCGAGCTGTGATTACACAGGGCTTATAAAGGCAAAGAACAAGGTTACAACAATCAGCTGTGCAAGCAAGATTAGAACACAGGTACAAATCTAATTGGCTCAGGGTTCGATTCTAAAATGGGGTTCACGTGGTGGGGCCTGACTTCAAAGTCTGGCACCTCAGTAGAGCACTAGCTTTGAGCAAAAAGCTCAGAAGCAGTGCCAAGCCCTGAGTTCAATTCCCAGGACAAGCACCAAAAAGGAAATAAAAATAAAATAAGTCCTTTTATCTAGCAGGTATTTTGGTCATAGTAACATAAATGTAACTAATAAACCACTCAAATTATCTTCTCAAAAAGGCCTTTAGACTTATGAACTTGTAATCCCTTTGTAACACAATAACTACTTAAAATGATGTAAAAAAAAACAAACAAAAAAACACGGCCTTAGGGGCTAGGAATATGGCCTAGTGGTAAAGTGCTTGCCTCATATACATGAAGCCCTGGGTTCGATTCCTCAGCACCACATATATGGAAAAAAGCTGGAAGTGGAGCTGTGGCTCAAGAGGTAGAGTACTAGCCTTGAGCAAAAAGAAGCCAGGGACAGTGCTCAGGCCTTGAGTCCATGCCCCAGAACTGGCAACAACAACAACAACAAAAAACAACAAAAACAAAACACGGCCTTGGGGGAGGTGGGAGGGGGGAATGAGGGAAGAGGTAACAAATAGTACAAGAAATGTATCCGATGCCTAATGTATGAAACTGTAACCTCTCTGTACATCATTTTGTCAATAAAAATTTTAAAAAATTGCGAAGAAAAAACAAAAACAAACTTAAAAAACATGGCCTTTTACAACTACCAATTGTAGTCTCTGACAATCAAATTATTCTGTCATATTACTGTACTTTTTTTTTTGCCAGTCCTGGGGTCTTGGACTCAGGACCTGAGCACTGTCCCTGGCGGCAGCTTCTTCTCCTTCTCCTTCTTTCTTCTTTCTTCTTTCTTCTTTGGCTTAAGGCTAGCCCTCTACCTCTTGAGCCACAATGCCACTTCTGGCTTTTTCTGTTTATGTGGCGCTCAGGAATCGAACCCAAGGCTTCATGCATGCTAGGCAAGCACTCTACCACTAAGCCACATTCCCAGACCCTGTGCTTTGTTTTTGTTTTTATTATGGCATTCAGCCTGTTATGCATTGGGAGAAGGAACCATAGCAGGGAACCTCCAGCTGTCAGCTTGCCCAGTTTACCCAAGGCTACTTCGTTTCCAGGGTGGCTTGCTTCTGGGCTAGACCTGACCACTTTGGACTGATGAGAAAATTTGATGAACAATACTTGTTCCTGAGCTCCTAATGGCTTGCCAAGACCTACAATACAGTTTTACTTCTTCCTCTGCTTGATTTTTTCCCATCTGTCCTCCCATCATTTTGCAACTGTTGGTCTCAAAATTAGCACTCTGTACTTTAAACTTCTTAGTGTCTGCCTCCAAAGAAAGTTTTAAAACAGTCTGGTTTTCTGCAAGTGTGAATATTTGGAGTACAAATAACAAACACAACGTGAATCAGCTAAAATAGATACAGAATTTACTAAAAGGTTATTTGGAGTATCTCACAGAAGTATTCAATAATTGACACATGAAAAGAGCAGAGATGTATCTGGACATCGTGACAAGGAAAACCAGGTACCAGCTTACAATTAGGGTTTTTCTGGGCCTTGCTTCCATGAAGGCTTCATTCTTTTACTGAAGACCTCATTTACTCGTGGGGTAGAAAGCACCACACTTAATTATTATAGCACCAACTGTCAAACTTTATACAGATTTTTAAAAAATCCAAGCTTAACAGAAGCCATTGAATAGAAAAAATAAAACACACAATGACTATATTATCACAGTGAGAAACATGTTCAGATTATTATTATTATTTTTTTTTTTGCCAGTCCTGGGGCTTGAATTCAGGGCCTGAGCACTATCCCTGGCTTTTTTTTTTTTTTTTTGCTCAAGGCTAGCACTCTGCTGCTTGAGCCATAGCACCACTTCTGGTCTTTTTCTATGTATGTGGTGCTGAGGAATCGAACCCAGGGCTTCATGTTTACGAGGCAAGCACTCGTGCCACTAGGCCATATTCCCAGCCCCATATTCAGATTCTTATGAACAGAAATTAAATATGGGATAAACATTAACAAGAGTACAGTAGATTTGCAAAAATATAGAATAAGGATTGCAGAAATCTAGATGAACTGAAGTTTCAAGGAGGCCAGAAAATATTGCATAGGATGAAGAGTGTGCAGAAATTATTATATATGTGTATAAAAGTCCTGCATATCATAATGAGGTTCTTACACAGCCATTTCACAAGTCACACAGTATTCAAACATGGGAATGTGTAATCAGAATTTCTCTCTTTTTTTCTTTTTTTCTTTTTTTGCCAGTCCTGGGCCTTGGACTCAGGGCCTGAGCACTGTCACTGGCTTCTTTTTGCTCAAGGCTAGCACTCTGCCACTTGAGCCACAGCACCACTTCTGGCCATTTTCTATATATGTAGTGCTTAGGAATCGAACCCAGGGCTTCATGTATAAGAGGCAAGCACTCTTGCCACTAGGCCATATTTCCAGCCCCAGAATTTCATTCTAAAATATTCACTGTATGTCAGTGTGAAAATTAGCAAAATATTTATGTAGCTGTGGGATCACAGTGTGTCATCTTAGGACAAGGCTAGGTCGTAGACGGCTGGAAACTTGTTGGCACTTTATTTGCAGACTGAAAACCCACTGAAACAAAAAGGACATATATACATTCTGGGAATGAATAGCCTGTATCTCGAGGGCAGATTACAGAGGCCTACTCTTCTATATTCCGGATAAATCTGGTATTCAGGCTTACATCATCTCCCAGAGTTATATAAGTTGTATTTTTGAAATCAGGAACTCTCAGAGCCCCCAAAGAAAAGCTAAACAGAACGTACTCCGGAGTCAGATATCAAAATACACACACCAGACCTACAAAAACCGCACTACTTATGTAAAAGGAATACAATTAAAATAGCTCTTTGTACAAGTGGACTTAAGTCAGACTACTGGGGGGATGGAAGATGGTAAGGAAAGGAGAAGTGTCCTCTGTGTGGTCTCTGTTAGTATTCTATCTCAAGGTAAAGATAGAATATTGCACTCGAGCAAAAACACTACAGCTTTAAAGCTTTCTCTTTCACAAGGGAGTTGTAGGAATAATCAATAGAGGGAACTGTAGAGATGTGTTTTTGGCGTGTGTGTGCTGGTGCTGGGGCTTGAACTCAGGGCCTGGGTACTAATCCTGAGCTTTTCTGCTCAAAACTAGTGCTCTATCATTTGAGCCACACCTCCACTTCTGGCTTTTTGGTGGTTAATTGGAGATAAGAGTCTTGTGGATTTTCCTGCCCAGGCTGGGTTTGAATGTCAATCCTCAAATCTCAGCCTCCTGAATAACTAGGATTATAGGTGTGAACTACTGGTGCCAGGCTTGCTTTTGTATTTTACCAAAGTCATTTCAAAACAGACACTAAAAACTCTACAGTTTCAGAATCAAAATTCCCTCATGACACTTCAAAACAATGGATTCACAGATACCCAGAGCCCTCCATACAAAGTGTTAAAAAGAATGGGTTCCGCTGAAATCAGTATCTTCCTATGACAAACACCCAACCCTTAAAATCATTTTCTTTTCTTTCAAACATTCAATCAATATACTATTGCTTAAGTTCCCCTATTTGGTGGAGGCCTTCTTAGTTTAATTTACTATAATCTAGAAGGAAAATAGATAAAATTAGGTCTTGATTTCATCTAAGGCTTCTGTGGCTATGAGGAAAATCATAGATACAAAAAAAATGGGAAAAAGTCATGAACTAGACTATCACTTTGTTACTATTTATTCATCTGCTAAGGTTTGTCCCTTATCCAGTAAAATTAATTACTTAAAATAATAATAAAATAACGTGTAATTACTTACTTTTATTAAAATACTTAAATAAAAGGTAGTTAAGATACCAATTGCCTTTGAGTAGGAATAAAAACTGGGAAAATAAATGTTCTAAAAATTACTACAGGGAAAGACAAAATTATTTTGATAGTAAAATTCTGGTATGTTGATTTAGAAATTATTCCCACTTAATTGTCCTAAATTTCCAGCAATATTGCTAAATTGATAATGAAAAAAATAGAGAAAAGATGCGGTGTACTATAAGAAGTCTTAATTTTTCTAAGTTCAGGATGAAGCTCAATTTGAGAGACTAAAAATTGTAACCACCATTTTGTAGATACTAACTGCTAATTTTTGCTTCTGTAAATTGCTTTGTAGCTAAAAACCTGAGACCCCATTTTGTGCCTGACTGACCTTATTGCAAGCCTTACCCTCCCCCCCGCCCCTCGCTTCCATCAAAGACCATGAAAGACCTTGCAGCTGTGCACATACAAGTTTGAGAGTTATCCAAACTCCCCCACTCAGGAGTGGTTTCCAGTATCTAAGACCCTATGCTGTATTGTGACCCTTAGCTCACCCCACTGCCAGGGAACAGACTCCCTAAACCTGTTTACGATGAGATGTCAAAATGTCTGAACAAGGGGGCTGGGGATATAGCCTAGTGGCAAGAGTGCCTGCCTCGGATACACGAGGCCCTAGGTTCGATTCCCCAGCACCACATATACAGAAAATGGCCAGAAGCGGCGCTGTGGCTCAAGTGGCAGAGTGCTAGCCTTGAGCGGGAAGAAGCCAGGGACAGTGCTCAGGCCCTGAGTCCAAGGCCCAGGACTGGCCAAAAAAAAAAAAAAAATGTCTGAACAAAGACCAGAACAACCTCCCCTAAGGTCAAGAGGTCAGGGTGTTCCTGGCACAGAATGTTCCACCCTGCGAGTGAGCATGTCAACCACAACCCCCTATGAGTAATGAGTAACCCCTTACCGCTTTTATGTTCGTTAAATATAATCAGCCAATCATGTATGCCCAAGTTATCTTGACTTAAATGTTAACCAATCCTGTAACATTTCCTTAAAGTTGTTTTGTTTAATGCTATAAAACCTGAGCTGAATCGATGTTCGGGGCCTCCTAGCATCAGGGGTTACAAGGTGCGTGGAGGACCGAGCTAGAGATTGCAATAAAGACTCCTTCTGCATTTGCATTGGTGTGGGTCTCTGGTGGTCTTTGTGAGGGTCCGGAAACTACACTTAACAAATTATCAGCTATTCCTCAATTTCACCATGGTTCAAAATTATATTTGTTGGGCTATATTGCAGAAAGAAGAATCTATGTTATTCTACTTGATTTAAGGGATAGCTCAGTCATCTCTAAAGAAAAGCATACTTGGGCTGGGAATATGGCCTAGTGGCAAGAGTGCTTGCCTGGTATACATGAAGTCCTGGGTTCAATTCCCCAGCACCACATATATAGAAAACGGCCAGAAGTAGCACTGTGGCTCAAGTGGTAGAGTGCTAGCCTTGAGCAAAAAGAAGCCAGGGATAGTGCTCAGACCCTGAGTCCAAACCCAGGACTGGCAAAAGAAAAAAAAAAGCATACTTCACATAAGGGTAAGTTTCCAAGATGATAATGGAAATTGTGAAAGGTGGAATATTTTAATGATGAAATAACTAAATTTTTATCTGTTCACACAGAAAGGCTCAGGAAGGCAAAACAGACTTCCTCAATGTTTCAAGAATATATTTTTTCCCAACAAAATTTTCCTTATATTACATTTAAACAAAGAATTTAATACCTGCTTTCTCTAATATTTCACAAGACATTTTATGAAACATCAAAAACATAGTAGCAGCAAAGAGTCTGCATTTAATCAGAATAAATATAATACATGTGGTACTTGCATTACATACTACTTAAGATGTGTATACATTATGTTTGGGGGCCTATCAGTGAGATTTGTTTTGTATTGTTTTGAGAAAGGGCCTTGAACTTGAGCTGCTCCCACCTCATCTTCCTTAATGGTGGTATTACAAGTTATGTGCCTTCCTGGGGATGTGGCTTAGAGGTAGAGTACTTGTCTACCATACATGAAGCCCTGGGTTTGATTCCTCAGTACCACATAAACAAAAAGTCAGAAGTGGCGCTGTGGCTTGAGTGGTAGACTGCTAGTCTTGAGCAAAAGAAGCTCAGAGACAATTCCCAGGCCCTGAGGCAGAGACAATTCCCCAGGACTAGATTAACAAAAAATTATGTGCCAGGGAGCTGGGGATATGGCCTAGTGGCAAGAGTGCTTGCCTCGTATACATGAGGCCCTGGGTTCGATTCCCCAGCACCACATATACAGAAAACAGCCAGAAGTGGCGCTGTGGCTCAAGTGGCAGAGTGCTAGCCTTGAGCAAAAAGAAGCCAGGGACAGTGCTCAGGCCCTGAGTCCAAGCCCAGGACTGGCCAAAAAAAAAAAAAAAAAATTATGTGCCATCATGCCTAGCAAATGAGAAAATGCATTTTTATGGCACTTTCTTCCATTTGTCATGAGTAGTGTGGACTATAGTTCACACAGATTTCTATGGGAACTGGTAAGTGTGGAGCCATGAGGTCTGCCAAGGAGAATTGGAGTGCCATTCTCTGACTCTTAGAAGATGGAGAGTGGCCTGAGAAAGATCGAATGCTCTCAACATTAGAAAGGCCACAGGTTCCACTCTAGGTGTAAACTATTCAGCTCCTGAACTTCCCCAGACCTTGGAGCCAGGCAGGAACCTATTCAAATTGTGTTTGTTTGCTCTTCACCTTCACCTCCTGGTTACAGGAAGTCACCAATCTTAGGATTGTTTTTCCCCCACTGTAGTGTTGGTAACTTCAAAGAGACTGCTAAGGCTTTCTGCACTTACTCCTCTGTTTGATAATGAATAAAGGCCCTCTTCCTGGAACCCTCAAGATCTGTTGCTGGCTTCAGGCAGTAGGCCCCCTGGTGTCCCCAAACCAGTTCCATGGTCAGGTCTCCATCATAGCTTTGCTCCGGGCTGCAGTGGAACAAGTCATTTGCTCTGGTTTGCAACAGATTTCTTTTGCTAAATAATTGTCAAATATATCTATTGCTATTCTGTGGCTCTTACCTTCATGTACTTTTTAACAAGATTCTATAAAAATGTTTCCCAAACTCTGAGACTGCAGAAAACTAACAAGATAATAATTTCTGTTAGTGATGAGAAAGGTAATAATAACCGACCAATATGCCAATAAATGATAATGGAAAAATTGTGTAATTACTTAATCGACTGTTCAGCAACAAGCCATGTTCCATTTAAATTTTCATGGTATCAAAATAGAAAAGCCGGGCTGGGAATATGGCCTAGTAGCAAGAGTGCTTGCCTCCTACACATGAAGCTCTCGGTTTGATTCCCCAGCACCACATATATGGAAAACGGCCAGAGGGGGCGCTGTGGCTCAGGTGGCAGAGTGCTAGCCTTGAGCGGGAAGAAGCCAGGGATGGTGCTCAGGCCCTGAGTCCAAGGCCCAGGACTGGCCAAAAAAAAAAAAAAAAATAGAAAAGCCAATAGTAAACAGTGTCTTGACATACATCAGAGTCACTAGAAGGTATATACATTTCATGCTCCCATTAACATTTTATGTAATTCCATGATACAATACATACATGTGACAGTGGAAAATAAATCATAAATACTACTGAAAATTTTCCTACTCCAATATTTCTTTTCTTTTCTTTTCTTTTTTCGCCAGTCCTGGGCCTTGAACTCAGGGCCAGGAACTCAGGGCACTATCCCTGGCTTCTTTTTGCTCAAGGTTAGCACTCTGCCACTTGAGCCACAGTACCACTTCTGGCTGTTTTTTACATATGTGGTGCTGGAGAATTGAACCCAGGACTTCATGTATATGAGGCAAGCACTCTTGCCACTAGGCCATATTCCCAGCCCCCTACTCCAATATTTCAGTGATTCAACTTAGAAACATTTTAAAATCTTCATACTTCAACATGAATGCCTGTCAAACTCAATTTAGACTTGAGGACTAAGCCAGGCCTGATGGCTCATGCCT
Source organism: Perognathus longimembris pacificus (assembly GCF_023159225.1). NCBI lineage: Eukaryota > Metazoa > Chordata > Mammalia > Rodentia > Heteromyidae > Perognathus > Perognathus longimembris. The sequence continues at coordinate 90,901,186 of NC_063163.1, read as the reverse complement.
GTAATCCTAGCTACTCAAGAGGCTGAGATCTGAGGATTATGGTTCAAAGCCAGCCCAGACAGGAAAGTCTTTGAGACTCTGATGTCCAATTAACCACCAGAAAACCAGAAGTGGCCCTGTGGCTCAAGTAGTAGAGTACTAGCCTTGAGCTGGAGAGCCCAGGTCCAAGGTTCAAGCCCCATAACTGACAAAAAAAAAAAGAATTGAGTACTACTGGTAGGCGTACCTATCAAATATGGCTTCCTCTTGTAGATTATTTGCAGGAATACTTCTAATATCTCAACATGAATTCAAAAAAATTAAACATGGTTGGATTACTTGCTGAAGATTGTCCTACATTAACAGAACATCATTCCTAAGGGCATTCTGTTATGTAGAGTGACCTGTCATTACGTGGTAAAACGTATTGTCTTGGTTGATATAATCCATTCATTTTCCATCATTGCAGTGGAAATCTTCATAGAGCTGAGGTTTGTCCTCTACAGTCACAGTATTCCTTCCTTCATGCCATGATATTCTACTGTATAAGGCTTAACTTTCCATGATCCTTTTTTAAGGGTCGTGATAGCTAATGTACTCACAGGTTCATTCTCTACCATCAGCATTGTAAATATGCATACTGGACTTTGTCCTGAAAATTCTATTAAGCATTTACAGTTTCTACGCTAATACTCTCAGACAACTCTGTGACTACTATCTGTAATTTACCCTAACTGTATTTTCTGAAGTACAATGAGTTGTAATCTGTTGAAGACTCACAGTAATTATATTTCTAAGATTTCTTTCCCAAGTGAGTTCTCTGATGACTAATGAGTTGTGCTTTCTGAGAGAAAGCTTTTACACATTTCTCTCCTGTATGAATTCACTGGTGGTTAACAAGCTGATACTTCTGAGAGAAGGCTTTCCTACACTCACTGCATCCGTAGGGCTTTTCCCCTTTATGTGTCCTCTGATGTGGTATAAGGTTTGACTTCTGGCAGAAGGCTTTACCACACTGACTGCATTCAAAGGGCATCACTCCTGAATGTATTCTCTGATGATTACTGAGACTTGATTTCTCACTGAGGGCTTTTCTACATTCATTGCATTTGTAAGGTTTTCTTCTGTATGACTTCTCTGATGTCTAATTAGCTCTGCCTTCTCAAAGAATGCTTTTGTACAAAGGCTGCATCCATAGGGTTTCTTTCCTGTGTGAATTCTCTGGTGAGAATTTAGCTGTGACTTCTGAGAGAAGGCTTTTTCACATTCCCTACAGTCATAGAGTTTTTCTCCTGTATGAGTTCTCTGATTAGTTGCAAGGCTCAACTTCTCACCAAAGGCTTTTCCACATTCATTGCACTGAGAGGGTTTCTTTCCAGTGTGTATAATCTGGTGTGACATAAGGTATGACTTCTGATGAAAGGCTTTCCCATATTCACTACACACATAGGGTTTTTCTCCTGTATGAATTCTCTGATAGTAAGACTTAGTTTTTATTTCTTTTCTTTTCTTTTTTTTTTGCCAGTCCTGGGCCTTGGACTCAGGGCCTGGGCACTGTCCCTGGCTTCTTTTTGCTCAAGGCTAGCACTCTGCCACTTGAGCCACAGCGCCACTTCTGGCCTTTTCTATATATGTGGTGCTTGGGAATCGAACCCAGGGCTTCATGTATATGAGGCAAGCACTCTTGCCACTAGGCCATATTCCCAGCCCCAAGACTTAATTTTTTACTGAGGGTTTTCCCACATTCACCACGTTCATGGGGTTTTTCTCCTGTATGAGATCTCTGATGTCTAACTGGGTTTTTCTGCAGGCTTTTTCACATTTGCAGCATAAAAAAGGGTTTCTCTGCTATGTGTGTCATCTGATATGATATGAGGTATGACTTCTGGGAGAATGCTTTCCTACACTGAATGCATCTATGAGGTTTCTCTCCTGTATGGATTCTCTGGTGATTAATGACATGACCTCTCTGTAAATGTTTACTACATTGAAAACCTTCATAGGGCTTCTCTCCAGTGTGAACTGAAGAGCGTAGAGAATAAAATTGTGACCATTATGCCCCTAACAGCTATTTTGCTTCTGTACCTTTGCTTGCTAACCCATGGGGAAGTGGAAAATTACCAGCAGTCTTCCTAACCACACACCCCCCACTTGTGAACTCTGTACTACCCGCATCTGGGCATTATCTGGCGCCGGGACGTGATTAATTGTCCGCACCTGGAGCCCACTCAAGGTTGGACATAACTAAGTGTCAGCTCTCAGACCCCAGCCTGGACCTGGACAAAGGAGATAGGAACTGCCTGGCTCCAGCAATGTGGCTACGTGACCACTCCTGGAGGCCCACCCCCAGGGTTAAGGCCATCTGACTCATGCTTTGGTGGGAAGACCCAGACCAATCCTGAGACAACCTGTAAACTAGGGCAAATGTCAACCAATCATGTACTTGTAACCAGGGGTCTTCCTCATCTTCCCTGTACTTGTCTATAAAAGCTGTGCTGGAATTGTGCTCGGGGCCTCTCAGCATCACTGGCATTGCGTGGGGGGGGGGGGGCCGGGTTCGAACTCGTAATAAACGAAACGACCCTTGCGGTTTGGCTTTGACTCTGGACTCTGATGGCTGTCTTTGGGGGCCTTAAAAATCTGGGCATTACAGAACTGTCTGATGCCTAATGAGTTCTGATTTCTCAAAGCAGCATTTTCTACAATTATTACATTCATAGGGTTTTGTTACTGTGTGGCTTCTGTGATGTGTAAGAAGTTGTGATTTCCTGCTGAAGCCTCTCCCACATTCTCTGTATTCAGAAGGTCTCTCCCGGGCTGGGGATATGGCCTAGTGGCAAGAGTGCTTGCCTCATATACATGAGGCCCTGGGTTCGGTTCCCCAGCACCACATATACAGAAAATGGCCAGAAGTGGCGCTGTGGCTCAAGTGGCAGAGTGCTAGCCTTGAGCAAGAAGAAGCCAGGGACAGTGCTCAGGCCCTGAGTCCAAGGCCCAGGACTGGCCAAAAAAAAAAAAAAAAAAAAAGAAGGTCTCTCCCCTGTGTGAATTCTCTCTGAAGACTCTCCCACATTCACTGCATCCATAGGGCTTGAACTCAGGGCCTGGCCACTGTCCCTGAGCTTCTTTTGCTCAATGCTAGCACTTTACCACTGGAGCCACAGCACCATTTCTAGCTTTTTGTGTTTATGCGGTACTGAGGAATTCAACCCAGGGTTTCATGCATGATAGACAAGCACTCTTACCACTAAATCACATTCCCAGCCCAGAGCTGACTCGTTTTAAAGTATGCAATGAATCTCAAGAGAGTGGCTATACTATAGGTAATGAAAAACACAAGAAATAGTGAAAATAACAGAAACTGCATGTAGATAAGTCATCTTTGGTTGTTCTCAAACAAAGTTTATCAAGGAAGAATGTGAAAAATTCATAAAGTACAATAAGGAGCAAAAAAGTTACTCAGTGGGGCTGGGGATATAGCCTAGTGGCAAGAGTGCCTGCCTCGGATACACGAGGCTCTAGGTTCGATTCCCCAGCACCACATATACAGAAAACGGCCAGAAGCGGCGCTGTGGCTCAAGTGGCAGAGTGCTAGCCTTGAGCGGGAAGGAGCCAGGGACAGTGCTTAGGCCCTGAGTCCAAGGCCCAAGACTGGCCAAAAAAAAAAAAAAAGTTACTCAGTACACACTGAATATATGCTGTGCTCAAACAGAATGAGGCACTGGAAACATGAAAAGAAAAATCATTCAATTCAGTAGAAAGATAGTGAGCAGACAGAAAAATAACAAAGCTGACACGTAAGTAAGTGCAATGAAGAAAAAAAAACAGATTAGCCAGAAGTTAGTGCCTCAAGCTACTACTTTTAGGTTTTGTGTTCATGTATCTCCCACATTCTTACAAAGAAAGTCACTTCATGTAACATGTTTTCAAAGCACACCCTTTCATCCAAACTGTCCATAGAATTTTTAAATCCATTTAAACCATTCAGTTGAATAGTCAGTTGTGGGTTTTTGGGTTGGTTTTTTTTGTTGTTGTTGTTTTTGCCAGTCCTGGGGCTTGAACTCAGGGCCTAAGCACTGCCCCTGGCTTCTTTTTGCTCAAGGCTAGCACTGTACCACTTGAACCACAGAGCCACTTCTGGCCTTTTCTATATATGTGGTGCTGAGGAATCAAACCCAGGGCTTTATATATATGTGGCAAGCACTCTACCACTAGGCCATATTCCCAGCTCATCAGTTTTATATTGTTCTATTTCCACCACCCTCACAACATAACTATTAGCATGTTAGTTTCAATTGCAAAAAGAAACTACATATTCTTTATACTGCTAATTTATACTTAGCAGTACAAATATAACCAGTAATGTAAAAATGCCTTTAGATTTAAAGTTAAATTGGAAAAATACATTTGCAGAAAACTCATAATTCATTTTTAGTCAAAAGCTATATCCTAAAGATAGAATAAACAAATATTTGATGAATAAAGTATAAGGGAAAGTAAGTCATCCAGAATTATCCTTAAGTTTGAAGTTTGAGCAATGTAAAAGATTTTAATCAATGATTGGAAAAGAAAAGACGAGATAAATATCAAGACTCCACACAACTGTATTAGTTGCAACTAATGTGAAGAGTCTGAATAAGAAATTACCAGGAATTCTGGGAACAGAACATTTTAAATTTAATTTACAATCTAAAGCTACTTTAATGCTGATAAATTATTAAACTAAATGAACTTTAACAGTTTCATCTTTAACAATTTCATCTATTGTCCCACTAATTAAAAAATTTTTTTCCATCAGGGATGGTTTTCCAACTGGGATGGTTATCAGTCATCCTTCCCAAATACCTACACTCTCTCTCCCTCCATCATTTTCTTCTACTATGGTCTAATCCATCATATCATCTTGATAAAAAATACCCTTCTAAGTGATTTAATAGCTTTCAGTTACACTTTCCACTCTGTGATCATATTAAACTTGCTAAAGTATAAATCAAGTATTTTTATCTTTATTTTATTTTATTTTTTGTGCTAGTCCTGGGGCTTGAATTCAGGGCCTAGGTGCTGTCCCTGGACTTTTCTGCTCAATGCTAGCATTCTATCACTTGAGCTACAGGTCTATTTCTGGCTTTTTGGTGCTTAGTTGAAGATAAGTCTCACAGACTTTCCTGCCCAAGCTGGCTTCAATTTCAATCCCTTGATCTCAGTTCCAAAGTACCTAGGATTATAGGCATGAATCACTGGCACCTAGCTTAAAGCAAGTTTTTCCATTTTGGGGGGGAGGGTCTTTTGTGTGTGAGTGTGTATGCCTGTCCTGGGGCTTGAAGTCATGGTCTAAGTACTTACCTTGAGCTTTTTTTTTAACTCAAGACTAGTATTCTACTATCTGAGCCATAGCTCCACTTTTGGCTTTTTGGTAGTTAACTGAAGTTAAGAATCTCCCAGACTTTCCTGCTTGGGCTGGATCCAAAACTTAACTCTTTTTTTAACTTTCCATTAGAAGGTAGGCATTATGTGCAAAGGAAATATCTAACAGTTGTTATTATGCCTAGAACACTCATCATGACAGCTGAAAGTAGAAGAGCCAATAAATGTTTGATGCAACAGAATTAGCAGGCTTATTAGCTGGGAGCTGGTTGCTCATGGCTTTAATTCTAGCTTCTCAGGAGGCTGATCTGAGGATTGCAGTTGGAAACCAGCGTGGGCAGAAAAGTCTGTGAGGCTCTTATCTCTAATAAACTACTCAGAAAAGACTGGAAGTAGTGCTGTGGCTCAAGTGTACTTGCCTTGAGCACAGAGGCTCAGGGACAGCACCCAGGCCCTGAGTTCAAGCCCCAGGTCCAGAAAAAAAAAGAATTAGCAGGCTTGAGACCAGTATCTACAGAAAAGACTGCCTACAAAGCATATTTAAAATATATTTTCTAAACAATGAGAAATTTTGAAACAAGATTATTAGCATTTCTTTTCCTTTTTTTCTTTTTTGTCCTAGTGCTTGGGCTTGTGTTGGGGCTTGAACTCGGGGCCTAGGTGCTATCCCTGAGCTTTTGTGCTCAAGGCAAGTTCTCGACCACTTGAGCCACAGCTCTACTTCCTGTAACAAGACTGGCAATAGATTCTTACATTCTGTGATGTCTAATCTAGGAAAAAAAATAGAACATAATTTCAACAAGAAGATACCTTGGAGAAACAATGGCTCTATTGTCTGATGTAATAAGGCTGACAGAGAAAGACTTAATAAGGTACTTACAGATTCAAGGAAAAATTAAAAGTTCTGAAATGCATAGGCAGAAGTGTTCTGACATAGGGAAGAGAGGAACAGAAGGAGTTCACAAACATATCAGACAGGGGAAGATCAAGTAAGAAGTTCAAACTCAAATTATTCAACATAGCATAGATGAATAAAACATGTTTCATTTAAACTTACAAAGACTCCCATCTCTCTATAAAATTTTCAGAGTGGCTGATGTTAATTGCTTTGACTCACCACAATGGTTTAGAGATTCTGAAAAGAGTTCTAGGAGTTACATTTCAATGATGCCTATATCATTGCCAAGCTGAGGTTGGACTTTTACTTATTCATACCCACCTGGTTCTTATGTGCTCACCTGAAGATTCTGAACTTAAAACTTCTCCAATGCCTACCCATGGTTCTACACCTTGCTCCAACTTGTGATGACAGCTGGCACTGTGGCTCAAATGGTAGAGCGCTAGCTGTGAGCTGAAGAGCTCAGGGACAGTGCCCAGGCCCAGAATTCAAGCCCCATAACCAACAAAAAAAATCATTGTTTATTATAAGAACTACATATGAAGCTACAAGATGAGTGTCCATGATAGCACACCTAATTTTTTTTTGTCTTTTCTTTTTTTGGTACTGATCGAACCCAGGATGTTGCACTTGCTAGGCAAGCACTTTGCCACTGAGCTACATCCTAGCCTGATAGCACACCTATTAAGGAGCAGAATTGGTCTGGGCCACCAATAGCTCATACCTGTAATCCTAGCTAGTCAGGCTAAACTATGAGGAACACAGTTCAAAGCTAGCCCAGGCAGCAAAGTTCGTGAGATTCTTATTTCCACTAAACTACCAGAAAAGCCAGAAGCAGAGCTGTGGCTCAAGTGTTAGAGTGCTAACCTTGAGCAAAATAAGCTCAGGGACAGCACCCATACCCTGAGTTCAAGCCCCAGTACACACACACACACACACACACACACACACACACACACACACACACACACCTGGTGCTGGTGGCTCACATAGCTACTCAGGAGACTGAGATTAAGGATTGAGGTTTAAAGTCAGTCCAAGTAGACACATCCAAGAAAATCTTATCTCCAATTAACTAGCAAAATCTAGAAGTGAAGGTGTGGCTCAAGTGAAAGTGCTTGCCTAGCAAGTCCAAGGCCCTGAGTTCAGACCCCAGTATCACCACTGTCCCTCCCCCCAAAAAACAGAATCGGAGCTTTCTCATTTCTTTCATGCTCATGGCATATACTACCAAGATTACCATCATGCCACTTATGTAAATTTATGTATACATGCACAAATGACATAAATCCTAGAATTAGCCCTCATTTCCATGTACACATTCTGGTCACTCATTTTTACCAAAACAAAGAAACAGCCAGTACCTCCAGGGTACAGCTTAAAAGGCAACACTGAAAGCCAGGCGTTGGTGGCTCATGCCTGTAACCCTAACTACTCAGGAGGCTGATATTTGAGAATTGTGGTTCTGTGCCAGCCTGAGCAGACAAATCTGTGAGCTTCTATCTCCAATGAACCAGCTAAAAACCAGAAGTGGAAGTGGTAGAGCTCAAGCCTTGAACAGAAAAAGCTAACCAAGAGCATAAGGCCCTGAGTTCAAGTCTCAGTACTGGCAGAAACACACACACACACACACACACACACACACACACAAAATATGATTTTGTTAATCAGAATAATACACTGTGCACCCTAACTTGACACTTCATTGAACAAATATTTTTGAAGTTTGGCCCTTGAAAAAGAAGTTATCCCTAAAAGTATCATTTTTAGTGGCATAGCAATGAGAAACCTAAGGTATTCACTGTAGATTAATTCCACAAGGGGATTTCTTCCTTGTTTTAACTCAACAATAACAAGGCATAACAATTCAGTCTTCCTGTGGCAACAGCTCTTACATGTTATCCTCAGGAGGAAGGGACAGCTCTTATTATGATCTCATCAAGTTCTAAAGCAATGTCATAGAAAGGCAGAGAATGAAAGATAACTTTTATTTACTTCCACTAAGTGCCAAATGTTTTAAACACTCTATACTGTCTTTTTAACATATTAGCATCTGTATTAGTACAGAAGTACAACAAAGTCTGAGACATTCAAGCACTTGCCCAACATCTATTCCAAGGTCAGAAGTGTCAAAACTAGGTCCCTGGACCTATGATACAGCCTACCCCAGAGGCTGGGACCACAGCTTCTGCAAAACTGAAGAATGAGATGAATAAAGGCAACATAAGTTTCTTTTTTTGTTGTTGTTTATTTGTTTTGTTTTTGTTGCCAGTCCTGGGGCATAGACTCAGGGCCTAAGCACTGTCCCTGGCTTCCTTTTGCTCAAGGCTAGCACTCTACCACTTGAGTCACAGCGCCACTCCAGGCTTTTATCTGTATATGTGGTGCTTGGAAATCGAACCCAGAGCTTCGTGTATACGAGGCGAGCACTCTACCACTAGGCCATTTTCCCAGCCCACAACATGTTTCCTATCAAGAACTCAGATCTGGGTGTGTGGGGGAGGAAGGCTGGTAATATTGCCTAGTGACAAGAGTGCTTGCCTCTTATACATGAAGCCCTGGGTTTGATTCCTCAGCACCACATATATAGAAAACGGCCAGAAGTGGAGTGTAGCTCAAGTGGCAGAGTGCTAGCCTTGAGCAAAAAGAAGCCAGGGACAGTGCTCAGGCCCTGAGCGCAAGCCCCAGGACTGGCAAAAAAAGAAAAAAAGATACTAAGTGATACACTAGAATAATTAAGCACTACAGGGCACTACCAGGCACTACCGGCAGTACAGTCCTGGGAGGGGCTCCAACGACTTCAGACAAGTACCCAACCCCAGGAACATATTTCTAATTTTTTTTTTTTTTTGGCCAGTCCTAGGCCGTGAACTCAGGGCCTGAGCACTGTCCCTGGCTTCTTTTTTTTGTTTGTTTGTTTTTTTGTTTTTTTGCTCAAGGCTAGCACTCTGCCACTTGAGCCACAGCGCCACTTCTGGCCATTTTCTGTATATGTGGTACTGAGGAATCGAACCCAGGGCCTCATGTATACGAGGCAAGCACTCTTGCCACTAGGCCATATTCCCAGCCCCATATTTCTAATTTTTAAAAAGGAAATAGAATATTAAGAAACACACACACAATGCATTTACTACAGAAAAGTACCAAATGTGTGAAATGACAATCACCGGTCAATGAATCATCCATGGTGTCTACTTTGCTAATATGCTTCCAAATGACCACCAATTTTGTGTTTGTGCCGTTTGAGCCAGAGCTCTACTTGGGCCTTTTTTTTTTTTCAAATGTATCACAATGGACAAAAGTAAACATTTTCTTCTTTTAAAGTACTTAACCTATTAAAGCAAGAGGCAAGGACAGTTTCAGATCACCACCACCACGTGGTAGCAACAAGTACTTGCTCTAATGACTTCGAGGTGCCTCCCTTCGGCGGAGACGGCGGCGGGCCTGGGCCGGCTCTGGTCTTTCGTGAAGCCCTTCCAAATGCGGTCGAGGAAGCGGCTGCGGCCGGCCTGGCCAGACCCGGAGCAGCAGGAGTGCGGCCCTGCGCGATCGCGCTGGCGGCCGGAGACAGCCCGCACCCGTCCGAAGACGAGGCGCCGTCCCCACCGCCATCCACCACAGACGCCGGCACCGGGGTCTGCTCCGTGCTGTGACCAGGGCACGGGCGGGCGGCAACCCTGGTCCCCGATAGCGAAGGACAAAGCAGAGAGGCCCGGCCCGGTCCCGCTGCAGGCGCACTGGAAAGGGACCGAGCAGAACTACAGCCCTCAGGGCCGATGCTGTCCTGGCCCTTCCCTGTGGGAGAACGGAAGGATTAAAGCCCCAGCTCTATCTTCCTTAGAAACTGGCTGTGGGCCTCTATTAGAAAGAATGACATTGCCCCATTCAGTAAGGAAACGGAAGGGCTTGGGAAAAATTATACTAAGTGAAGTGACCCAGACCCAAAGAAACATGGAAGCCATGGTTTCCCTCAGAGGGAAAAATCAGTACATGTTTAGGTTAGTCACAGCAGAAGATCACAATAGCCCAATAGCTATGCCCTTATGAACACATAAGATGATGCCAAATGAAATGAACTCCACGTTATGTAAACAAGTGTATATCATTGTTGTAATTATTTTCAACATGCCATGTGAAACCATACACTTTTTTTTCTTGTATTCCTTTCCTGTGGTTTTACCCCCACTATCACTATATCTTATCTTAGTACCTTGGATACTGCATATATTAGAACTAATACTGTATGTATTATTAGTATACTGTATGTATTATTAGTAGTGTATTAGTTCTAATACTGTATGTATTCGAACTAGGGAAGGGAAAGGGAATACCAAAATCGAGAGACAAAGGATAAAAAGACAAATGAGTATTACAAAAGTAATACTTACAAAACCATTTGGTGTAAATCAACTCCACAATTCATGGGGGGAGAGGGGAAGGGGTGAAGGGGGAATAAAGAAGTTGAAGTAAACCCCATTTTCAGGCAGCCCCCATTTTGTTGTCTGAGCAAACCCAGGGCAAGCTTATTAGGGCCCAGCGGGTCAAGAACTCTAACCGCCCGTAGAATGCCTCGAACCCTGAGCCAATCAGATTTGTACCCGTAATCTTGCTTGCTTAAACACCTGATTGCTGTAACTTTGTCTTTTGCCTTTATATGCTCTGTGCAATCGCAGCTCGAGGCTGCCTCCTAACCTCCGCTGTGTCGGTGGGTAGGACAAGGCCCCAAGCCGCGGCTCGCTTGAATAAAGTCTTGCCTTGCTTTTGCATTTCGGAATGTCTGAGTCTCAGAGGCCTTCTTGGTGGTCATTTCTCGACTTGGCATAACAGAGGGAGGGGAAAGGAGGGGGGAAAATGAGGGAGGAGGTAACAAGTTGAACAAGGAATGTACTCACTGCCTTACATATGAAACTGTAACCCCTCTGTACTTCACTTTGACAATAAAGGGGGAAGAAAAAAAAAAAAAGAAACTGGCTGTGGGTTTACTTCCTCCCAAGACTAGATGGGAGACTTTCATGGGAAGCTGGCAGTTAGAATGAAAGAGTGTGACACTGATACACAATTTAGGTTCTTTCTTTATGAAAGAGGAGCGAGAAAACTAGACATATGGAAAAAGTAGACAGGCCAGACTTGGGGGTGGGTAAGGTCAATTGTGAGGACTGAACTCAGGGCCTGGGCGCTGTCGCTGAGCTTTATCCTTTCAAGGCTCTACCACTTTGAGCCACAGCAGCACTTCCAGATTCCTAATGGTTAACTGGAGGTAAGAGTCTCATGGTCTTTTCCTGCCCAGGCTGGCTTTGAACCTCGGTCCTCAGATATCAGCCACCTGAGAAACTAGGATTACAGGCATGAGCCACCAGCACCAGCTTTTCTTTTTTCCATTTTGGTCTTGGTTCCTGGGCTTAGACTCAAGGCCTGGGTGTTGTTTCTAAAATTTTAAGGCTAGTGGTCACCCATTTGAGCCACAGCTCTACTTCTGGCTTTTTTGGAGTTGAGTGTCACAGACTTAGCTCCTTGTGCCGACTTCAAATCTGAATCTTCAGATCTTAGCCTCCTGAGTAGCTAGGATTTCAGGCTGAGCTACTAGTGACCAGCTTGCTTTCATACATTTCTAATCTTTTCAATGCTCTGGTTTTCTATAATTCACCCTTAGTCAGCAGTCCCTGGGCATTTTTAGGGTAGGCTGTGGTTACCTACCATGGAGTACTGGCAGAAGCAGTTTTCTCCTGTAACATAGTCTCCACTTTTTTCAGGGAAGGTAAGGAGCTGTATCAAAAATTGGTAGGTTTGGGAGTAGCATGATATCCACGATGGTTCAGCTCTGCCAGTGAAGTGCATAGAATACAACTGCGCTCAGCTGTTTTGACTAATTTGATTTAGGGTCACTGAAGCTGCAACTAAGTGGTAGAGTACTTATCTGCATTCATGAGCATCTTGGGTTCAATCCCCAAAAACACAAAAAAAGCAAGCAAGCAAACAAATATCAGCATGTATGTTTGTATGTATCTCAGAGTCCTTTCTAGTTCCTATCAGATACTCTTCAAATTATCAGAACATGTTTCAAATTATCAAATCATATTTACCTCAGGGATTTAGTGATCATTTGATGAGCTGACTTCTATTCAGCAAGGCAAAAATTGGTTTTCTGCATCTAACCTCAGAGCTCAGTGAAAGCTGCTGAGCTATAACAATTTGAGGCTTCAAGCCTGTCATTCTCATAGTCAAAGAATTGCATGACCATCTAAGTTTAAAATTCTCCCATTGTAAGATTCTCAGAAATTTAGTATTAGGAGACTAAGGTCCTAGGCATGTATCAGCAATAATGCTATTTGACAAGACAGGCTAAAGGTTTCTATAAAATAAGTATAGCCAGGAAGCTCATTTTCTTGTCAAGAAAAAACTATCTACATGCCATTTAGGGCAGATACTTTTGTGTGCTGGTCCTGGGACTTGAATTCTGGGCCTGGGTGCTCTCTGACCTTTTTCTCTCAAGGGTACCACCATACCACTTGAGCCACAGCTCCATCTCTGGCTTTTTTGGTTATTAATCAGAGAGAAGAGTCTCAGACTTCCTGCCCCAGCTGGCTTTGAACTGCCATCCTCAAATCCTCAGCCTCACAGGTGTGAGCCATCAGCATGTCACTGATAACTTTATTAAAGCCTATAAAGCTTAATGCAGCACTGTTACTCACTAGACACTATGGGTTATTGTCTTTTTTTTTTTTTTGGCCAGTCCTGGGCTTGTACTCAGGGCCTGAGCACTGTCCCTGGCTTCTTCCTGCTCAAGGCTAGCACTCTACCACTTGAGCCACAGCGCCACTTCTGGCCATTTTCTATATATGTGGTGCTGGGGAATTGAACCCAGGGCCTCATGTATACGAGACAAGCACTCTTGCCACTAGGCTATATCCCCAGCCCCTACTATGGGTTATTGTCTAAAAACAAATATACCTGACTTATGTAACTTTAACCCCTCTGTAAGTCAGCTTTATATTAACAATAACAAAATATAAAAATTTTAAAAGCCCATTAAGTTATAACAAACTCATTCCTCTTAAGAAAATCCCCACTGTTCCTGAAAAGACATAAAGAACTACATACAACACACAAGAACCTGATTCCAAACATATTATCCAGAGTCATTTTGAAATTAATTCAGAATGGCCAATCTCAACAGAATTCAGGAACAAGAATGAAGATGTTTTCAAATTTCGTTTTTGTTCACGAGATTTTGAATGGCAGAACCCTGGGAAAAAAGTTGCCATTATCCAATAATGGGTTTAACACTCAACTGGAACTAGTGAGAAAGATTTCTCCGGGTGGGGGGGAGTAAGAAAGAGCTGGGTGCTGGTGGCTCATGCCTTAATCCTAGCTACTCAGGAGGCTGAGATCTGAGGATAATGGTGTAGTCAGCCCAGGCAGGAAAGTCAGTGAGACTCCTATCTCCAATTGACCACCAGAAAGAAGTAGCACTGTGGCTCAAATGGTAGAGCACTAGCCCTGAGCAAAAAGAGCTCAAGGACACTGTGCAAGTCCCGAGCTCAAGCCCCATGACCAGCAAAGAAGAGAAAGAAAAGAAAGAAAGCTCATTGTTACCAATGGAGAACAGAAACTGAGCTGGTAATACAAAGTAAGTACTCATTATGGTGACAATTTTATAAGCAGTCAGATAACTGCCAGACCTGCTCATGCAGAATATGTAGGTAACTGTATCCTTGCAATTCTAAACCATGTTTCAGTTATATTGCTAAAAAATGGAGATAGGGCCATTATTTAGCATCTAATATAGAGAATATTAGGGGATGTTACATCACAAACTATCAAGTCTACACACACCACACCCCCCCCACAATACCAAAATCTGAAAATGTGTAATACAGTTAACTAAGATATAAGAAATATACCTTAGTTTTTGGTATAAATTTCTTGTGGTTCTACTTATTTACATATTGAGACAAAAAAACTTCATACTTCATCATAAAAAACGTCTGTTTATAACTTAGGTTGTCTTTCATTTTAAGCATAGCTTCACATATGGGCAAATGCTTCCCTAATTTATTAAACTTACAAAGTCTCAGTATGAATGGCCCAAACCTTCATAATGACACTACCATACTTGTTATTACTATTCCCCATTCTTCAAGAATTCTTTTTGTTTGTTTGTTTTGTTTTTTTGGCAGTCCTGGGCCTTGGACTCAGGGCCTGAGCACTGTCCCTGGCTTCTTTTTGCTCAAGGCTAGCACTCTACCACTTGAGCCACAGCGCCACTTCTGACCATTTTCTATATATGTGGTGCTGGGGAATCGAACCCAGGGCTTCATGTATATGAGGCAAGCACTCTTGCCACTAGGCCATATTCCCAGCCCTCAAGAATTCTATTGTCTTCAAATATTTTTATGAAAGTTTTTTCAAACTCACTCAAGTATGATTGGTCTCTCAGAGCACGTCCATGGTTTCTCTCTTGTGTGAACTCTCTGATGTTCACTGAGAGAGAACTTCTGAATAAAGGCTTTCCTACATTCACTGCACTTAAAAGGTTTCTCTTGAGTGAGTTTTCTGGTGTATTTCAAGGGATGCCTTCCTAGAATACGCCTTTTCACATTCCCTGCATTCATAGGGCTTCTCTGTTGAGTTCTCTGGTGTATAATTAGCTGTGATTTCCCACAGAAGGTTCTCTCACATAAGTTACATTCATAGGGCCTCTCTCCTGTGTGTGTTCTCCTGTGTATAACAAGGTATGATTTGCTGCTGAAAGCCTTCCCACATTCACTGCACCCATAAGGCTAACCCAGCATGGGTTAGCAAGTGAGTGGTAAACTGCTCCTTTCTGCCAAAGGCTTTGCCACAGTCACTGCACTGGTAAGGGTTATTTCCACTGTGAGCTCTTTGGTGCACAATTAGCTGTGTCTTCATATTGAAGGCTTTCCCACAATCAGTAACACTGATAGGGTTTTTCTGCTGTGTGAATTCTAATGTGAACAAGGAGGTAGGACTTACTTCTAAAGGCCTTCCCACATTCATTGCACTTATGAGGTTTCATTCCTGTGTGACTTCTCTGGTGTACAACCAAGGGAGACTTCACTGCACTCATAAGGTTTCACTCCTGTATAACTCCTTTGGTGTAAAGAAAATTGAGATTTCCAACTGTAAGCCTTCCCATATTCACTGCAACCATAGGGTTTCCTTCCTGTGTGAATTTCCTGGTGGACTATGAGTTGTGACCTGAAAGAGAAGACTTTCCCACATTCACTACATGAGTAGAGTTTTTCTCCTGTGTGAACTCTCTGATGAGCATTAAGATTTGACTTGGCACTGAAGGCTCTTTCACATTTACTGCATTCATAAGGTCTCTCACTATTCTAGGTCTTCAATTCTATCCATTTCAGGATTCTAGTTAGTCATATTCTGAGCTTTGAGAATATATGCCTATTATTTGTGTGTTTCCGATTCAGATGGCCCTCCGGAGGCACTGCATACTCAATATCTGTGGTCTTTCCCAGGATTTCTAATACTGTTTCTTGTCTCTATCTCATTACCTACCCTCCACCTGTAACAATGGCCACTATTCACTTGATTACCTTCCATACTATAATTCCCTTAAAATATGGAAAAAGGACTTATCTTCGTACAGCCAGCATCAGTCTCAGGATCTAGCACACAAAAAGACAATAGGCATTTGCATAAAGGAAAGGGGTAATTATCCCCAATGAGATCCTAAGCGACTGCCTAAGATAAGGGCTCTCAGAATTGAGGTCCTGCAGCTGGAATCGAAGTCTAACTACGGAAGACCGGACCAAAAAATCCAGGAGGAAAGTTTCTTGAAGTCCAAAGACGTCCGAGTGAGGTGCCAGACTTTGAAGTTAGGCCCCACCACGTGAACCCCATTTTAGAATCGAACCCTGAGCCAATCAGATTTGTACCTGTGTTCTAATCTTGCTTGCACAGCTGATTGTTGTAACCTTGTTCTTTGCCTTTATAAGCCCTGTGTAATCACAGCTCGGGGCTTCCTCCTAACCTCCGCTGTGTCGGTGGGTAGGACGAGGCCCGAGTTGGCAGCTCGTTAAATAAACCCTTGCCTTGCTTTTGCATTTCGGAGTGTCTGAATCTCGGTGGTCTTCTTGGGGGTGGTCTTGCAACTTGGCACAACATTTGGGGTTTCGTCCGGGATAGCCCCAGAGACCCCGAGATCCCAGACTCCGAAGGTAAGAAAACAGCACTGTTCATTTGTCTTGTCCTGTAATTTGTCTGTTTGTCTGTTTTGCTTTTGCTTATACTTGTAGGGCGCGAGTCAGTTTGGTTTTTGGGCGGAACTGACCAAGAGGGCCTCCTAAACAAGACTCAACCCGCCCACCTTGTACTTGGGTCTGCTCCTTCTGCTTATCTGGCAGGAGGTTGTGGGCCAACTTGGGTCCACTCCTTCTGCACCCTTGCAGGAGGTTGTGGGCCAACTCGGGTCCACTCCTTCTGCACCCTTGCAGGAGGTTGTGGGCCAACTCGGGTCCACTCCTTCTGCACCCTTGTAGGAGGTTGTGGGCCAGCTTGGGAGATCTCCAACTCGTAGCTTTTCTTAGGCCTGTGTGTTTTCCTCCTTTTGTATTAATTGCTTTGTTTTTGTAGCCTTTTGGAAGAAATTTGGAAGTAAAATTGTCCTAAATAATTATTGCAAAGTGAGAAAAGGAGGATTATGGCTACCAAAATGTTTAATTGCCATTCCAGCTTCTTTGTAGGTTTTTTTTGTAACAGTTTCCAGCAGGCCCACAGAGAAGCACAGGTGATTCCTACAAGTTTGTCAAGATCTAATACTGACCCTTAATAAGTTCCAGGTAAGAGAGCATGCTTAAAAACTACTTCTGTGTGGACCACCTTGTTGCTTATAATTGGAGTAAAGTGGCCCCTTATAAGACTCATTGATCTGAATCTGCGGTTCGAAGCCAGCCCGGGCAAAGAAAGGTCCCTGTGAGAGACTTGTCTCTAATCAGCCAGCAGAGTGCTGGGAATGGAGTAGTGTGGAGCTCAAAAGTGGTAAGGTGCTAGTCTTGAGCTGGAGAGCTGAGGGACAGCACTCAGGCCCTGAGTCCAAGTCGAAAGTCACTCCTCCTGGGACAAAAGTGATGGAGCATCCAGAGGCAGTAAGCCACTGCTTGGATGGCAGAGATGGTGTCAGATCCTAGAGTCACTACTGTTGGCCTTTCAAAAGTTAAAGCCGGGAAGTCCTAGAAGAATAGTTCATAAGCATGCCTTTCCAATGCCCATGTCTGTCTACTGGGCAGGAACTTGCCAGTCATCTGTGATAGTGGTTGGTAAGGGTAAGTTTGTTAAAAGAGGATAGATTAAAATCTCACCCCCCGCATTTACTCAAAGCCCTGACTGGCAGTAAGAATTTTAAGTTGATACATCTGTTTAGGAAAGAAAGCTTGTAGACCTGAGATTGTGTTGTGTCCTTATTGAGATCTGTTAAAGGCCTGTCAGCTTGCCAATGCCCCCAATCAACAGATTAACCACGGTGGAGGGGACCCTGGACGGCATCGCCACTTGGGTTCATTGCTTCCACGCCAGGCCAGCTGACCCCTTTGCCCTGGATGACAACTACCGTGATGGAACATGGGAGGTCTCCAAGCACCCAGCTGGGCCGCTTCGCCTTCGCCTCAAGAAAAGAAAGTTAGACTGAATATTGTTATAATTTTCTTTTTGCCTTCTTTCCTTACTACCCTGGCTAGTGTTGATGTTATTTTGGCAGCTCACTCCAAAGTGAGGTGAATCCTGCAGTCCCTTGGTAAAGTAGACTAAGGTTATAGGTTCCTGGCTAGGTAAGGTCAATGCCCCTGAGTCAGCCTGAAGAAATTACAGAAGATAGATGATCTTCACCCATCAGCCCCCCTTTAAAACCGAGGGACCAGAGTTATTTTCGGATACTACTTTTGGCCCTACTGGCCCATGCCTTACCTCTATATCATCCCCTAGACATGCAAGCCATTGAAATGGACAGAATGGAGCCATGATTGGCTCCCAAGGTACCAAAAAGAAAAAGGGGGAAATGAGGTGCCAGACTTTGAAGTTAGGCCCCACCACGTGAACCCCATTTTAGAATCGAACCCTGAGCCAATCAGATTTGTACCTGTGTTCTAATCTTGCTTGCACAGCTGATTGTTGTAACCTTGTTCTTTGCCTTTATAAGCCCTGTGTAATCACAGCTCGGGGCTTCCTCCTAACCTCCGCTGTGTCGGTGGGTAGGACGAGGCCCGAGTTGGCAGCTCGTTAAATAAACCCTTGCCTTGCTTTTGCATTTCGGAGTGTCTGAATCTCGGTGGTCTTCTTGGGGGTGGTCTTGCAACTTGGCACAACACGAGGACATCCAAAGACGGGGATGGGTCGCGTCAAGTCCTGACTGTGACCAAAGGGATGACTTGGCCACCTTCGGGATCGAGGCAGCTATTTCTTTTCTTTTTTCTTTTCTGGTTCTAGGGCTCCAAGTCAGGGCCTGAACGCAAGATTAGAGCTCTACCACTCCGGGCCACAGCTCCACTTCCGGCTCTTTGGAAATTAATTGGAGATAACAGTCCCACAGACTTTTCTGCCAGGAGGTAGCTTTGAACCGCAATCCTCAGATCTCAGCCTCCTGAGTAGCTAGGATTGCTGGGGTGGTTAACCGGCACCTGGATGATGCAGCTATTTAAAGGCAAGAGAAAGCCCCTGCACCCAGCACGAAACTGCCCGGGAGCTGGCGGCCATCGCCCGGGCTGCGAGAGCAGGAGGCGATCCAAAGCTGCGTTCGCAGGGACGCGGTGGCCTCCTCACTCTTCCCACACACCAACACCCCGGGAACCGGCGGCAGCGAGCAGGGCAGAGGAGGTCAGACGAAGGGTTTGCACGGTTGCCCGGCCCGACAGAGGAGAGAGCAGGAACAGCCAGCCCCGAGCCTTGACGACAGTCTGGCAGAGTTCAGCGGGTCACATAACTGGCTTGGCTAGGACACGGGGAGGCTGCGTCTCCACTACAGAGATCCGCTAAGGGCTCGTTGTTTGGGTCGCCGGTCAGAGGCCACCCGGAAGCAGCTTATCCTGCGCGCCGGCCGCTAGGAGCGGCGCAGGAGGAAGTGCGTCACAGCATAGCAGTCAGAGTCTTGCAGAGGGACCCGGCGCCCAAGCACAAACTGGAGACCCAAGAAGCGGCTAATGGCGCGGCTCAATGTCCATACGACCACGGGCTCATATAAACAGGGAAAGGAGTCTCTATTACCCCGGGGAACCGCACTCCACTAGTCCAGTAGCACAGTGCAGTGCAGGGTCTTTTTCGTTGTTTAAAATTTAAATTGATGTTTTTGTTGTCAAAGTGATGTACAGAGTGGTTACAGTTTCATACATAAGGCAGTGAGTACATTTCTTACCAAAGTTGTTACTCCCTCCTTCATTTTTTTCCTACCTTCTACCCTTCCCAGTCCCCCCCCCCACAGTTATGCAGTTGGTTTACAGCATATAGTTTTGTAAGTATAGTGCAGAACCTTCTTTCAGCAGGGTTTATAAACCACAGCAGGGAAGAACCGCACGCAGGTGGTGTACGTGGAAGCAAGCATATTTATAGAAGTAGAGCTACCAGTTAATAATTACAGGAAGCAATTATGATTTTAGAAGAAAAAGTAATAAATCATGGAGGGAAAGTTCACATTCCAAATTTTCTCTTTGTTTGATTTCTGAAACTGATCAGGGCACATTCCAAGGCTTAACAGTCTTAACAAAAGTGTCATACATAAAACAAGCTAAATGAGACTACTTATCCCTAATAAAGTGGGTATGGGTGGGCAAAGTGAACATATTCCTACCAAAAGTGGTTATACATAAGCAAAATGAACTATCTAGGGGAACAATAAGGGACAATCAGGACCCCAGTATCTATGGGAAGCAGGAGCTTCCTGCAGCCCTACAACTCATGATATATTTGCAATCTGAAGAGTGGCCTTTATAACCTCTAGAGTTCCCAGAAAGTCTTCATCTACTATTAACTTATATCAAAATGCCAAGATGGCATTAATTAGATCCAGTATCCATATTTCACTGACCAGAACACATTCTAAGCCTTTTCCCCATATCCCAGGTTTCTGGGCCTATAGGGTCTACTGGTCCACATTCCGGGTTCCTGGGATCTTCCTGAGTTTCACTGCCATTTACCAAATTCCAATAACCTTTTATTTAGCTCCTAATTTACTCTATCTCAGAAATTTCCCTTTGATGGCTGGCCTGGAATTTCTCCCTACAAGGAAGTTCTGCTTTCAATACTTGGTCCTATTGTTAATATTCAAGACTTCTTTCTTTTCTCTGATTTTACAGTAGAGTATTTGCCTGGGAAAGGGACTCACTCTCAGTGAAAGGCACTGAGAAACCTCAGTATTCAAAAATAAAAATTAAAACTATAGTATAATTTAAGAGGCTTTTCTGGGCTGGGGATATGGCCTAGTGGCAAGAGTGCTTGCCTCGTATACATGAGGCCCTGAGTTCAATTCCCCAGCACCACATATACAGAAAACGGCCAGAAGTGGCGCTGTGGCTCAAGTGGCAGAGTGCTAGCCTTGAGCAAAAAGAAGCCAGGGACAGTGCTCAGGCCCTGAGTCCAAGGACCAGGACTGGCCAAAAAAAAAAAAATAAATAAAAAAGAGGCTTTGTGTGTGTGTGTGTGTGTGTGTGTGTGTGTGTGTGTGTACAATCCTGAGGTTGAACTCAGTGCCTGG
The DNA here is from genome assembly GCF_023159225.1 of Perognathus longimembris pacificus. Taxonomy (NCBI): domain Eukaryota; kingdom Metazoa; phylum Chordata; class Mammalia; order Rodentia; family Heteromyidae; genus Perognathus; species Perognathus longimembris. Next base: position 90,880,229 of record NC_063163.1, on the reverse strand, counting down.
GCACTCTCTTTAGCTTTTTTTTTTTTTTGAGCCACAGCTCCACTTCCAACTTGTTGTGGTAGTTAATTTGGAGATAGGAGTCTCATATACTTTCTTTCACAGGCTAGCTTTGAACCTCATCCTCAGATCTGTCTCCTGAGTAGCTAGAATTTCAGACATGAACTGTTATGCCAAGTCGCAAAACGACCACCAAGAAGGCCACCGAGACTCAGACGTTCCGAAATGCAAAAGCAAGGCAAGACTTTATTCAGGCGAGCTGCAACTCGGGCCTCGTCCTACCCACCCACACAGCGGAGGTTAGGAGGAAGCCTCGAGCTGCAATTACACAGGGCTTATAAAGGCAAAAAACAAAGTTACAACAATCAGGTGTTCAAGCAAGCAAGATTAGGACACAGGTACAAATCTGATTTGCTCAGGGCTCGAGGCATTCTGGGAGCAGTCAGAATTAAGCATTCCCAGCGGTTAGAGTTCTAGACCGGCTGGGCCCTAATAAGCTTGTCCTGGGTTTGCTCACAGGGCCTGCTTATCTCAGGTTCATGTGGTAAAGTGGGGTTCGTGTGGTAAAGTGTGGTCTGATTTCAAAGTCTGGCACGTCATTTCCCCCTTTTTTCTTTGGTACCTTGGGAGCCAATCATGGCTCCATTCTGTCCATTTCAATGGCTTGCCTGTCTAGGGGATGATATAGAGATAAGGCATGGACCAATAGGGCCCAAAGTAGTAACCAAAAACAACTCTGGTACCTTGGTTTTAAAGGGGGGGGGGGCTGATGGGTGAAGATCATCCATCTTCTGTAGCTTCTTCAGGCTGACTGAGGGGCATTGACCTTACCTGGCCAGAAACCTATAGCCTTAGTCTACTTTGCCAAGGGACTGCAAGATTACTTCAAACTGGAAATTAACTTTCAGCTATACGGGCTTACTATTAGCTGTATAGTGTTTAAGATACGAATGTCAGCAACAAAATAATACATGTCAGCTGTGCTCTCAGGGTTGGATGGTTATACCCGTATTCCTGAGCAAGCCCAAAACTACCAATGCCTTCTTGCATGGGACTTTACAAGACTCCTGTTAGTTGCTAAAATAAGGGGGTCACTCCACTTTGGAGTGAGCTGCCAAAATAGCATCAACATTAGCCTGAGTAGCAAGGAAAGAAGGCAAAAAGAAAATTACAACAATATTCAGTCTAACTTTCTTTTCTTGAGGTGAAGGCGAAGTGGCTGAGTCGGGTGCTTGGAGCCCTCCCATGTTCCACCACAGTAGTCGTCGTCCAGGGCAAAGGGGTCAGCTGGCCTGGCATGGGAGCAATGAACCCAAGTGGAGATGCTGTCTACCTTGAGGGCGGTGGGAGTAGTCAGTAGCACCACGTAGGGTCCCTTCCACCGTGGTTCTAAGGATTTGGGGTTATGCCTCCGGACAAACACCCAGTCCCCTGGTCTGAATAAATGGGGGGTAGGGACAGAAGCAGAATCATAATGCCTTAAGTTGGGGGTCACATATTTTTGTGTGCAAGCTGTAAATAATCTAGTTTACACAAAAATTCAGTATCATCCAAATCAGCAAGCAATTCAGTCTGAAGGCTAGGGATAATAGGCAGAGGTTACCCCTACATTATTTCAAAAGGAGTAAAGCCAAGCTGATAGGGAGAATTTCTTACTCTAAGCAGAGCAAAAGGAAGGAGTGACACTCAGTCTGCGCCAGTCTCTAAGGCCAATTTAGTTAGGGTCTCTTTTAGAGTCCAGTTCATTCTCTCTATCTGTCCTGAACTCTGGGGTCTATAAGCACAGTGCAATTTCCAATCCGTCCCCCGTGCAGTGGCTATTCCCTGACTTACTTTTGAGATGAAGGCCGGTCCGTTGTCTGACCCAATGGTGGATGGGAAGCCATACCTGGGTAGGATTTCTTCCAGGATCTTCTTAGCCACTACATTCACGGTCTCATGCTTTGTTGGGTAGGCTTCAACTCATCCTGAAAAGGTGTCTACAAAAACTAGCAAATATTTGTATCCAAATTTTCCAGGTTTAATTTCTGTGAAATCTACTTCCCAATACACACCTGGCCTATCCCCACGGAGGCAAGCTCCTTTAGTAACTTGTTGATTGGGGGCATTGGTGAGCTGACAGGCATTACAATTTTTAACAATATCTTCAATAAGTTGATCTCCTTGTCTAATTTTCACTTTGGAGTGTCGGAGCAAGTCCTGCATTCTTCGGGTTCCCATGTGAGAGGCTCCGTGGATTCTCTTAAGGATCCCCTTACCCAGCCCTTGTGGCAAGATAAGTTTCCCTTCATAACTTTTCCACCAGTCATTGTTTCCTTCTCTGTCTGGGGTTTTGTGGGCCATGGGAATTTTCTTTATCCACTCCAAGTCTTCTTGGGAATACTGGGGCACAGGAGGCAAAGCTCGTGGCTCTGGGTCTACTAGAGTCAATACTTCTCTGGGCTGAAGGGCTGCTTCCTTAGTTGCCTGGTCGGCCAGATTATTCCCTCTAGTCACTGAATCAATTCCCTTTTGATGACCCGGACAATCTTTGGCAATCTTTGCTGGTTCCCATAGGGCCCGGATGAGGCTTAAAATCTCCAGCTTGTTTCTAATGGCCTTTCCTTCAGCTGTCAGTAGCCCCCTCTCTTGGTATTCATGTCACGTAGGCCTAAGGCAGGGTCTTCCAGAAGGCTTTTCTAGATTGCCTCAAAGGCTTTTTGCCACTGCTCAGTCCAATGAAATTCTGGGAGGTTTCTGGTGGCTTCATAGACGCTTGGCCATCTCAGCGAACCCAGGTATCCACAGCCGGCAAAAGCCTGCTGTTCCCAGGAACTCTGACTTGTCTGGCTGACAGGCACAGGGATTTTCAGCACAGTCTCTTTACGTGCATCTGACAGCCAACGCTTGCTCTCTTTTAATATGAAGCCCAGATAGGTGACTTCAGGTTTACAAATTTGTGCCTTTTAACATTCTAGTTTGTAAAAGCTTTTTCCTGACTGGCTAAGGAACTGATCTCTGATGACCTAAAAAAAAATTACCTTTGCAGGCCTTTAACAGATCTCAATAAGGACACAATCTCAGGGCTACAAGCTTTCTTTCCTGAACAGATGTATCAGCTTAAAATTCTCACTGCCAGTCAGAGCTTTGAGTAGATAAGGGGGTTGGGATTTTAAACTATCCTCTCATTTGACAAACTTACCCTTATAACCACTATCACAGATGACTGGGAAGTTCCTGCCCAGTAGACAGACATGGGCATTAGTAAGGCATGCTTACAAACTATTCTTCTAGGACTTCCCGGCTTTGATTAACTTTTGAAAGGCCAAACAGGAGTGACTCTAGGATCTGACACCATCTCTGCCATCCAAGCAGCAACTTACTTCCTCTGTATGCTCTATCACTTTTGTCCCAGGAGGAGTGACTTTCCACTGGACTTGGACTCAGGGCCTGAGCGCTGTCCCCCAGCTCTCCAGCTCAAGACTAGCACCCTACCACTTTGAGCTCCATACAACTCCGTTCCCAGCACTCTGCTGGCTGATTAGAGACAAGTCTCTCACAGGGACCTTTCTCTGCCCCGGCTGGCTTCGCACCGCAGATTTCAGATCAGTGAGTCTTACAAGAGGCCACTTTACTCCAATTAAAAGCAACAAGGTGGTCCACACAGAAGTAGTTTTTAAGCATGCTCTTACCTGGAGCTTATTAAGGGCCAGTATTAGATCTTGAGAAACTGATAGGAATCACCTGTGCTTCTCTGTGGGCCTGCTGGAAACTGTTACAAAAAACCTACAAAGAAGCTGGAAAGGCAATTAAACATTTTGGTAGCTATAATTCTCCTTTTCTCACTTTGCAATAATTAGTTAGGACAATTTTACTTCCAAATTTCTTATCTAGAAATGTATTCTTGATTTCCAAAGCCTTTTTACTAACCCTTTACTAACACCTTAGCTTTTATCTGCATTGGAAAAACTGAAGCTCACAGGCATTCTGAAACCAGGTGCTCAAAAGAGCCTCTTTTTTTTTTCTTCAGTCCCAGTTACTGCATGGCATGAAGACCTTTGAACTCAAATGACAATTTTTCCTTAATGCAAGAATTACAATTAGAAATACTTATCCATTCAGCTTTCCAATATATTAGTGAGAAACATTGGCCCATTTTGCCATTTCTTCCTACATACATAGAGTTAATGAGAGTTTACTTCTATCCCCATAAGTTTAATATATATCTTTTTACATCCAAATTTCTGACACTTAGCTCTTTTTATAATTCAACTTTTTTTTTTTTGTTTTTGTTTTTTGGCCAGTCCTGGGCCTTGGACTCAGGGCCTGAGCACTGTCCCTGGCTTCTTCCCGCTCAAGGCTAGCACTCTGCCACTTGAGCCACAGCGCCGCTTCTGGCCGTTTTCTGTATATGTGGTGCTGGGGAATCGAACCTAGGGCCTCGTGTATCCGAGGCAGGCACTCTTGCCACTAGGCTATATCCCCAGCCCCTATAATTCAACATTTTTAAACTATAGTTCTTCTTTAAAACAATGCAAGAATCCTTTAAAGCATTTGGTAACTCCCAAACTTGAATTTAAACTTAAACTCACTCAATTTTGCATCATACTAACAGTCTTGAACATGTTCACACTCACACATGCACACACACATACATATTCAAAAGATCTTAAAGCATGCAAAATAAACATCGGCCGTACATTTTCCAGTGGCAAGAGATATTTTTGCCAATCTTACTCCTGCAACACGCAAATTTTAAGACAAAACCTTTAATATATGATTTTAGCATTCTCCAGCCTCATTTTCCAGGGCTTGATAGTCTTAGTAAAACATTTTTACACTCATACTGAATGTGAGCTGTCGCCTGTACATCTTTCCAATGAGCTATGTAGGTTTGACACAAAAGAGACTGTCAGTCTTACAAACACAGAGATGACAGCACTGCATGGTGCAGTCACTCCCTGCCACCTGCGGATGGCTTGGGCTGGCCCCGTGTCTACCCCTGTTGGTGGCTGCAGGTCAGGACTCGGGGCCAACGTCTCCGTGCCCTGGGCTGCCGGCGCCAGGACTGGGCGGGCCCCTCCAGAGCAGAGGGCACAGCTGAAACATTTTCCTCAGAGTCCTCTTGTAACTGGGGTGGGGAGTATGGAGGGGGAAATATTTCCTCCTCCACGCTTCCTCCCTGGAGGACAGGTGGGCACAATTTCTTCTCTTCCCTCTTGGTTTCTCTATTGTCACCCCGTGAATATTGGGGTAGGGGAAGGAGTGGAGGAGGGAGTCAGTAAGAAAGGCCGAACCCAAGCTGGAGTGTCCCTGTCAACTAGTTCCCTCCAGGTGTCTATATAAGGAATCTGGTCTAGATAGCCTGAACGAGGGGCGTCAATTAGGCTTTGTAAAGTCCTGATCTTAACTATGTCAAGGCTCCCCTCAGGTGGCCAATTAGCTCTCTCAAGGATGGGCCATTCTGATTTGCACAGGGTGATTTTCCTCCTTACGGGCCACACCTCGGTTCTGAGCTATCTCCTTGACCTCCCTCCAGTGAGCTAGGGTCAAATTTAGGGGGCTAGATGGAGGTCCCCAAAAAACAACGTTACCCATAGCTCTGATCAGATGTTTAGTTCCAAAGGCTACAAAAAAACAAACAATACAACACACAGGCCTGAGAAAAAGCTACGAGTTGGAGATCTCCCAAGTTGGCCCACAACCTTCTCCTGCAAGCTAGAAGCCGCAGGAGCAGACCCAAGTTGGCCCACAACCTCCTGCAAGGGTGCAGGAGGAGTGGACCCAAGTGGACCCAAGTACAAGGTGGGCGAGTTGAGTCTCAATGGTGGAGAGTCTGGGGCATGCCCCAGTCTCCCCAGGATTGCCCAGTAAGCGCGTCCGCTTCGACAGCCCCTTCAAGAAAGCAAAACAGACAAACAGACAAACAGACAAATTACAGGACAAGACAAATGAACAGCGCTGTTTCCTTACCTTCAGAGTCTGGGGTCTCAGGGGTCTCTGGGGCTATCCCGGACGAGCCCCCAAATGTTATGCCAAGTCGCAAAATGACCACTAAGAAGGCCACTGAGACCCAGACGTTCCGAAATGCAAAAGCAAGGCAAGGCTTTATTCAAGCGAGCTGCAACTCGGGCCTCGTCCTACCCACCCACACAGCGGAGGTTAGGAGGAAGCCTCAAGCTGCAATTACACAGGGCTTATAAAGGCAAAAAACAAAGTTACAACAATCAGGTGTTCAAGCAAGCAAGATTAGGACACAGGTACAAATCTGATTTTCTCAGGGCTCGAGGCATTCTGGGTGCAGTCACAGTTAAACATTCCCAGCAGTTAGAGTTCTAGACCGGCTGTGCCCTAATAAGCTTGTCCTGGGTTTGCTCACAGGGCCTGCTTATCTCAGGTTCACGTGGTAAAGTGGGTTTTGCGTGGTAAAGTGGGGTTCGCGTGGTAAAGTGGGGTCTGACTTCAAAGTCTGGCACTTCAGAACCACTGGGCCCCTGGGGCTGGGAATATGGCCTAGTGGCAAGAGTGCTTGCCTCATATACATGAAGCTCTCTGTTCGATTCCCCAGCACCACATATATGGAAAATGGCCAGAAGGGCAGCTGTGGCTCAGGTGGCAGAGTGCTAGCCTTGAGCTGGAGGAAGCCAGGGATGGTGCTCAGGCCCTGAGTCCAGGAAGCCAGGGACGGTGCTCAGGCCCTGAGTCCAAGGCCCAGGACTGGCCAAAAAAAAAAAAAAAAAAAGAACCACTGGGCCCCATCCTCTATTAAATTTTGAAAGAGACTGGAGTCATAGAAGTAGAACACTTACCTAGCATATGCAAAGTCCTGGGTTCATCCCTAGTTCTGAAGGAAAAAAATAGATGGCAAATATTAAAGGATATGGACAAATATACATAAAACTAATAAGAATTTTTGGATGAAACATTTTTTCCCAAATAAATGTCAGTTTTTTAAATGAGTGAAAAACAGTAGCCTACTTGTGAGATTATTACTATTTTATAAAGTCAAAGTCTGAAAATTTCAGCCCAATAGGACTTTTTTTTCTTCTGGCTCCGGAGCATGAACTCAGGGCCTGGGTGCTGCCCATGGGCTTCTTTGTGCTCAAGGTTAGCACTCTACTTCTTGACCCACAGCTCCACTTCTTTTTTGGTGGTTAATTGGAGATAAGGTTCTCACGGACATTCCTACTGTGATCCTCAGAGCTCAGCCTCCTGAGTAGCTAGGATAACAGATGTGAGCCACCCATGCCTGGCAAGACATTGTTATAAAATTAAGAATCTATTATTTAATTTGACCAAAGTGCTTCTGTTGTCGGATACTCTATTTGATAGCTCATATTATGAGAACCAAGGAAAAAGTATAGCGCCCCCCTTTTTATAGAGCCCCTAGAAACAGCAGGTTTGGGCAAGGTAATGGGCCAGAGGAAGGGAAAACTCAAACTAGATAACAGGAACCTGGTCTCATAAATATCACCCAAGCTCTTCTTTAAAAAACAACAACAACAAAAACAGTATGTCTACCTGACCTAGAGAAGGGGTAGAAAAACAGGGCGTAAGATATCACAAGAAATGTACACACTGCCCTACTATGTAACTGTACCCTTTTTGCACAACACCTTGTCAAAAAAATTTGTGTTCAATTAATAAATAAATTAAATTTAAAAAAACAGACAATAGGAGAACATGGAATGTATTTTTTTTTCTACTAAACCACCACTTCTGCTTCTGTAATTATGTGCTTGCTTGAATGGGCTCAACAGCTTTGATATAATGACCACTACTCAGGTAGTCAAGCATATTACACAATCTTCTTTTTTTTTTCCGGTCCCTGGGGCTTGAACTCAGGGCCTGAGCACTGTCCCTGGCTTCTTTTTGCTCAAGGCTAACACCCTGCCATTTGAGCCACAGTCCCACTTCTGGCCATTTTCTATATATGTGGTGCTGGAGATCAAACTCTAGGCTTCATGCATATGGGGCAAGCACTCTTGCCACTAGGCCATATTCCCAGCCCTAGTTTACACAATCTTATCACAGTGAAAGGGAACTTCCCTGGATAGGGCAGAGGAGATTTTAGTGAAAATGGAGTTGGCTTCTGCTCTCTTTAACTAATCTGAGATGGAGTCCGTCTGACACCCCTCAACAGCCATTGATGGTGCTGGCCAGATCTGACCTCCATATTACAGTGTTAAGGAATCAAACCCAGGGCTTCATGCGTGCTAGGCAAGCACTCTACCACTAAGCCACATTCCCAGCCCCTTATCTTGATTTTTTAAAACAATGTTTACCCTGCTCCCCAGATCAGCATGAGCACACTCTAGAAATGTTGCAGCACTTTCTTTTAGTTTATGGTTATATTTGGAGATTTGTGTCTGGATCCCTATTGGACTTAGTGACCTGGAAAGACCTTAAGATGTGGAGCTGGAATTCTCAGATGGTCCCTGGATGAGGGACATGTGAGGTCATGTTTGTGGGTATGGAGGCAGGTCTGGATCATTGGCTATGCACTGGCTCAGGCAAGCTTCTCACAGGGTGACATCTGTAAGTCACAACCCTGTTTGTGTCTTCTGGCCTAACATGTTATGTGGCTGATGATCAATGGCCCTTATACTGCCTTTTCTCTTAACCCATTAGTCTTGATTTGTGTCTACCGAACATCTAGCCTCTGGCTTTAATTGATTTGAGTTCCTAGATATGGAAAACCAGGATTACAGCCCCAAACTAATAATATCACCTAAAATAACATTTCTGCTGCATCCATAGGCCACCATTCTCAGGAAAAAGAAAGTTCTTATGAGATAAACAAAAGAGGCTTCCTGAATGATAATGCATTCTTACTTTTGAGAAGCCTCTCTCTAGAGTCAAGACAGACAGAAATCACAAAACAGCAGATTCCCAAGCATAACAGAAGATGATTGAATCACAGGTAAGTTGTTTACCCTTTACCAGTTTTATCTGTGGATGTGATGGCTTTTACATGTTTCTTGTACAACAAACATGAAAGGTTTAAATAAACCAATAACCTACAACAGATACAAGAAGTAATCAAGAGCCTTCCAACAAAGAAAAGCCCAGGCCCAGATGGATTCACCAAGGAATTCTATAAAACCTTCAGGGAGGAGTTAATACCAATACTCTTCAAACTCTTCCGTGAAACAGAAACAGAGGGAGAAATCCCAAACTCATTCTATGAAGCTAATATCATACTCTTTCCCAAACCAGGCAAAGATCCAACAAAAAAAGAGAATTACAGACCGATATCACTTATGAACACAGATGCAAAGCTCCTCAACAGAATATTAGCTAACAGAATCCAGAAACTGATAAAAAAAAATTATACACCACAATCAAGTAGGCTTCAACCCACAGATGCAAGGTTGGTTTAACATTTGCAAATCAATAAATGTAATTCACAAAATTAACAGAGCTAAGACCAAGAATCACATCGTCATCTCAGTCAATGCCCAAAAAGCCTTCGACAAAATACAACTCATACATGTTAAAAGCCCTGGAGAGAATAGGAATAGAAGGAACATTCTTTAAAAATAATAAAAGCCATATACAACAGACAAATGGCTGATATTATATTAAATGGGGAGAAACTAAAAGCATTTCCCTTAAAATCAGGATCAAGACAAGGATGCCCACTCTCCCCGCTTCTATTCAAGATAGTGATGGAATCCCTAGCCATAGCAATAAGGCAAGAAGAGGACATTAAAGGGATCCACATTTCCACATTGGAAAAGAAAAAAATCAAACTATCCCTATTTGCAGATGACATGATCTTATACCTGAAGGACCCAAAAAACTCAGCCCCCAAACTCCTAGAACTAATAAACCACTTTGTCAAAGTAGCAGGTTACAAAATCAATCCACAAAAATCAGCAGCCTTTCTGTATACCAGCAATGTACAAGCAGAAAAGGAAATTATGGAAACAATACCATTTGCAATAGTTAAAAAAAGAATAAAATACCTAGAGATTAACCTAACCAAAGACGTGAATGAATTATTTAATGAGAACTATAAAAATCTAAAAAGAGAAATCAAAGAGGACACCAGGAGATGGAAAAACCTCCCATGCTCATGGGTAGGCAGAATCAATATAGTGAAAATGGCCATATTGCCCCAAATGTTACACAAATTCAATGCAATCCCCAACAAAGTCCCAGCTACATTCTAAGACCTAGAATAGCCAAAGCAATTCTAGGCAAAAGAAGCAGCGCAGGAAGTATCACAATATCAGACTTCAAGCTTTATTATAGAGCCATCATAACAAAAACAGCCTGGTAGTGGTATAAAAACAGACCTGAAGATAAATGGAATAGGATAAAAGACCTGGAAATAAACCTGCATACTTATACTTAAAGAGCCAGACTTTGAAGTCAGGCCCCACTTTACCACGTGAACCCCACTTTACCACGCAAACCTGAGATAAGCAGGCCCTGTGAGCAAACCTAGGACAAGCTTATTAGGGCCCAGCCGGTCAAGAACTCTAACCGCTGGGAATGCTTAACTCTAACTGCGCCCAGAATGCCTCGAGCCCTGAGCCAATCAGATTTGTACCCGTGTCCTAATCTTGCTTGCTTGAACACCTGATTGCTGTAACTTTGTTTTTTGTCTTACTTGAACACCTGATGGCTGTAACTTTGTTTTTTGCCTTTAAAAGCCCTGTGCATTTGCAGCTCGGGGCTTCCTCCTAACTTCCACTGTGTGGGTGGGTAGGATGAGGCCCGAGTTGCAGCTCGCCTGAATAAAGTCTTGCCTTGCTTTTGCATTTCGGAATGTCTGAGTCTCGGTGGCCTTCTTGGTGGTCGTTTTGCGACTTGGCATAACAATACTCAGCTGATATTTGACATACAATGGAAAAAACATAGCCTCTTCAACTATTGGTGCTGGGAAAACTGGACAGCCACATGTATAAAATTCAAAGTGGACCCTAGCCTATCACCATGCACCAAGATCAACCCAAAGTGGATTAAAGACCTCGACATCAGACCTGAAACCCTGAAACTACTGAAGGACAGAGTAGGAGGGACATTAGAGCTTATAGGCATAGGTAAGAACTTCCTGAATAGAGTCCCAAGGGCACAACAGACAGGAGAGAGACTCAACAAATGGGACTACTACAAAATAAAAAGTTTCTGCACAGCTAAAGACATAGCCACTGAACTAGAAAGACAGCCAACCATATGGGAAAAGATTTTCACCAGCAAAACAACAGACAAAGGCCTAATATCCGTCATCTACAGAGAACTCAAGAAACTAACCCCCTCAAAACCCAGTAAACCAATTATTAAACAGGAAAGGTCTAAATGCAGATGAATCATAGTAAGAAAAAATATAGACTTAAGGTGTTATGCCAAGTCGCAAAACAACCACTAGAAGGCCACCGAGACTCAGACATTCCGAAATGCAAAAGCAAGGCAAGACTTTATTCAGGTGAGCTGCAACTTGGGCCTCGTCCTACCCACCCACACAGCGGAGGTTACGAGGAAGCCCCGAGCTGCGATTGCACAGGGCTTATAAAGGCAAAAAACAAAGTTACAGCAATCAAGTGTTCAAGCAAGATTAGGACACGGGTACAAATCTGATTGGCTCAGGGCTCGAGGCATTCTGGGGCAGTTAGAGTTAAGCATTCCCAGCCGTTAGAGTTCTTGACTGGCTGGGCCCTAATAAGCTTGTCCTGGGTTTGCTCACAGGGCCTGCTTATCTCAGGTTCAAGTGGTAAAGTGAGGCCTGACTTTAAAGTCTGGCTCTTCAAATGAAGAAAAAGTTGGAAGTAGCACAAAGTGGAATATAGAGTCATATAGAAGACCTTCTTTGATGATACTAGAATTTGAATTCGAGCCCTTGTGCTAACAAAGCAGGTGCTCTACCACTTGAGATAAGCCTCTAGCACTTTTTTTGTTTCACTTTAGTTACAGAAACCTGTGAGGAAGGACACATTCATGAAGCTCTGGGTTCGATTCCTCAGAAAAAGCCAGAAGTGGCACTGTGGCTCAAGTGCTAGAGTGCTAGCTTTGAGCAAAAGAAGCTCAGGGACAGTGCTCAGACCCTGAGTTCAAGCCCCAGGATATATTTTGAGCTTATGAGATACAACTATATTGCATAACAATATAAGCAAGTATGAATCTCAAAGGATAGTTGAGTGGACCACATCCTGAGTCCAGAAACCAGTTCTTCAGGCTCAGGTGGAATCATATTTGAAGCAGCCACACAGTGTAACTTGAACATATTATGGATTTGCTTGTGTGCTGATTGTCCTCCATCTTTCCAGATCCATCTTTCTCCCAGGTTTGCCCAGCTACTCAAATCTGTCTGCTGGAGATAACTTCACAGGAATTTGTCTTAGGTTTGAACAATGGGAGGTGACAGTAAGACATAGGATGGACGAGAGTTTGCACCTTTCCTTCCACTGTACAGCACATCAGTTTTGGTAGTACATGCTATCAATTGTGTTGACAGCCCCTCTTCTGTAGTTTGATTTCTCCAGCTTTCCGTTTAAACACTTCCTCTTTCAGAAGTAAGGTAATACATACTCTAGTGCCTCCTCGTCATTGATGGGTTTAATTCTGAACACCTATAAACTGTCCGTTTACTAAATGTTCTCAAGTTTATATTTTGAATGTGTCATTTGTTTTCTGTTACCTGTTAAATGATGAATATTTAATGAATTGTCAGCATCAAGCCAGGCACTGGTGGCTCATGCCTGTCATCCTAGCTACGCAGGAGACTGAGATCTGAGGATCATACTTTGACGTCAGCCCAGACAGGAAAGTCCATGAGACTCTTATCCACAATTAACCACTAGAAAACTGAGAGTGGTGTTTGGCTCAAAGTGGTAGAATGCTAGCCTTGAGCTGAAGAGCTCGGGGACAGTTCCCAGGCCCAGGGTTCAAGCCCCATGATGAAAAGAAGGAGGAAGAGAAGGAAGAGGAGGAAGGAAAGAATGGACTCAAAATGGTGAGCAGTTAGGAAAATGGAGGAAGGGATAGTAACCATCCTTCCCAGGGCTTTAAACCATGTATTGTGCAGTTGAAGTACCGTTTCATGTTCTGTCATTCCTCATGTACAACTCATGTGATCTCTAAACAAGGCAAGACTGAGTCATCAGAATTACCATGAAGACTTCTGCAAAGGCTCCACCCTTTCTCTGCCCTCAGTCATGATCAGAAACACTGTGGAAACAAAACAACAATAAGAGGGCTGGGGATATGGCCTAGTGGCAAGAGAGCTTGCCTCATATACATGAGGCCCTGGGTTCAATTCCCCAGCACCACATATACAGAAAACGGCCAGAAGTGCCGCTCTGGCTCAAGTGGCAGAGTGCTAGCCTTGAGCAAAAGGAAGCCAGGGAAAGTGCTCAGGCCCTGAGTTCAAGGCCCAGGACTGGCAAAAAAAATCCTATCAAAACAACAATAAGAACTCAACTTTTCTAAGATTAATTCAGAGTTGTCCATTTATGATCCCAGAGGAAGCATAATAATAAGTTCAAGTTGACTACCAAAAAAATAAGCCCGGTGTAGATGGCACCATTTGTATGTCCTATCATTTCATAAGTATTCTCTCTTGGGAAATTCACCTTCCCTTGACCCCCCATTTCTCTGCAGCTGACATGGAAACAATCTGGTGGCAGCAGGTTGATTACACTGAGTCAATTCCATTCTAAGGGAAACCATTGGTTCTTTTTTTTTTTTTTTGCCAGTCCTGGGGCTTGAACTTAGGGCCTGAGCACTATCCCTGGCTTCTTTCTGCTCAAGGCTAGCACTCTACCTCTTGAGCCATAGCACCACTTCTGGCTTTTTCAGTATATGTGATACTGAGGAATTGAACCCAGGGCTTCATGTACGCAAAGCAAGCACTCTATCGCTAAATCACTTTCCCAGCCCAAACCATTTGTTCTTGTTGGAATAGGCAGTATGATGTAGACTTGCTCTCTGTACACATAGTGCTTCTGTAAAAACTAATATCAGGTTCACAGAACCCACCATTATGGTTAATTTACAAAGCATTGCTTTAAATTAAGGAATTCACAGCAAATTGATTGTGCTATGTGTGAGCCCATGACCATAATGGAACTTAGAGCAACACATGTACAGTCATATACCATAAAAGTAGACCCATAACATTATCATGGAAGCTGGGTGCTGGTGGCTCATGCTTGAGTAGCTAGGAAATCAAGCATGAGCCACCAGGCAGAAAAATCTGTAAAACTGTTATCTCCAATTAACCACCAGAAAACAGGAAGTGGAGAGTGAGAACCAAGTGAAAAGTGTAAAGAAGCCCCCTTTTTGAGGCCCTAAAAATGACAGGCTTGGGGAGAATGGTGGGCCTGGGGAAGGGCAAACTTAGGCTGGATAGCAGGGACATGTTCTGGTAAATGTCACTCAAACCTTTGTCGAAGTCCGGACAGTAGAAAAGTGTGGAATGTAGTTTTTCTACTAATTCACTACTTTTGCTTCTGTAATCATGTGCTTGCTTGAATGGGTTCAACAGCTTTGATGTAATGACCACTCTGACTACTGAGTGCTAGTGTTGAGCAAAAGAGCTCAAGGACAATGCCCAGGTCCTGAGTTCAAGCCCTATGACCAAAAATAAACAAGCAAACAAAAACAAACCTTATTGCTTAGCATTCTTACTGTTCGTTTTCTATGTTCAGGTATGTTTAAAGTACATAACTACCATTGTGTTATATTTGCTACAATGTTTATTTAACATGCTATGCAGGTTTATAGCCTGGGAGCAATAGTTTATAGTATATAGCATAGGCTTGTAGTAGGCTCTACCAACAAAGTTTGTGTAAGTACATCTTACAATAATCACACAACAAGCATATCACTAGTGAGCCATGTATCTGAATATGCTATCTTTACACATGACTGTATATAGTGAAAGGAAATTTTATCACTGCCTTGGCAGGGAGTCCATGTCCTTTATAAAGTCAGCCATTGCTACTTCCTTAGAATTTTTTGTCAGTCCTGGGGGTTGAACCACCTGCTCTGCCTGGGTGCTGTCCCTGAGCTTCTTTTGCCGAAGGCTAGTGCTCTACAACTTTGACCCAAGGCAACACTTCTGGTTTTCTGATGGTTAACTGGAGGTAATAATCTCACAGACTTTTCTGCCCAGGCTGGCTTTGAACTGTGATCCTCAGCTCTCAGCCTTGTGAGTCACTAGGATTACCCTAAATGTATATTTTTAACAGAAATATCAGCCTACTTTGTGTTAGGAAAATGGAGGAGAATGGAAAAGAAATTAGGCTGGACTGGATTGTCAACAGGCTACTGTTTATTGCCAGTGAGGGGCACAAACCTTCCCACGTTTGGAGGTTTTGTGAGGGTTGGATTTGGGATGGGCTTATATAGGTCTTAACAAGGAAGCAGAAAATAAAAATTGAGCTAAGGTTTCTTTGGGGGCCAAGGGCAGTGTCCTTGGCCTTGCCCAGAGTGCTATGCTCCACCTGGAGTGAGAGGCTATTGTCTCCCAGGGGCCAAGGTCAGAATGACCTCCTGCGGACAAGTACCTCCTCTTTCCTTGGCCTTAGGGAATAAGGCAGGAATCAATCCTTCACTCTTTTTGTAGGAGGGCAGGTTCACAAGCATATTGTTCAAAATAGCTTGAATTCACCATGTAGTCCAGGTTGGCCTCAAGTTTTTCAATTCCCCTACCTTAAGCCTCGGGTGGAGGCTAGGATTCTAGGGCTACACCACCATTCCCAGATACTTCACACAGTTAATTAAAACTTCAATTCGGAGCTCTTTGTCACCGAAGACATGTGCTTTCTCTGAGCTGCCTAGAATTCTGCTGCATGGACGTTTTTTGATACTGGAGACAAAGTTTTTGGTAACCTTTTATTTTCAGAGCATCCTTCAGCATCTTTCTTTGCACCATACAGAGGGATCCTGGCTAGCTCCCAAAAAAGCAATTGCCAAGCCCAAGGAAACACTCATTTAAAATGGAAAGTTGTTTGTTTTCGCTAATTTTTCTCTCTGAAACGTGATCCAATTTCCAGGCCGACCAACACTGTAATTCTCTCACTTGCCTAAGGCTTGGTCGTTGCTATTGAACTTTTCCACCTTTGTAATCTGATCTGTGAAGACGGGAACCGAAAATGGCTTCCGTTTACATTCATCTCGTTACGGGTAAAGTAGACCTTCGCTTCTGAATCTAGGAGGCACTTGTGTCTCAAACCAGCCTTCAAGAACCTTTCCAAATCCAATCTGGAAGTTGCTCCATCCCTTTGGCCTCACATAATATGGAGCTGACCACAGCCACTTCCGCGATCCCCGCCAGAACCAAAGATGCCGGCCTCACCCTCAGGCTTTCGTCTGCGCACGCTCCATTTGTAAGCCCGCCCACCCACTGGACGGACGCTCCCGGCACCTCTCTAGCCGCGGTTCTCGCTGGCGTCTCCGCCAGCCAATCGTCGGATGCGCCGTCCGGCCCCGCCTGCGGATCAGCTGGGGACCCGCGATGTCTGCTGACAGCGGTGGCGGCGCTGGCGCGGCCGGTTCCGGGGTCGGCGCGTGGCGGGCGGGGCTGCGGCCGGCGAGGCGCCGACGGGAGGGCGGGCTGGGCGGGGCGACGGCCGAGGGGCGGCGGCGCCGAGCTCTGCGGCTCCCGGGGTCGGGCCGTCGTCCCCCGGCCGGCGTTTCCTAGTCTCAGTGACGCGACTCCGATGGACCGGCCCGGGGACGGCGAGCGGCCGCCGCGGCAGCGGCCCTGGGGGCGGCTCCTGCGCCTGGGCGCCGAGGAGGGTGAGCCGCATGTCCTCCTGTGGAAGCGGGAGTGGACGCTCGGGCGGAGGCGAGGTACGGGGCTGGGCACGGGGCTGGGCCGGGGCCAGGGCCGGGCGCGGGGGCCGGGACCGGGCATGGGGGCAGAAGAGGAGCCGGAGTAACGCGAGTGGACGCTCGGGCGGAGGCGAGGTACGGGGCCGGGGGCCAGTGCCGAGCGTGGGGGCCGGGACCGAGCGCGGGGGCCGAAGAGGGGCCGGCGAAACATGAGTGTACACTCGGGTGGAGTTCGGAACCAGGGCCAGGGCCCGGCGCCTGGGTCCGAAGACAGAGCCAGGGGCCGGTGGGGTGTACAGGGATGTTTGGGACCAAGAGCTGGAGCCGAAAGGGGAACTTGACTGAAGCCCGGAACCAGGAGCCGGGACCCAGAAATTGGGCCAGAGACTGTGGGGACCAGAGGTAGGGAACGGTACAAGTGCCGGCCGGACAGGCGGGCAGGCCGGCAGGGATGCAGCTCGCATTCCAGGTAAGACCTGCCGTTCACTTTATTGTCTGCGGGATCCCTTTTCTGAACGTTTCATTCAATTCACTTATCACTCATTACAACTTTGTAAAGTAGTTGTGCTTCCTATCCTGCAGAATATGAGCTCATGTTCATTGCTATACAAAGTTGTTGTTGTTGTTTTTTTTCTCACCACAGCAGAATGAAATTAAAAATCGATTGGTAAAAGAAAACCTGGAAAATCCATTTACTTAGAAAGTATGCATTACTCTTAAACAGCTGCTGGGTCAAAGAAGAAACAAAAGGGGACGTTGAGAAAACACCTTGAGACATAGGCTGAAGGCATGTGTGAGGTTTCAGTGGAGCAAGTATGAGGATCTGAGTTCAAACTCTTGATCCTAGCAAATAGATCAATACATATATATTAAGACAAATAAAATATACCAAACTTAAGACTGAAGCTAATGCAATGCTTAGATAGTAATTTGTAGCTGTAGATGCTTACATTTCAAAAGATCTCTAAGTCCCAGCGTGTAGCATATTAATGAATTTCAGAAGCTAAGGACTAGAACAGAGTCACACAACCAGTGAGAGAAAGTGCCTTCACTCTCTACACTTAGTGTTCACAAATATCTAAGGGAGTATCTAGTAATTTTACTTCCTTTTTACTTTTGATCAGAGATGTGCCCTAGTTAGGTCACCAAAGGCATTTCATTTGTCTGAAGGTTAATGTTACCATTATGGCTCTGTACTTTTAAAAAGATTGCTATGTTAGAAACAAGTCTTCTCATTCTTTTTCCCTTGCAGCACATCTATTTTGGGGAAAGCGGGAGACTGGATAAATCTCACTATCAAGGTTTTTTGTTTTTTTCCAACTTTGAAAGTATATACATAAACAATGGCAAGATCAAGGCCAGCATGGGCTATACAAAGAGACCCTGTGTGAAAGAGGGAGAAAAGAAAAAAATCCAAATTACTATAAACATTAGTTTCCTGATCTTTATTTAGACACGTTTATTTCTCTTACCTAAATACCTAGAAGTGGAATTATTGGAGTATGTGTTTACTTAACTTGATAAGAAGATGCCAAACTTTTTTTAAACCATAGAAAGAAAAAAATATTTTCACATAGTACATTAAACATAACAACAATGAAAAACTTCATGTTTCTATATCTTGGAGTTCATTTCACTTAGCATAATCTTATATGATCATTGTACAGAGCTAGCCAAACTGTTTTTGAAAGTGGTTTTTCCACTTCCTCCTTGGGGGCTTATAAGGGCTGAGGTATGTTTGTGTCCTCCAGGTCTTCATGTACTTATCCTCCTCTTGGGGCTGTTGGTGGCAGGGGCTATGTGGGCTGTCCAACAGGCTATTGATCGGCAACCACAGCATCACTGTGCAGATTCTCAGTAATTGGCATTCTGCTCTACAAGATGCATGTCCAGAAGCAGATTCTAATTGGGGGTGAAGACCTGAGACTGGTAATAGAAGCAAAGGCCAGAGTCTTCCTGTGACCACAGTCACTATTGCCAGACTATTGAGGATCAGTGGGACAAGATTTTTGGAGCCACCAATGTGGAGTCTAGGCTTGTGCTGAAGATGACAGTACCTGCCTAGCTGCAGATGGCTTTTAGTTTTGAGATAGAATGTACCGGGGCCTGCTTCTGAGCATGGAGGCTGGCATTAGTAGCCTGGCCAGAACCAACCTGGAGAAGCAGCTCCTACAGAAGGAGTGGTCCTACTTAAAGAAGAAAAAAAAAGAGCTGGGTGCTGGTGGCTCACACCTGTAATCCTAGCTACTCAGGAGACTGAGATCTGAGGATTGCAGTATGAGACATCTCCAATAAGCCACCAAAAAGCCAGAAGTAGAGCTGTGGCTCAAGTGATAGAGTACTAGCCTGAGCAAAAAGTTCAGGTATAGTACCCAGGACTTGAGTTCAAGCCCTAGGACCAATACAAAAAAAGGAGAACTGGGAATGTGGCTTAGTGGTATAGTGCTTGCCTAGCATGCATGAAGCCCTGGGTTTGATTCTTCAGAGTGCTGGCAATGAGCAAAAAGAAGCTCAAGAACAGTGCGTAGGCCTTGAGTTCAAGCTCTAGGACTGGCACAAAAAAAAAAGAAAGAAAGAAAGAAAAAGAAGAAATTGTTCTGTAGACCAAATAGGAGGCCACGTTAATGCTGGTGCAGTCTGTACTACGCATCAACTTAGCCAAGATCCTGAGTGACATAGAAGTCAGGATGAGGTCATGACAGAGATAACTGGAAAGGTACCAAGTGGTTGTGGGGCTTGAACTCTGGGCCCTGGGCACTGTCCCTGAGTTCTTTTTTTTGCCAGTCCTGGACCTTGGACTCAGGGCCGGAGCGCTGTCCTTGGCCCCTTTTTGCTCAAGGCTAGCACTCTGCCACTTGAGCCACAGCGCCACTTCTGGCCATTTTCTATATATGTGGTGTTGGGGAATTGAACCTAGGGCTTCATGTATACGAGGCAAGCACTTTTGCCACGAGGCCATATTCCCAGCCCCTGTCCCTGAGCTTTTTAGCTCAAAGCTAGCACTCTACCACTTGAGCCACAGGGCCACTTCCAGTTTTCTGGTAGTTAATTGGAGATAAGAGTCTCATGGTCTTTCCTGCCCAGGCTGGCTTTGAACTATGATCTTCAGATTCAACCTCCTGAGTAGCTAGGATTACAGGCATGAGCCACTCATGCCCAGCTCTCCAGGGCCTTGGGATAGAGTTGAACTCAGCATAAAAGCTTCCCTGGAAACACACAGGCAAGATGGAGACCCACTGTGGAACTAAACTGATAGAGATCACACATTGATAAGCAACATCTAAGCCCAGTTGGGCAATGACAACAGCAAGTGTGTTGACATGTTGGCAGAGGCCAGGGATTTCAGAACTCATAGGCATCAAGTAGCAGTGGGAGCAAGAATTTGCCACCTACTTAAACCTGTTTTGAGAACCAGGGCACCAACTAGAGCAACCTGTACATAGCCAAGGGCCTCTTGAGTCATCAGGCTTCTGGACTTGGTTCTCTTACAGAGTGATTTCCTGGGCTGGAGGAAGAGTAGATTACCCCTGGCCCTTAGATCTTCTAACCTGCCAACAAATGTTTTGGCCCAATGAGGGGTAAAAATGATATTGAGTCTTCTGATTCATAAGACTATAGGGCAGTTTGAGATCAAGGCTCAGGCCAAAGCAAGATAAAGTGGAGTTTCAGATGAGACATTTTCCCTGCATATGTGGGTGTGCGAGCGCATGCATGCGCATATCTTGTGACAGGGTCTAGCTAACATAGCTTAGGCTAGTCTTGAACTCTAGATTCTCCTGCTTCACCTTATGAGTGCTGCCACACTGACTCATGTGGACTATTTTCTTTTTTTGTTGTTGGTTGTGGGGCTTGAACTCAGGGCCTGGGTTCTGTCCCTGAGCTCTTTTGCTCAAGGCTAGCACTCTACCACTTTGAGCCATAACCCACTTCAGGTTTTCTGGCGGTTAATTGGAGATGAGTCTTATGGACTTAACTGCCTGGGCTGGCTTTGAACGGCAATCCTCAAATCTCAGCTTCCTGAGTTGTTAGGATTAGAGGCATGAGCTGCCGGTGCCTGGCTTATGTGGCCCTTTTTTTTTTTTTTTTTTTTTGCCAGTCCTGGGCTTGAACTCAGGGCCTGGGCACCGTCCCTAAGCTTCTTTTGCTCAAGGATGGCACTCTGCCACTTGAGTCACAGTGCCACTTCCAGCCTTTTCTGTTTATATGATACTCAGGAATTGAACGCAGGGCTTCATGCATGCAGGGTGAGCACTGTACCACTAAGCCACATTCCCAGCCCTATGTGGAATATTTTTAAGAAGTAAATTTGTTAGATACCTATAATATTAGCACATTGAGAGAGGCCGACGCAGGAGGATCTGGTGGTTAATTGAGATAAGAGTCTCATGTCCAGGCTGCTGGTTTTGAACCAGGATCTTCAGATCTCAGCCTCTTGAGTAGCTAGGATTACAGGCATGAGCTTAAAATTTACATTTTTCAATTGCCCTTAATTCTTTCAGTATATGTGTAAACTATTATAAGTCCATTGTCTGTAAGTGATAAGTATTTAAAAGTATCTAAAAGCTTTTTTTCTTTTGATTTAAAGAGAAAATATTAAGTATTTGGAGATTATTCCTTTTTCATTTAAAGATTAGTGATTACATTCAGCTATGAGTTCCTTTTCCTGTTTTATATTTTTTGTACATGTGCCTTTGATAATTTGCCCACTTATTTAGTCTGTGACTGGTATTTCTTCAGTTTTGTAATGATTTATGAAACCTAAAGTTACATTGAAAAGGAATGAGGATACTAAGTGATGAGGCTTTTTTTTTTTAACTTCAGGTTATGTTTTTGTTTATCAGGTGAAGCTGGGCGTATATGCATGTCATAAATCATCTTGGCAAAGTGTTGATATGATAGGATGTGTTCCAAGTGACCAAGTTTAAAAAGGTTGTAGACATGACCCCTGTCCCTAACTTTGGGTTAACACATAAGTATTTAAATGCTGTTTAGTAAGTGTGTGTAGTTGGTGGAACATGTTGATAAAGCAGAGATGGTCATGGCCACAGAACCTGAAGTCATGTCCAGTACCCTCTGTCCTTTATATTATAGGCTGTGACCTCTCCTTCCCCAGCAATAAACTTGTGTCTGGAGATCACTGTAAAATTTTAGTGGATGAAAAGTCTGGCCAGGTGATGCTGGAAGATACCAGGTAAATACTTTCTGATCTTTTCTGTTTCCTTTGTAGCTTAGCGAGCTGACAGTATTGCTTCATTATAGTAACATCAGCTAGCTTTGTCTCACATGGCACTTAGGTTTTCAAGGCATCAAGATGAGTTTTCTGGTTTTCATTATGGGATCCTAGGCAATGCATTGATGCTTATGGCTCCAGTGTTCAAATTAAACCAAATATGGCTCAGAAATAAGACTTAAAAGGCATTGATAGCATATAGATTCTTTTTGGTTTTTTTTTTTTTTTTGGCCAGTCTTGGGGCTTGGAACTCAGGGCCTGAGCACTGTCCCTGGTTTCTTTTTGCTCAAGGCTAGTACTTTACCACTTGAGCCACAGTGCCACTTCCAGCTTTTTCTGTTTATATGGTGCTGAAGAGTCAAACCCAGAGCCTCATGCATTCTAGGCAAACACTCTACCACTGAGCCATATTCCCAGCCCACAGCTTATAGAGTCTTGAAAATATAATCAGTTTTTATTTCTTTCTCCTAAATAGAAAACAAACAAGCAAATAAAATTTGTTTTTTGAGACAGTCTCATTATATAGCTCAGGCTGTCCTTGAACTTGGGTTCCTCTGGCCTCAACTTCCTGAATGCCGAAATTACTCACAGGTTCTATATACCTGGCAAACAGGACAAAACAAAACAAAAAAGCTTTTTTGCTCAAAGCTTTGCTTTGCCACTTGACTACAGCTCCACTTACAGTTTTTTGGTGGATAATTAGAGATAAGAATCTTACAGACTTTCCTGTTGGCTTCAAACCAGGATCCCCAATCTCAGCCTCCTGAGTAGCTTAGATTACAGGCGTGAGCCACTGACACCTGGCTTAAAAATCTTATTTTTAATTATTAATTTTCTGAATTACTTAAGTAATATGGAATAGGTGGGAAGCCAAAGCTAGAGATAGAGCTTCATAGTAGATCTCTGGCCTAGCATGTATAAAAACCTGGTCTTGATCCCTAATACCACAAGAAAAATGGAAAGCCGCCTGGAATCCTACATATACCAGATTTTATGTGTTCAGTGTACTGTGCTCTCTGCCCATCATGTAATTCCTGACTTTATATCAGGTCTCTACTTAGAAGTCCCTCTGAAGAAAGCACTTCCTGTTCTTCCTCCCATACCCCATGACCCCGGGGTCTAGGACATGTACCATGACCTCCCCATCCAGCAGTGTGGTCACTGCCAAAGCCAGACTACACATTTAGAGCACTGAGCAAAGAAGTTCTGGTGTTTTCCAGTTGTTAGCCCAGCATTTATTTTGCTTCCCCAGGGGATCAGTATTTATTTGAGGCATGCACTGATTGGGGTCATGGTTGTTGGAGGGAGTAAAGTATAGCTCTGGAGAGGCTGGAAACTAAAGTACACTGCTGCTGATGAGGCTTCAGGATCTACAAGGAGGCATATTTGGGATAGAATCTGCAGTAGAGCAGCAGAAATACTAAAATACTTGGTAAGATGGTTGTGCTAGTAAGGTTTACAATAAGGGAATGACCAAGATTTTTCTCAAGAGCATTGTCAGATGGTATTTGCATGTGTATTTGCGTGGTATTTGCAGATGGTATTTGTTAAATAGTTACATCATTCCTATGACTTTTCACAGTGATAATATTGAGCAGATTTCCTCAAGGTGGTAGAAAAATTCAGCAATCCTAGTTATTTTGAGTAGGGTAATTTGCCTTTCTTTTTCTTTCTTTCTTTACAGTACCAATGGAACAGTAATCAATAAGCTGAAGGTTGTTAAAAAACAGACTTGTCCTCTACAGTCTGGGGATGTCATCTATTTAGTGTACAGGAAGAATGAGCCGGAACACAGTAAGAGGAAAACTCATTGGGGTTAGACACATGTCCAGATGCTGCACTAAAGTTCAGATGAGACTGTCAACATCTTCAGAAAGAAAATCTGTTTCAACAGATACTGCCTATAAGGAAGTTAGGGCTGGCTATATTCCTGACCTGAATACACATTTATGTTTAGGTAGATTTTTTGGTGTAAGCCATTGAAAATTGAGTGCTGACTGCATTTAGAGACTTTCTTAAAAGAATGCTACTGTGGTTGTGGGTATTATATCTCAAAATGAGTGGCAAGAGGGAGGGAATGAATGGGTTGGAGTGGGTTGTAAAAGTAGAATTGGAACTGTAGGAATAAAGCATCGGGATAGGGGCCTAGAACACAATGGTGGTTCTGTTTTTGAAGATTTTACAAGAGTCAGCAAAAATTTTAGAGTAGACCAGAAGCTGTGTTTGTGTTTGTGGGAGCCAAACACATTAATCAGGGAAATCCTTTGAAAAGTCACTTTGAAATATTTAAAGACTACCGTAAATGTCTTCTTGGTAGGGAAAAGGAAGAAAGGGTTGGACAAATATTACTTAGGTCATATTCAACATAAAACCAGGCCACTGCCATACACAGGAATCTTTATTTATTTTTGCCAGTCCTAGGGCTTTAACTCAGGGCCTGGGCACTATACCTGAGCTTCCTCTGCTTAAGCCTTGCACTCTACCACTTGAGCCAGGGACAGTGCTCAGGCCCTGACTCCAAGCCCCATGACTGGCAAAAAAAAAAAAAAAAAAGTCATTACTGGGTATCAGTGGATCATGGTCTATGATCCTAGCTACTTAAGAAGTCAAGATTTGGCTGGGGATATGGCCTAGTGGCAAGAGTGCCTGCCTCAGATACACGAGGCCCTAGGTTCGATTCCCCAGCACCACATATACAGAAAACGGCCAGAAGCGGTGCTGTGGCTCAAGCGGCAGAGTGCTAGCCTTGAGCGGGAAGAAGCCAGGGACAGTGCTCAGGCCCTGAGTCCAAGGCCCAGGACTGGCAAAAAGAAAAAAAAAAAAAAAAGAAGTCAAGATTTGAGGGTCATGGTTCAAAGCCATCCTGGGCAAGAAAATCAGCGAGAGTCTTAACTCTAACCACCAGTTTTAACCACCAAAAAGCCTGAAATGGAGCTATAACTCAAAGTGGTAGTGTGCTAGCCTTGAGCATAAAAGCTCAGGGAAGGTGCCCAGACTGTGAGTTCAAGCCCCAGAATGGGTCACTTATGTTTGAATCTCTTAAATCAGTAGATGTTGTTAATAGATACAAAGTGAAGATAATCAACAGATGGGCTATGATATGGCTGGAAAGAGAATAAGAATGAAGTATTGCCTCTGTGTGTGTGTGTGTGTGTGTGTGCGTGCGTGCATGTGTGTGCACACGTATGTGTGTGCATGTGTGCTAGTCCTGGAGCTGGAACTCCGACCCTAGGCATTGTCCTTGAGCTTTTACCGCTCAAGGCTAGTGCCCTACAACTTAATCCACAGCTCTACTTTTGGATTTTTTGGTACTTATTTGGAGAGGAGTCTCACTGAGCTGGTGCTGGTGGCTCACACCTGTAATCCTAGCTACTCAGGAGGCTGAGATCTGAGGATCACAGTTTAAAGCCAGCTCAGGCAGGAAAGTCTGTAAGACTCTTTTATCTCCAATAAACTACTCAGAAAAAGCCTGAAGTGGCACCTTATGGCTCAAGTGGTAGAGTGCTAGCCTTGAGCAAAAAACTCAGGGACAGAGCTCAGGCTCAGAGTTCATGCCCCAGGACCAACAAAAAAAAAGTCTCACAGACTTTCCTGCCTAGGCTGGCTTTGAACCATGCTCCTCAGATCTCAGCCTCCTGAATAGCTAGGATTATAGGCATGAGTCACCAGCACTTAAGATAGTGCTTTTCTATATGACTACCCTTTTTCTTTAATTTCCTTTTAGATGTGGCATACCTCTATGAATCTTTAAATGAGCAAAGCATTACTCAAGAATCTTTTGGTAAGTGAGCTTGTAACAATGACAATGTGAAGGGCTGTTGAATACAAGGAACAACCTTCAGACCCCTGCAGTATTTTACTGAGCTCCTTTTGTGTTCCTTCTGTGCTTGCAGAAGCCAATAAAGAAAATGTGTTCCATGTGACCAAAGATACCTCAGCTCCGGGTTTGGGTGATGACTCCCAGGTAATACCGTTGTTGCCTGCCGCTCAGGCCTGCACAGAGGAACCACAGCCATCGACGTCAACCTCAGACCTCTTTCCCATGGCCTCTACCTCTTCCACAGAGCTGACTTCCACAGGTAAAGAGCATTCCTCCACCTCTAGTGTGATGGAGGTAACAATTGCAGTGATACACTTTTGTTCCTTAATCCTTATCTGTGTTGTCACAGAGACAGAAGCACCACTACAGAAGGTTATCATTAGTAAGAGTTCTGTAGTAGTAAATAGTAACTTGTTCCATCCCCCAAATGGTTAAGATTAAGGGCCATGGTTTATATAAACTATAAAAATGTAATTCACATACAATAAATATCCAGTTAATGTGTACACATCAATGTCGTTTAGTACATTTATATGTTATCCAACTATCACCACTAATTCCAGAATGTTCTGTCATCTAAAAGGAACTCTACATATTTGTATTTATTTGCCTTTCCTAGACATTTTATTTGCATGGAATCATATCGTGTGTAGTCTTTTGTGACTTATTTTTTTTACTTGACATACAGATTTCAAAGTTTGCCTCATGTAGGATATTGTTTAAACCACTTTACATGCCCTTGTCCTCACTGGTTAGGCTCTTTTTTCCCTTTTTCCATGGTCACTGGGAAAATTCAGGCCATGTCAGTGTGATGGGATGCTAATGTTTCCTTATAGGTATTATATACGTAAATATTCCCTGAGTTAGAGTACATTACTTGTACTTTTGAGTTTACTTTCTCAACTGTTCCCCTACTATGTTTTTTATTCCTCCTATGTTTTTTCTTTCAGATTATCTTCAAAATTAGCCTTTCAAGTTAAAAATTTATTTTAGCATGTTAATTTAGGAGACCTGATATTTTTATAATATGAAAATGATATTTTTCCCTCTTAAGCATATTGATATTCTGCATTGAGAGCTGGAGGCTTAGTGGGAGAGTGCTTACCTCATATTCTTGAGCTCTGCATACATACCTTTGATTCCCAGAAACAAACATACATGCACACACATCTTCTTGAGATTTTTCAGTGAATTTTATGACTTTTTTCACCAGGTTTTGAGGTAACTTATTTCTAGAATGCTTGCTTGGTTTTCTGTTCTTATAGTATATAGTAATCTGTAGGTTTTGTGTAGAGATTCTATTAAATATCAGTTAAGATGAGTTGGGGTATAAGAGAAAAACTAGTTCCTGTAAGAAGACTAGAAACATACAACCAGAGCAAGCTTAGTTTATGATGCTACAGGGCCTTTCTGTCCATCTTTTTTTCTTTTGGTGCTGGTCCTAGACGTGAGCTCAGAGCCTTGGTTGGCACTGTCCCTGAGCTTTTTGGCTCAAGGCTTGTGCTCTACCTTGTGAGCTAGTTTCACTTCTATCTCTTTTGGTTATGAATTGAAGATAAGCAGTTTGTGGATTTCCTAGTACTTAAGGTTACAGGAATGAGCCACCAGTGCCCCGCTTTGTTTTTTTTTTGTTTTTTTGTTTTTTTTTTTTTTTTGGCCAGTCCTGGGCCTTGGACTCAGGGCCTGAGCACTGTCCCTGGCTTCTTCCCGCTCAAGGCTAGCACTCTGCCACTTGAGCCACAGCGCCACTTCTGGCCGTTTTCTGTATATGTGGTGCTGGGGAATCGAACCTAGAGCCTCGTGTATCCGAGGCAGGCAGTGCCCCGCTTTGTCCATCATTTTATGTCTCTAAGTATTTCTAGAAGGATTTGGGGAAGAAGAGGCAGGGAGTATAACTGTATAAAATTCCATTGTCAAAATATACCACAAAGCAGAGTGCTGGTGGCTCATACCTGTAATCCTAGTTATTTAGGAGGCTGAGATCTGAGGATTGAAGTTCATAGCCAACACAGGCAGCAAAGTCCATGAGACTTTAACAACTTGAAAACCACAAGTAGAGCTATGGCTCAAAGTTGGTAGAGCACTAGTCTTGAGTAAAAGAACTTAGCAACAGCACCCAGACCCTGAGTTCAAGCCCCTTGATCACCACCACCAACAACAAAAAACCCCGAAAATTTCCTGGGTACTGGTGGCACATACCTGTAATCCTAACTACTCAGAAGACTGAGATCTGAGGATCGTAGTTTGAAGCCAGCCCAGGCAGGAAAAGTCCAAGAGACTCATCTCCAGTTACCTACCAAAAAGCTAGAAATAGTTGTGACTCAAAATGGTAGAACACTAGCCTTGAGCAAAAGAGCTCAGGGATAGCAGCCAACTGCCCTGAATTTAAGTTCTAGTACTAGCACTAAAAAAAAGAGATTTTTTTTTTTATCATTTATTGATTGATTGATTGATTGATTGCCAGTCCTGGGGCTTGGACTCAGGGCCTGAGCACTGTGCCTGGCTTCTTTTTGCTCAAGGCTAGCACTCTGCCACTTGAGCCACAGCGCCACTTCTGGCGGTTTTCTGTATATGTGGTGCTGGGGAATTGAACCCAGGGCTTCATGCATATAGGGCAAGCACTCTTGCCACTAGGCCATATCCCCAGCTAAGAGAATTTTTTTTTAATCCATTCATCTGTCTGTCCCATGTGCCATTCTTACGCTATGATGTGTAGGATTTCTAACTCACTTGGTTTAAATTAGTGACACTTGGCTGTATATTCTCTCCTTTCTTGTTTGTCACATCTCACAGGATCTGGGGATGTAGGTATCTCCCCCAAAGTATATGGCCCAGCTTTGGCCAGTGATGAACTCTCCAACCTTGTTCCAGCTCTCCCGAACAGAGAGGGACCACCTTTTCCTTTGTTGGAACCCCAGGACCAGGACAATTTGGAGCCTGTTAAAAAGAAGATAAAAGGAGGTTAGAATCTTGCCACTTTGCATTCTTTGGCCTGTTGTAGTATTTTAATACTTTCTGAGTGCCTATTAGATGTGAAATAGTGTGATAAGTCCTGGTTATGAGCTATAATTTAATTCCTGTGATAGAGCCTGTCAGAGAAGTGCCATTACTATCATCTTAGTTCTGGAGATAAGAAACACATAGAATGTGCTATGCCCTGCTGTGCTGTGCTGTGCCATACTATAGTGATTGTTTTCCTCAGTAGAGCCCCAGTTTTTGTTATAGGTTTATGCCCTATAACAGCTCACATTTTCTGAATGAAAGTATGAGCTTCCTCTTTCCTGTTTGCATTAATTCAAATGGAACTGCCTTTTTTGTTGCTGTTTTTCAGTGTGTATGTGTGTGTGCATGTGTGCATATATGCATTTGCATGACAGTACTGAGACTTGAAAGCAGAGCCTTGCATTTTCCTTTAGCTTTTTTTGCTCAAGGCGGGCTCTCACCACCCAAGCTACACCTCTACTTCCAGCTTTTTTGCTGATTAATTTGAGTTAAGAGTCTGATGGGCTTTTTTGCTGGGATTGACTTTGATCAGATCTCAGCCTCCTGAGCAGGTAGAATTACAGGCATGAGCCACCAATGCCTGGCTTAGAACTGTGTTTACTACCAGACTGTACTCATGGTCTAGAAATTGCATTCGAAATTGCAAAATTGATGTCAAAAGTTTTCTGTCTTAATGTGGCAGTAATTTTTTTAAAATGTTATCTTTAAGTGATAGTTTGAACCTTCACATTGGAGATGAGTGAAAGAGAAAAATCCTTGTTTGGTTGGTTATTTTTTGTGCTGGTACAGGGGCTTGAATTTAGGATTTTAGGGTCTCATTCAGCATTTTTGCTCATGGCTGTGGTTCTACCACTAAAGCCATACCTCCAGTGTGGCATAGTGCTGATTAATTGGGGAATAGAGACTCTCAGACTTCTGCCAGGGCTGGCTTTGAACCTCGATCCTCCAGGTATCAACATTCTAATTAGCAAAGATTACAGGGATGAACCCTTGGCACCTGGCTCAAAATCTATACTTTAAAAGCTAAAGTTTGGAACTGGGAATGTGGTTTAGTGGTAGAGTGCTTGCCTAGCATGCATGAAGCCCTGGGTTCGATTTCTCAGTACCACATACACAGAAAAAGCTGGAAGTGATGCTGTGGTTCAAGTGGTAGAGTGCTAACCTTGAGCCCAGAGAGGCTCAAAGACAGAGCCCAGCCCCTAAGTTCAAGCCCCAGGACTGGAAAAATAAATAAATAAATAAATAAAAGCTAAAGCTTAGTGGTTGGGGATATCCTGGGATTGATAACCAGCATCAAAACAACAAGAATAACAACAACTACTAAAACATAAAAGGCAAAAAAACATGGAAGTGACACTTGTTCTAAGTGATAGAGCGCTAGCCTTGAGCAAAAGAGCTCAGGGACAGTGCCCAGGCCCTGAGTTCAAACTCCATGACTGACAAAAAAATAAAAAGAAGAAGAGATAGTAAAAAATGTGTGGTGGTATGGTAATGTGGTGGTGTGGTGGTATGGTAGTGTGGTAATTGGTGGTGTAGTGTGGTGATGTGATGTGGTATGGTGGTATGGTTATGTGGTATGGTGGTGTGATAGTATGGTGTGGTGGAGTGCTAGTGTGACAGTATGGTGTGGTGGTGTGGTTATGCAGTAGTGTGGTAATGTGGTAGTGTAGTGATGGCCATGTGACAGCTACAACTCCAGTATGGGAGCATTGTGATCAAAGAGATCCAAGAAGGAACATCAGGGAAGGGAGGGCCTGGACTATCTGAACATTGCTGGAAAATTGGATTGGCTTGAGTAGGACATAGAAAGAATTCACAACAATTGCATTGAAAAAAACAAAACAAGGCTTAAAAATATGTGTGATGGTCCTGAGGCTCCAACCGAGGGCTGGGGTGTGGTCCCTTCATGTTATTGCAAAAAGCTAGCACTCTATCATCGAGCCACATCTCCACTTTCAGCTTCTTTTGGTTGCATTGGGGATCAGTCTTACAGACTTTCCTGCCAGTGCTGGCATCGAACTGCTATCCCTTAGATTTTCAGCCTCTTGAATAGCTAGGATTATAGGCATGAGCCACTGGCTAATCTCTCTTTTTTTGAGATGAGGTCTCACTGTGTTTCCCAGGCTGGCCTTGAATTCCTGAGCTCAAGTAATCCTGCTTCAGCCTCCCAAACAGTTGTGACTACAGGCTCACACTACTAGGCCAGGTGTGTCCATTATCTCTCTCTCTCTCTCTCTCTCCCTTTTTCTTGTCCATTGTAGAGCCTGAACTCAGTCAGGACCTGGGTACTGTCTCTCTTATCTCTTTTACTCAAGGCTAGCACTCTACCACTATGAGCCACAGCTCCACTTCTAGTTTTCTGATGGTTAATTGGTGATAAAAGTCTCATGGACTTTCCTGCCTGGGCTGGCTTTGAAACACAATTCTTAGCTCTCAGCCTCTTGAGTAGCTAGGGTTATATGTGTGAGCCACTAGTGCCCAGCTTGCCCATTATCTTTTATCCATTTATACTTTAATACTTTTTTTTTTAGGTCAGTGACTGTTCCTCTAAAATAGAACTTAAGCATAATAGAATCTAAAACATAAATTTGGGGGCTTTTTCAAAAAGACTTTATAGGCTTGGCACTGGTGGCTACTCAAGAAGCTGAGATCTAAGAACACAGCTTGAAGACAAACTTGAGCAGGAAAGTCTCTGAGTTAAGTCTCATATCCAGTTAACCAGCACAAAGTTGGAAATTGAGCTGTGGCTCAAGTGCTAGAGAGCCTTGAGTGAAAAAGCACACAGGCTCTGAGTTCAAGCCCTGGCACCTATACGCACATACACAAAGTATAATAGGCCTTGTAAAGGGCTAGGGGTGGTAGCTAACATTGATAACCTCACCTATACGACAGTCAGGAAGATTGCAATTTGTGGCCATCTGGGCAAAAAGTTAGCATAGGCTAAAGGCAGAACTGAAATGGTTGAGCTCATGCCTAGCAAGCATGAAGCTCTAGTACTGCAAAATAAAACCAAGCGAAAAACAAATAAGCTGGGTATGATGGTACACAACTATAATCCTATATATATATATGAAGTATAGGTGAAGCATCTTAGTTCAAGGACAGTTCAGCTAAAAGTCATGAGGACCAATCTGAAAAGATAAAAGCAAAGGGGGCTAAGGCTCAAGTGACACTAAGTGTATACCCCAGTATCTCCAAAATAATTTTTAAAGTGTTTATAAGTGTAAACAAATGTCAACAGCTATATATTCTCTGCTTCTGGTGAAAAGTAGAATCCTGAGTATTTTCAGTGTCTACCAGTTAAAGTATTTTTAGAAAAAAAACTGGGCTGGGAAGGTGGCTTAGTGGTAGAGTGCATGCATACTGTGCATGAAGCGCTTTGTTTGATTTCTCAGTACCACATAAACAGAAGTTCAGGGACAGAGCCCCAGCCCTGAGCTCAAGCCCCAGAACTGGCAAAAAAAAACAAAAAACAAAAAGCCCTGTATTGGTTTCCTCCTTGGTTGTGACAGTCAGAACTTACCTCTTTTCTTACAGATGGGGAGCTCGAATTGAACCTTCAATTATTGGTTGCAGATCAGTGTAGAAAACCGGAAACCATCCATGAGGATATCAGAATTGGCTCTGTGAAGCCTGACAAGATGGAGGAGACACTAACCTGCATCATCTGCCAAGACCTGCTGCATGACTGTGTGAGGTATGCTTCCTCACACCCCAGGCTCACTTGGCTCCTGGGAGTACTGGGTACTGGTGACCCTTGATTGTCATGGACCAACTGTGTCAAGGTGTCTCTGAGGGAAGACAATAGGCGATTGAGGAAAACACATATACCTTAGGGAAAGCTAGGACTAGATGGACTGTCAGCGCTCAGAAATCTGAGGGACTGAAGACAGCCCAGGTTCTGGTTTAGCGTATTTATTGATACATAGTTTTTTCATAAGGAAGGGAAGGGACAGAACAAGATCCTAATAACAAGTTGCATTCAGCAGGTGTTGGTAGCTTTGGCAATACAGGAAACAGGAGGCCTATGGTTAGAGATAGCTGAGCTCAATGTCTAGCTTAAAGGTTAAGATGAGAGAAACATCCTCTTTCTATGTCTTATGGCCAATCAGCTATTGCCTCTTCAGGCCATGGACATGGGTGCCAGACTCAGGACTGTTGACCCAAGAGCTCATGTCTCTGCCCATGCATAGATGTGATAAGGCTTATGTCTCTGGCTCCCAACACTCGATGAGTGAGAGGAGGAGACCAAGCGTAAATAGCCTTTTGATAAGCCTTGGTTTTGACTAGCCTAGGTAATAGGTATCCTAGCAAATCCATTTACCTTGCAGACAGATCAGATGAACTATATCAACTTTTATATAGTTCTTAGTTAAAGAAACAGTATTTACCATAGATTAAGTACCCCAGGGGTGGCTTTTTCTTTGCTTTTGGATGGAAATTTAGGAGGGAGAACCAACTCAACTTTCATTTCCAAACCACTTAGTACTCTTATTTGTGTTCCTGAAGTCATGATCTGCTTTCCTCTGGCCTTCCTAAAAACAGGTACTGTGTGACTTTTTATCATCCCAGACCGACCTGGAGTATTTTTAGGTTGGATGATGGATGGCCTCAAAGTGGGTCCAGTGGCTTGAATGCAACTTGCCCTTCTCCCTGGGTGTGCCTGCTGCCAACCTTTTCCAAGGGCTCACAGTGGCAAATCTTTGGAGGATTCTGTCTGGAGATGTGTTCCTCTTTTCTTCCAGTTTGCAGCCCTGCATGCACACATTCTGTGCAGCTTGCTACTCTGGCTGGATGGAACGCTCATCTCTGTGCCCCACTTGTCGCTGTCCAGTGGAACGAATCTGTAAAAACCACATCCTGAACAACCTCGTGGAAGCTTACCTTATCCAGCACCCAGGCAAGTGATCAGACGCCCTAGATCTTTTTTCTTCAGGGGCTGTGGCCCCTGTGTCTCCCTGTGTGTTGCATTTGAATATTCCTTAGGTGCTGCCTTTGAATGACCGTTTGTCCTTTGCATTTAGATAAGAGTCGCAGTGAAGAAGATATGAGAAGTATGGACGCTAGGAATAAAATCACTCAAGACATGCTTCAGCCCAAAGTCAGGAGGTCTTTCTCTGATGAAGAAGGAAGTTCAGAAGACCTGCTAGAGCTGTCGGATGTTGACAGTGAATCCTCAGACATTAGGTAAGTCATAGGGCTGGCTCAGAGTGGGACATCAACCCTGTGCTTAAGTTTTCTGTGGGCTATACAGAGTGGAGCCTTAACAGTGAAGTTTTCCTTTCCTTTTCTTTTCCCTTTCTTCCTACCTCACCCTTCCCTTCCTCTCCTCATCCTTTGTCTCCTTTCTTTCCTGTCTTTTGTACTCTCCTCTGACCCTTTGCTTTTCCCCATGTCTTCCCTTCTCTTCTGCCATTTTTGGATCAAATCTAGGTCTTATGCTCATGAGACAAATACTCTGCTACTGTGCTGCACTCCCAGCTCAAGTGTTAACATTTTAGTGTATCCATCTTGTCATTTGTATGTATATTCATATATACATGCTTTCAACAGAACAGAATGTAGCCTTGTGCCTATAATCTCAGTATGCAGAAGGCTAAAGTATGAGAATCATGACTTTAAGGCCAGCCTGTGCTATATAGTGAAACACTGTCTCAAAATCAAATGAAAACCGGGTTGGGAATGTGGCCTAGTGGTAGAGTGCTTGCCTAGCATGCATGAAGCCCTGGGTTCCATTCCTTAGCACCACATATACAGAAAAAGCTGGAAGTAGCACTGTGGCTCAAGTAGTAGAGAGCTAGCCTTGAGCAAAAAGAAGCCACAGACAGTGCTCAGGCCCTGAGTTCAAGCCCCAAGGCTGGCAAAACAACAACAACAACAACAAAAGCCCGAAAACCAGGGCTGGGAATATGGCTTAGTGGCAAGAGTGCTAGCCTCATATACATGAAGCCCTGGGTTCGATTTCCCAGCACCACATATATAGAAAACAGCCAGAGGTGGCACTGTGGCTCAAGTGGCAGAGTGCTAGCCTTGAGCAAAAAGAAGCCAGGGACAGCATTCAAGCCCTG
Source organism: Perognathus longimembris pacificus (assembly GCF_023159225.1). Classification (NCBI taxonomy): domain Eukaryota; kingdom Metazoa; phylum Chordata; class Mammalia; order Rodentia; family Heteromyidae; genus Perognathus; species Perognathus longimembris. The sequence continues at coordinate 90,845,344 of NC_063163.1, read as the reverse complement.
AGTTCAAGCCCCAGGACTGGCAAAAAAAAAACCCGAAAACCAACAAAGGCAAAATGGAATTATATCCTAATAAATGTTTCATATTGTACATGGGCTTCTGAAATAGTCCCAACATTTTGAATTTGGGAACAGTCCTGCAGGGCATTTGTAGACTATGTGTTATGTGTATGGACCCAATTTCCTATCAAGATAGGTAAATAGAAGTGAAACTGGCACATAGGAAAGTATGACTAAGAATTAAACCTCTGTGGACTTTCTCTAGACTTTTCTTAGGGGGAAGGACAGGGAGCACCAGGACTTGAACTCAGGGCCTCACACTAGCATGGCTAGTTGTTGCCATGTTTTCAATCTAGCTTTTTGCTTTATCTGAAGTTTCACACACTTTTTTGCCCAGCCTGGCTTTGAAGCACAATCCTCAGATCTCAGTCTCCAGAATAGCTAGAACTACAGCTATGAGCAATTGTCAACACAGTCTTGCTGGACTTTAGGTGTGTGTGTTACCCAGTCAGCCATCAGAAAGGTCACCTTGATGACTCTGTGAAGTACACACGAGGGATTCTCATCATGGGTAGTTGTGTCCTTTGCATTTATATTTTTTCCTTACAGATGAGATTGTACATCTCTTTACCATGTTTTCTCTTTCTGTGGTGAAGTCTTATCTTTCCTTGGTTCCTGTCACTGATGTCAGGTTTAGATGTTTTCTAACTGAGATGAGAGTCTCATTTACTTTTCCTGTGGGTTCTTTTTTGGCCCAAGACCAGGGCAGGACTGGAACTTGGTCCCTGATGATTTCACTTATTGGCTGGTGTTTTACCAACCACACCTCCAACGCCCAATTCCTTTTTGTTGTTGTTGGTTGTGGGGCTTGAACTCTGGGCCTGGGCTGAGCTCTTCAGCTCAAGGCTAGTGCTCTACCACTTGAGCCACAGCACCACTTCCAATTTTCTGGTGGTTAATTGGAGATAAGGGTCTCGCGGACTTTTTTGCCTGGGCTGGCTTTGAACCATGATCCTCAGATCTCAGTCTCCTGAGTGGTTGGGATTATAGTCATGAGCCACTGGCCCCTGGCCCCAGAGTCTTTCTTTTTTATTTTTTTATTTTTATTTATTTTTATTTTTTGGCCAGTCCTGGGCCATGAACTCAGGGCCTGAGCACTGTCCCTGGCTTCTTTTTGCTCAAGGCTAGCACTCCACCACTTGAGCCACAGCGCCACTTCTGGCCGTTTTCTATATATGTGGTGCTGGGGAATTGAACCCAGGGCTTCATGTATACAAGGCAAGCACTCTTGCCACTAGGTCATATTCCCAGCCCCCCCGAGTCTTTCTTTACAATCTTTTTTTTCTAGTAGTTTCTTAAAAAATACAGGTCAATTATTTTTAGGGAATGAAGATGAGTAATACAGAGTTCCTACTGGCTAGTTGGGCTTTTGCCTGGGTAAAGAATATCTCTCAACTGTTGTATATTGTGCTCTGTTTTGTTTGTTTGTTTTTTGGCCAGTCCTGGGCTTTGAACTCAGGTCCAGAGCACTGTCCCTGGCTTCTTTTTGCTCAAGGCTGGCACTCTACCACTTGAGCCACAGCGCCACTTATGGCCGTTTTCTATATATGTGATACTGAGGAATCGAACCCAGGGCTTCATGTATACAAGGCAAGCACTCTTGCCACTAGGCTATTCCTAGCCCCCTGTGCTCTGGTTTTAACAAGAAGAGGACCCACATGTACTAGATGATCCAGCAGCATCTTTCATGTAGTTTTCTTGTTTGATCCTAGTTTTCTCTCAGTTTTGGAGCTTGTGAGCCCATGTCTTACCAAGTAGAGACTGAGTGGCCTCAGGTGAGTGTCGTGAATCATGTGAAGTGAGGAATGGACCAGGGAAGTGGCTGAGCACTGACTGAGCTGCCAATTGTTTGCCAAGCATGTGTGGCAAGTGTGGTCTGCCCCGCAGACTCTGTTTTCAGTGGTTCTGGGTGGTGTCCTTTCCAACAGTGGGAACTAGGGAGGTAAGGAAGGCCTGCTCTTCCCCTTCACATGCACCAGTATGGCAGAGAAGCTGAGCAGCAGTAGAGCTGCAGTATGAAGGCTCAATGACCAAAAACAGGAGACAGTTGTTGGGATATTTTTGACTCAGAGAAGCAGAACTTCTGGGGCTTGCTCTTCCATGGCTTTAGTTTTGCTGTTTGCTCTTCCTACAGTCAGCCATATATTGTGTGCAGACAGTGTCCTGAATACAGAAGACAAGCTGTGCAGCCCCTTCCCTGCCCAGCACTGGATAGTGACCTGAGGTCCCCTCAAGACCTTGGAGGTGACATACCATCAACTTCTTCTACCACCTTCCCAACAGGTGAGACAGCAGGTCCAACCCTGAGTCATTACATTGTGTTGGTTCCTTACTGCAATTGTTCTGGTGTGCTGTTTTCTCTGATTCCTCTGTTACCTTTCTTATCTACCAGTCCCCTGCTTCATTGTGGTCCCCCTTCATCTTCTGTCCTCTTGTTTGCAATAATCAGGATCAGTCCAGTTCAGGTGTTGCTTACCTATAGTCCCAGCTCTAAGCAGGCCGAGGCAGGAGGATCAAGACCCCGAGACCAGCCTGGGCTACTTAGGGAGATATTTTCTCAAAATAAAAAAAAAGATAATTAGTACTGGTAAGAAATCAGGTAAATAACCATTTGTTGAGTCTTCCCCT